>NC_092756.1:35181743-35508618 GCF_047496795.1 Chiloscyllium punctatum
AAGAGCTGGTGGAGTTGGAAGGTGCAGCAACTCATTCAACATGAAATATTATATACTCTGAATGCACTGAGTTGTTTGGTTTAGCTCTACATTAAATCGAAGACGGTTAGCTCAGTCCGCTGACTAACTGGTTTATGAGAAAAGTGAGACCAACTGCGTGGGATTAATTCTCTCACTGTCTCAGGTTTTCACAAGGATCATCATCTCTACCACTCACCTGATCTGTAATATTGTGGTGCCTCTATTGAGCAAGATTTGGCCTGTCGATGTAAAACATCATTATCATTGCCATCTGTTGTCTTGAACATTTGGTCATAATCAACCGAAAGGGGAGTGAGTCCATTTAATATTATTTTATCTCCGCTTGAAAAATCCTGCGTCAAGATCCAACCTGATTCCAGATGGACACTTTGTTCCTCACAAAAGCAAAACTACTTGCCCAGATCCTTTTCCAGGTTTACTGACAACAGTCAAACTCCACAAGGAGTTAAATCTAATACTTTCGATTGATTGAATGAGCTGTGCAGCTTGCAGAAAATTGAATGATATGAAACGATTTGTACAGACTTTCCCAGGATGTAATCCAGTGCTGGGTCAGCGATTTTAAGAAGGCAATCAAGCTAAAACTTCACCTCTGTTTCTCTATCCACAGATGGATATTCACCTGGGGAATATTTGCAGAATTTCTGTTAATAATTGGCATGTTTAACAAAGGCAAAATATTTCCCCACGCCAAAAACTGGAATTTCCAAACAAATGCTAATTTACTCAACATTGTTTTCAACTGCGCTTCAGTCTGATGCTTCAATAATCCCTGGTAAATGTCAGTAACAGCATCTTCAGATAAGCGTTGAACTTACAATCTTGGCATGTTCTGCACCTTCTAAGTATTAGGTGCTGACCAATTGCGCGACTGGAGCCACAGACAGTGTAACTGTCATGTGACCTACACGTACTTTGGGAACTTTAACTCAACTGCTCTACTTTTGCTGTGATTATTAGGTTCCCTACAGTATGGAAATAGACGCTCGGACCCAAAGGTCCACACCAACCCTCCGAAGAGTAACCCAACCAGAACATAGTGACAAATACACTATGGGCAATTTAGAATGACAAACTCACCTGACCTGCATAATCTTTGGACTGTGGGAGGAAACTGGAACACCCGGAGAAAACCCACACATTCACGGGAGAATGTGCAATCTCGACACAGACAGTCCACCGAGGCTGGAATCGAACTTTAGACCCTGTTGAGGCAGCAGTACAAACCATTGGACCACAACACTGTGGGATCTTTGGTGGCGATGTGCTGCCCCACTGGTACCTCAGTCACTCACCCTACCTCATGTCCCTGAACCGTCTGGTTCTGAAATTAAAGCTATTGCAGACAAGGTGAAACTGACATGAACCTGTGATTATTGAAGCATCAGGTTCACGAAGAGGATACAAAAGGGACACAAAAAATGTGAAAAAATACACGACATTGAAAAATGGGATTCCGTTGGTTCCTGTGTTGTTTACAGACAATGTTACATTGCCGCTGTCGCAGGGCTTTTCCTTCGATCAGCTTCAATCGGCACAGAATTCGAATCAATGAAACTTCACCAACTTCCTTCTGGAAGTTCATACAAGTTACATGAAACATATTGCTTACATTAATAATCTTCATCATTCCTACATCCAAGAACACGTTGCACAGTTTGCATGAATATTGAAGATGTAAGAATGTTATACAATAACAAAAATTCAATTACAGTTTAAATCATAAAGTTGGAAGAATACACAGAAGGTCTCAGCATGACAGAAATTCACGTGACCAGAACTACAGCCCAGCAGAATGGAAATCTGTCCCTGAATCCCAATACAGTTTGCTTGCTCCATGTACCCAGTTGGAAACCTGTGTGAAGGAGCATGCAGTCTGACAGAGCACCTGAGAGAATCCTTCACTGTCTGATCTAAAGATGCAATAGGAGCTGTCTGTTCTGGCTGTGAGAGCGGTGGTGAAAAAGGGAGGACGTTGATATTCCGTAGTGTAGATTCACATTGTCCTCATCATGTTAATTTTGAAAACCCTCTGCAAGAAACAGCACAGAAAGGCAGGAACAGGAAAAGGCTATTTCAAACACGTGTCCTACCCGCCGTTTGATATCATCATGGCTGACCAAACACGTCAATGTCTTTACCCAGCTCATCCACAACATCCTGTCACAGAACGGGATAAAGACATTTAAGCAATCGAACATTTCTGGGCATTTGGGAGGGAAATGTGTTAAGAGACAATGGGTTTCTGCACGAAATTTGCAGGTTTTACGAGTGAGCATCTGGTTCTGGTTTGATCATGATTCCGTAAAAACTCACAACCAAGAAGGTAAGGAATAGCCTCTGGTCAGTAGCAGGGACAAGAACTCCAGAAGACAGGAATTGGCGATGAATCAGCACAACAATCAATGATTCAGCTGTAAACTAAACTAAACTCCAATTCTGGTGTGGTTCAAATTCACAGACTTTGTGGTGCAATGAAAAACGTGTTAGATTTCTACAAATTTGCTAAATTTGCTATTCTCAGTCGTGATCACACTGCAGCCCCATCTCCATAATCCCAGCTCAACCTGACTGGGTTCACACTATATAAAGCTACCATTTCACTGGCCTTATTGATAAGTTCCCAGCTTCATTCTTGCCCCATTGAAGGCTGCTCTCAATCAACTAATGTTTCTCCATCTCAATTATTGCATATCATTCTCAACCATCATCTTGAACTTTACAATAAAATGATCGCTGTGCCCCAAAACCATCCCCTACCGACAGTGGATCCACTTGCACCACCTCTTTCCCAAATTGCAGGTCTCTTGGGCTCTCCTGGGCTGGACACAAACTCTTGCAGTGAGCTCTCTTCCATGTAATCCTGGAACACTTGCCCCACGTGACTCTTCACCACCAGTATCTCTGTCTATATCTGGATAAATTAAGTTTCTCGGTAGAACTAATCTGTAGTATTGTCATCGCTCTGAAATGACCCTGCATATTTATTGTCTCCATCATTTCATTGGTTGCTGGCCGACAGACTGTACCTCACAGTGTAATTGTACACTTTTTGTTCTGTGGCTCCAGCCAAATTCATTCTGTCCTTGGACGGATCGTCTGTCTCTTGGACTCCTTAACTAACGCTAATCTAAATCAATACTTCGACCTTCATTCTTTCCCTTACCTCTATCATTTTGGAATCCTTTATACTCAGCAATATTTAACTTCCAGTCCTGCCATTCTTGAGCCAGCTCTCGGTGATCAGTCCATCAGATTTCCACACACCAATCTACATCTGGAACTCCCCACACTCCGAGTATTCATGTCTATGCAGAGTACCTCAGATTAAGGCTTTATTTCTTACTCCATCTTCCACTGATAAAACTGTTGCCGTAAATTAGTACCAACTGCACCTCCCATTATTTTGAGAATCCTGGTAGGTTCCTCTACGATTCTTTTTTGGATCCTAAGCACACACCAAGTTATTTTCAACCCCTCCCACACACCCCGTATGACATTTACTCCCAGCTCTGTCACGTTAGCCCATCCAGCTTGTACAGTTGCTGCCTTCCCCAGAACCAGTCCCAATTTCCCAGAAATCTGAAACCCTTCCTGCTGCATCATCATTCCAGTCACACTGTCATCGACCTAAAACTCCGAGTTCTGTTCTCACTTGGACACGGCACTGGGAGTATTCCAGGGATTGCCACATTTGAGGTCCCGCTTGTAACCATCCACCTAGCTCCCTAAATTCTGATGCCCAGACCACTTCACCCTTCCTACCCAGGTCATTCCGACCAACTTGGACATGACATTTGACTGCTCACTGGCCCTCGGACGAATGTCCTGCAGACACAGTGACATTTGTAACCCCACTATCCTGGAATTATATACATGCTGACATATTCTTCAATTTCCTGTCTCCCCAGTGCCTTTTGCTCCTCCTTCCTCTCCTGTACATTTAGGCTGCTTGTGGTACCACAGACATGGCTCTGACTACACTCACCTGAGCAGCCAACACCTACATCAGCTTCCAAAGTGGGAAACTTAATTGGGAGGGAGACATCAGGCTATTTCTGGATTCCCTGACTGTTTCTCTTCAACTGCCTAGTCCCCTATTCCCTTCCGTATTCCAGGCCGTCATGTCTACAGTGTGATCTGCTCTATGTGTGTGCTATCCCCCTAACTCTCAAGCATAACACAGTCTCTAGTCACTGTCTGAGCTCAAAGACCCAGTGTTCATCCAGGACATCAGCAGGGGCTATGACTTCCCAATGTAACAGAATACATTTTCCACCTGACAAATATGTCTTGCCATGTCGTGAAATGCAACATGTCTAGAGTAACTTAACTAATTACTTAGAATGAAGATAACATCAGGGAAATATCAATATGGTTAAGTCTCTTATTCAACTGTGGCTTACTGAGGGAAATTTATTATACTAGCTCAGAATTGCACTTCGCCCTCTTATTTCTGTGTTCAACCCTTATTTCAGAAGTTGAAAAAATAAATTTGCTAACTTGTAGCAATTAACGTACAGTTGCTTATAGCGGTGTATTTATCAGCTAATGAACTTACAGCCTTTTCTGTGATGGCTCTTGCACTTCTGTCAAACTCAGTGCAGGCAGGTCCCAGCAGCAGAAAGTTATCTCTGTGACTCCCAGGTACGTATAATCCCCCAGCTCCCACTCCACTCTGCTCCCTCAAAGGGTCACCGTCTCTGTGACTCCCAGGTACGTGCACTCCTCCAGCTCCCACTCCACTCCACTCCTTCACAGGGTCACCGTCTCTGTTATTCCCGGGTACGTGTAATCCTCCAATTCCCATCCACTCTGCTCCCTCAAAGGGTCACCTTCTCTCTGATTCCCAGGTACGTG
The DNA here is from genome assembly GCF_047496795.1 of Chiloscyllium punctatum. Classification (NCBI taxonomy): domain Eukaryota; kingdom Metazoa; phylum Chordata; class Chondrichthyes; order Orectolobiformes; family Hemiscylliidae; genus Chiloscyllium; species Chiloscyllium punctatum. The sequence goes on from NC_092756.1 coordinate 35,186,646, forward strand.
TAATCCTCCAGCTCCCACTCCACTCCACCCTGTCACAGGGTCACCGTCTCTTGACTCCCAGGCACAATTCGGCCTCGATCCTCAGTGCTGATTTATATCCTCCCACTTTGCTGCCTCTAACTCCCAGGTGTGAGTTAGACTCAAGCCTCTGCTCCAAGTTGCTGCCTCATACAGTCACTCCCTCTGTGGCTCAGTGCTGCTTTTATGCCTCCTGCTCTGCTGTTTCTCCAACTCCAAGTCCTAGTCAGCCTTGATCCTCGTTGCTGATGTATATTCTTCCGCTTTGTGCTGCTTTCACTCAGGTTCCCTCCCTTTGCGACTCCCAGGCAATGTTAGGCCTCAAGCCTCAGCTGAGATTTATAACGTCCCATTCCACACTGCTCTCTTATAGGATCGCTGTTGTGCCTGGAAAACAGTGGAAACGAGGAGGATTAGACAGAGCAGATGGTGTTACAGTGATTGAGCAAGCTATATGGGATGGAACAGGTTATGTGGGGAGCAAGGCAGACCTGCAGCAACTAAAGAAGTTTACTGAAGAGACAGTGAGAGTTTCAGACATCGAAGAAGGCAAAGGAAATGGAAAGATGGTAGCTTGTTCATGACGGAGCTTTGTCGAGCCTAAAGGGCTTTTTCAGAACATGCGACCAGAGATGTGCAGACTTCAACAAATGCAAATTGACATCCAGCAAGTGTTGACTGGTCCTGGAGACTTGGATGTGACAGAGTGAGAAGACTTGCAGTTACTGGGGGTAATATAAACCTTTGGGCACTGATGGTTTTCAAAGACCCTCAGGAAATGAGGAGGTGCAGAGAATGGGAGCATTCCAAATAGTGGGATTGTGGGGGCTGGAAGTCCTGAGATGGATAAGGAGGATGAAAAGTGTCAATTTTACACACACAACCATTGTAATTATAGAGATTTAAGGAAGGGAATCTGTGCTGCCATTGATTACAGTGATATGGAGAGTTACAGAAACTGAAGGGGTTACAAATTTTAAAAAGGTGAGAGTTTGGGCGATCAGATGTTTAAACAAGATTAAATAAATTTTAGAGATCTCAGGCACAGATGTGAATGGAGGAGGTGAGATATTGTGAGGAATTGTCAGATTTATAAGGCGAGGAGGATGTCAGTTATGAAAGGGAGATCTGCATTGTCTGTCTGCAGTTAGAGACATGAGGAGTGTTGTAGCGCCTGCTGGATGGGACACAGATAAAAAACAGCTCCAACGGCTGGTGCAGTGGCTCAGGAAGACAGCTAACTACCACCTTCTCAGGGACAACTCCAAATCAACAATAATCGCTGGTCCAGCCAACAAAGCTCATGTTCATGAATGAATAAAATATCTACAAGTAGCACTGAGGTCACTCAGGAAGGGTCTTTCAATAGCACTTCACAAACCCGGAAACACTACACTCGGGAAGGACAGGAGCTCCGGGTGCACGGGAACACCAGCATTTCCAAGGTGCCCTCCAAGACACGCTCCATCCTCCCAGCACTGTGTCTGTCCCCACACCCAAAAGGCTGCAGTGGGTCAGGAAGGCAGCTCACCACCAACGTCTCCAGGGAATTACAGATGGGCAGGTAATGGTGAAACTCTGCTGTTTATAGCCAGAAAGAAAAATAAATCCAGCAGTGGGTGTGAAATGAAATTTCCGTTTCAGAACAACATGCTTAACATGGAGAGAGGATTTCTCTGATTAGCACAAGGCAGAGAGTGTGAAGAAAGGGGTCTTTTTCACGATGGAAATTGGTGATGAAGGGAGCTCCGCAGGGGTCAGTGTTGGGACTACAATCTACACGTTAATCAAACAGAGTCTGGACAAAGGATGTGAAGGGGTACGAGAAATGGGTTTCCAAGAAGTATCCCAGGGATGAAATTCGTGCCTTATGAGGACCAGGTGAAGTCTCTGGGTCTGTACTTGATGAAGTTTCAGAGGGGGCGGCAGAACCTCATTCAAACTTACTGAGGGGCCTGAATGGAACGGACGTGGGGAGGATGTTTCCACTAGTACGAGAGTCTAGGGTCCAAGGGCACTGCTTCAGAGTGAAGGGATGACCCTTTGTTTTGCAGATGTGGAGGATTTTATTCAGCCAGAGGGTGATGGACCTGTGGAACTCACTGCCTCAGGGGGCTGTGGATGCTCAGTAATTCAGTGTATCTAACTCCGAGATAGCTCGGTTCTTGAGGAGTAAGGGGATCAAGGATTACAGGGAGTAAATGGGAGAATGGTGTTGAGATTCAATTCATCCATATTCGAATAATGGAATAGAACTGATGGAATGAATGGCCTAATTCTACCCCCGTACATGATGGTCTTATGGACTGCGCTTATTGCATGGGTTTCTAAGTGTGCAGTTAGCATTTCTGGCATATCTTTTACCATACATTCCAGTACTTTCCTGATTATCGCTGTCACCTCTTGGTTTCAGATCAATGGCATAAAGCTCCACCACTGAGTAACGTGGGAATCCTGGTGTATAAATCTCAGAAAAGTGGAATACAGGGACAACAGGTCATAGAGAAGGTAAATGGAATGCTGGCATTGATTTAAAAGGGAATGGAGAATAAAAATAGAGGAACCTTGTAATAAATATAGAGGACTCCAGTCAGCCCACACTGACAATACGGTGAACAGGTTTGGTCCCCTATATAGACGGAAAATGTCTTTGCATTAGAGGCAGCCCAGAGAAGGTTCACCAGGCTGTTCTTCAAAATAGAGGGATATTGATGAGAAGAGGTGGAGAAGGTTGAACTTGCAGTCGTTAAAATTTATTAAATGAGGCAAATTTATCGATACATAAAAGATTCTTTTGTTCTTACAGATTCGGTACTGAGACATTGTTTCCCTGAAAAAGAATCTGTAACCAGAGATAAAGGGGAATACAGTTACCAGAGAAGCTAACAGAGAAAAGCTGGGTTGGAGAGACTGGAGGATGTTACAGAGTTCGGTGGTTTGAGATCACTGTTGGTGGTGAGAGATCAGATCGGTTGTCGGGCTGAAAGATGTCAAGGAGAGTTGCAGGGTTATCAATTCTGAAGGATTTACAGATATCAAGAGGAATGTTGGAACTAGAGATTACACAGTACTAGATGGAGCTACAGAAGTGTTTAGAGAAAGGGAGGGTTATAGGCAATGTGGATTAGACAGATTGGATGGTATTGGGAGCTACAGGAATTTATAGAGAAAGGGAGGGTTGGACGGACTGGAGATTACACTGATAGGGGTGGGAGTTGGAGCTGCAGGAGTTTATAGAGACCGGGAGGATTGTTGTTGCTGGGAATTACACTGATATGGACAATAGTTGAAGTTGCAGGAGTGAGTGAGATAGGGAGTGTTGAAGGGGCTGGAAAAGTTCACACAGCCTGGGAGAAGTGTAGGGATTGGAGGAGCCAGAGATACTGAGGGTTGTATGGTAGCAGGAGTTCAGAGAGTTATTGAGGACTGTGAAGGCAGGTTTGCAGCATTCCCATAAATTACACAGAGATGTGGAGTGCTGTTTTGGAGGAGGTTACAGAAACCAACAGGGTTGCAGATACTGGAAGATATTACAAATACAGTGAGTTGTAGTATCTGAGGAGGTTACAGCGACAGGATGTATTGAAGAGTTGGAGGCTGCTGTAGGTATTAAACATGCTGCAAGGGATCAGCAACCTTTCATCGACCAGAGGGATTGGAAAATCTGGAGATAAAGAATGAGAATTGCAGTAACTGAAGAACATCACAGAGATCGTGAGAAACAGATGATTTCGAGGAGTTATAACATGAGATGAGCTGTATTCAATGGAGTCAGGAAAGATACATTGAGATCTGAAGGGGCCACAGGTGATCAAAAGGGCAGTGAGGCTTCTCACGATAGGATTGGGGAAGTTTACGCAGACAGGGTGTATTTTGTGGAATGGTACTATTTACAGAGATTATGAAGTTGTATGGAATTGACGAACGAACAGAGATAAGAAAGGCTGTAGTTAATGAAAACATTTGTTGATGTCGGATGCTGAGGTTCTGGAAATTAATTGGACTGGAAAGCTGGACAATCTGTCAGAGCTTACAGAGACAGGAACAGCAATAGTGCCTGGAGACACGAACACAGATAGGGAGCATTGCACACACTGGAGGAGGTTTCTGCTTTAGGGATGGTTGTAGGGGAGTGTAACGTTTACACAGATAGCGGTGTAAGAGCTGGAGAAGGTTATGGAGATTATTAGATTGATGGGGGGAACGGAGGAGCTAACATTGACAGGGCTGGTGATAGTGACGGGAGGATGTAAAAGAGATAGTAAGTCTTGTAGAAACTGATCGGGAGAGTCACAACCATTGGAGTTGGTTCCACAGATCGGGGGTTTTACAGGGACCTGAGAGGATTACGCAGACAGGGAGGTTTGTAGGATGTTCACATTTTCAGTGTTCCAGGACAGGAAACGTTACACAGTTAAGGAGGGAGCAGTGGGAGCTCACAGAGACTCGGAGGTTTGAAGGGTTTGGGGCTGTTTATGGATAGATGTATATATTTAGGCACAGTAATATGGAACGCAGAGGGAGAGTTTAGATTAGATTCCCTTCAGCATGCGAACAGGTACTTCAGCCCAACAAGTCCACAACAACTGTCCAAAGAGTAACCCACCCAAACCCACTTCTCTCTGACATTGCAACAACCATTATGGGCAACTTAGAATGGCCAATTTACCTGTCCTGTACATCTTCGGCCTGTTGGATGAAACCAGAACACCCAGAGGAAACCCGCACAGACACAGGGAGAATGTGCAAACACCACAAAGACAGTCACCCAACGTACCTGGGTCCCTGGCGCTGTGAGGCACCATTGCTCACCATTGAGTCACTGGGCTGCCCCAAATTGCAGAATTACACAAAGAGAGGTGTTTGAGGTGCTGAGAGGGATGTAGGGAGTGGAGGAGGAAACAGAGATGTGGAGTGCTGTTGTTTTCTGAAAAGTGTTTGGAGGTGTTTATATTGATAAGGAGCGCGGTAGGGATGGAAGAAGGTTACTGTGATCGTGTGGTGCTGCAGGCCAGGAGGCAGGTGCGTTATAGGGCCTGCATAACGTTACAGTGATATCATGTTCTCCTGGGGCTTGAGGAAGGTAGGCAGGTGGGTATCTTGGTTCAGGCTGGAGGATTTAATAGGGACGGAGGCACTGTAAGTATTGTTCAAGACTACAGAAATAGGCATTATTGTACCGAGTGCAGAATGAGATTATTGAGATTGGGCATGTTACCAAAACTGAAGTATTTTACACATAGGGAGAGTCGTCAGCATTGGAGTCGATTTGAAATATACAGTGGGAAAATGGCAAGGGTGGAGATTATCGAAACATGAAATTTTCTGGGAAGTACAAGTATTCAAGACACTGGCGCAAATGAGTTGGACCGAAAGGTATGTCTCCTTGCTGTATGACTCTATCACACGACAAGAGACAGCGTGAGCGGGAATATAGAACAGAAGGATCCCAGGTTTCAATGCCATCTACTTAGGGGAGGCCTGCTTTCCCCTCTGTTGTACTGATTCTCCCTAAGACAGCACAGACCTGGATTGATAACTGTCAACTTCCCATATTGACATGGGAAGGCTCAGTACAGCAGTGATGAAAGTAAACAAGAGGGTGGGGATTGAGCCCGGAAACGATCATACTCTGTGTTCGTGCTTCAACACTGTATCGATGTCATGTCTTCCGGACCAAAGTTCGATATCTTACATGAACTCTGCTCGGTTCACTGTGAGTGATCTTACCTATCTGCAGAATTTACTTCAGGCTCCAGATCTCTCTCTCTCCTTCTCTCTGGCTGACCAAATATCTTCAGTGTGGTGATGAACGAAACAGGAATTGGGAATTCTGCTGAGTCAGAAACATCCTGATTACCTACAGGAGACAGACAAATAGACGAATGGGAAATTAGACTTATGCAGTGAGGGTTACACATGGAGAATGGCACTGGGCCCCACAAAGATCTGGAATATCCCAGTCTCCATCGATGGCCTGTGCTACCTCGTCTCCCTGGAGTGGAGAGATTTGTTGGCTCAGGATGTTGAGTAACTGCAAAGCTGCAGTCACTGGCATCAATTAAACCCTCACGGTGACAGATATCACATGGAGAGCTATCACCAGAGTGCAGGAAGGTATCACGATGAAACCACGGTCACGAAGACGGTGCACTGGGATCAGCACTGGGATGTGGGAGTTGTCAGTGGGCCAGGCAATGGCCTCGGGTAACTCTCACTCGACTATTCATCCAGAATTTAATCCCGGTAGCAGGGATACCCCTCTGACTACTTAATACCCTTTAAGTAAGGAAATCTGTTATAGGTTGCTGGTCTGGCCAACATATGAATCCAGATCCAGACCAAAGGGTTTGACTCTCAAATTCCCTCTGAAATGATCTGGCAATCCACTTAGCTCAAAGGTTCGTCAGGGTGGGCCTGAGATGCTGCTCAGCCAGAGACAGCAACATGTAAAGATGAGGCCAGTAGAAGAAAGGATTGGGAGGATGATTCAGGAGAAGAGTGAAAGTAATAGGGTGGTTGTAATGGGGTACTTTAACTTTCCTGATATTGATTGGGAAAGCTATAGCTCGAGTTCGTTGGATGGGTCGGTGTTTGTCCAATGTATGCAGGAGGGTTTCCTGACACAATATGTAGACAGACCAAAAAGATGTGAGGCCATACTGGATTTGGTATGTAAAGATGAGGCGTGAAGGTTCGATTGGGGCGATTGAGTGTTATAAGGTAGCCAGGAAGGATCTGAAGAGAGAGCTAAGAGCAGCAAGGAGGGGACATGAAACGTCCTTATTTGGTAGGATTAGGGAAACCCCTAAGGCGTTTTATAGGTATGTCAGGAATAAAAGAATGACTAGGGTAGGAATAGGTCCAGTCAAGGATAGTAGTGGGAAGTTGTGGAGGCTGAAGAAACTGGGGAGATACTGAATGAATACTTTTCGTCAGTATTCACTCAGGAACAAGACATTGTTGCCGATGTGAATACTGAGTCACAGTTAATTAGAATGGACGGCTTTAAGGTATGTAGGGAAGAGGTGTTGGAAATTCTGGAAAGGGTGAAAAAGATAAGTCCCCTGGGCCTGATGGCATTTATCCCAGGATTCTCTGGGAAGCAAGGGAGGAGATTGCAGAGCCATTGGCCTTGATTTTTATGTCCTCGTTGTCTCCAGGAATAGTGCCAGAAGACTGGAGGATAGCAAATGTGGTTCCTTTGTTCAAGAAGGGCAGTAGGGATAACCCTAGTAACTATAGGCCGGTGAGTCTCACTTCTGTTGTGGGCAAAGTCTGAGAGAGAATTGTAAGGGATAGGATTCATGAACATATGGATAAGAATAATGTGATCAGGGATAGTAAGCATGGTTTTGTGAAGGGCACGTTGTGCCTCACAAACCTTATAGAAATCTTCGAAAAGGTGACTAAGAAGGTGGACGAGGGGAAAGCGGTAGATGTGGTGAATATGGATTTCAATAAGGCATTTGATAAGGTGCCCCATTGTAGGCCACTGCAAAAAATTCGGAGGTTAGGCATTGAGGGTGAGTTGAAAGTTTGGATTAGGAATTGGCTGGCTGGAAGAAGACAGAGGGTAGTAGTTGATAGTAAAGGTTCATATTGGAGTTCCGTTACTAGCGGTGTTCCACAAGGATCTGTTTTGGGACCATTGCTGTTTGTCAATTTTATAAATGACCTGGAGGAGGGGCTAGAAGTTTGGGTGAGCAAGTTTGCGGATGACGTGAAAGTCGGTGGAGGTGTTGACAGTGAGGAAGGATGTGGCAGTTTACAGCGGGATATAGATAAGCTGCAGAGCTGGGCAGAAAGGTGGCAAATGGAGTTCAATGTAGCTAAGTGTGAGGTGATTCACTTTGGTAAGAGTAACAAAAAGATGGGGTACGGGGCTAATGGTCGGATACTTGGTAGTGTGGATGAGCAGAGGGATCTTGGTGTCCATGTCCACAGATCTCTGAAAGTTGCCACCCTGGTAAATAGTGCAGTGAAGAAGGCATATGGCGTACTGGCTTTTATTGGTAGAGGAGTTGAGTTCCGGAGTCCTGAGGTCATGTTGCAGTTGTATAAGACTCTGGTGCGGCTGCATCTGGAGTATTGTGTGCAGTTTGGGTCGCCATACTATAGGAAGGATGTGGAGGCACTGGAACGGATGCAGAGGAGGTTTACCAGAATGTTGCCTGGTATGGTAGGAAGATCGTATGAGGAAAGGCTGAGGCACTTGGGGCTGTTTTCATTTTAGAAAAGAAGGTTTAGGGGTGACTTGATAGAGGTGTACAAGATATTTAGGGGTTTAGATAGGGTTGACCATGAGAACCTTTTTCCACGTATGGAGTCAGCTATTACGAGGGGGCATAGCTTTAAATTAAGGGGTGGTAGGTATAGGACAGATGTTTGGGGTAGATTCTTTACTCTGCAAGTCGTGAGTTCATGGAATGCCCTGCCAGTAGCAGTGGTGGACTCTCCATCTTTATGGGCATTTATATGGGCATTGGATAGGCATATGGAGGATAGTGGGCTAGTGTCGGTTAGGTGGGCTTGGATCGGTGCAACATCGAGGGCCAAAGGGCCTGTACTGCGTTGTATTCTTCTATGTTCTATGCCATGAGTACCGTTAAAACCAACCGTGCCAGAAGCAGTGTCCTGGCCAATCATGTTGGTAGGTTTATGGACAGGGCTTTAAACTGACAGAGAAGATGCAGCGAAAGGGTTCAGGTGAAAGGAGCTTTCCAAATCCTAAGAGAACAGGTGAAGCATCAGAACAACATGGGGATGTGGCTGAAGACAAGCAGAAAGGAAAAGGAAGGGACAGAGTTGAAAGAAAACTGTACACCAGCGAATAGGATTGTAACAGGACATTGTGGGAAAATGTAAATTATAAAGTGTTTTTTTTTTACAAGGACAAAGTATCTGTATTATGGTGACTTGTGACACAGAGAACAATGAGATTTAGTCAGCAGACAGACGTGATTACATGATGAACAAAAGGTGGAACATAAATATTCAACAGTAAACAACCTTACAGGAACTCAGGGAGAATGGAAAAGCAAGATGGGAACCCTGACACTAATGGATAACAAAGGCATCACAGAGAAAGCATTTGGCCTCAGATTATGCAGCTGAATCATCCTAAATGCAAATTCTGGATGCAACGTGTCAAAAACAAAAGCAAGAGAACAGTTTTTAAACTGCCTTGCAGTATTTCGTTTTTCATCCCTGCATTAAACAGGAATTCATTGCAGTCTGTTACAAAGGTGGTGTGATAATTTTGGGAGACCTCAATCTTTGTATAATCTGGAACAGACACATTGGCAAGAGTGATATTATCCGAGATCCTTCTTGAATGTCTTAGTCAGTGTTTCTTTGAATAACACATTGTGAAACTGGCTCAGATCGACCGTTGGGTGATGAAGCTGAGTGAATGAATAATATTGCATCGAGATCCTCCAAGAAATTATACCGGAATTTAAAGACATTATGACATTTTAAAGTGACCATAAAGCATACTAAAGCATCAGTAACAAAGCCAATTACATGGTATTGAGAGAGAAAACTGACCAAGGTAAACAGGGGAAACAGACTGAAATATCAGGCTGTAAATGAACAGTGGAACACATTTCGAGCCACAGAGTCCTCGAGACATACAGCACATAAACGGACCCTTCGGTCCAACTCATCCACGCCACCCAGATATCCTATCCTAATTTCATCCCATCGGCCAGCACTTGACCCATATCCCACTACTTCTTTTTTTTTATTCATATATCAATCCAGATGCCTTTTGAATGCTGCAATTGTACCAGCCTCCACCACTTCCTCTGCAGTACATTCAATACATACACCACACTCTGCGTGAAAACGTTGCCCCTTAGATCCCTTTTAAATCTTTCATCTCTCACCCTAAACCTATGCCTTCTAGCTCTGGTCTCCACCACCACATGGAAAAGACCTTGCCTGTTTATCCTATCCATGCCCCTCATGATTTTATAAACCTCAAGCATGTCACCCCTCAGCCTCTGACGCTCCAGGGAAAACAGTCCCAGTCGTTTCAGCCTCTCCCGATAGCTCAAATCGTCTAACCCTGGCAAGATCCTTGTAAACCTTTTCTGATCACTTTCAAGTATCACAACATTTTTCCAATAATAAAAAGACCAGGCTTGTACGCAATATTCCAAAAGTGTCCGAACCAGTGTGCTGTGCAGCTGCAACATGACCTCCCAACTCCTGTACTCAATGATCTGACCAATAAAAGAAAGCATACCAAACACCTTCTTCACTATCCACTGATTTGCGACTCTACTTTTAAGAAACTCCAAGGTCTGTTTTTTTCAACAACACTCCCTCGACCTAGACATTAAATGTATAAGTCCTGCTCAGATGTACTTTCCCAAAATGCAGCACCTCACATTTATCTGAACTAAACTCCATCTGTCACTCCTCAACCCATTTGCCCATCTGATGAAGATCCCGTTGTAATCTCAGGCAACCTTCTTCACTGTCCGCTATATCTCAAATGTTGGTGTGATCTGCAAACTTATTAACTGTACCTCCTACATTCACGTCCAAATCTTTTATATAATGCCGAAAAGTAGCGGACCCAGCACTGATCTTTGTGGCACACCATCGGCCTCCAGTGTGTAAAGCAATCGTCCGCCACCACCCTCTGTCTTCAACCTTCGAGCCAATTCTCTATCGAAACGGCTAGTTCTCCCTGTATTCCATGAGATCTAACCTTGCGAACCGATCTTCCAGGAGGAACGTTTTCGAATGCCTCACTGAAGTCTATATAGATCATATCCAATGATCCCCCCTCATCAATCCTTGTTGTTACTTCTTCAAAAAACGAAATTAATTTCTTGAGACATGTTTTCCCACACTCAAAGCCATGCTGACTATCCCGAGTCACTCCTTGCCTTTCCAAATACATGTAAATCCTATCTCACAGGATTCCCTCCAACACTTTAACAACTACTGATGTCATGCTCATTGGTCTATAGTTCCCTAGCTTTCCCTGACCACCTTTCTTAAATAGTGGCACCATGTTATCCAACCTCAAAATTTCAAATACCTCACATGTGATGATCGATTATACAAATCTCTCAGCGAGGCACACATCTATCATTTCCCTAGCTTCCCGCAAAGTTCAAAGGTACACCTGATCAGTTCCTGGGGATTTATCCACTTTTATGTGTTTCAAGACATCCAGTACCTCCTCCTCATTAAGATGAATGTTTTCAAGTTGTCACCATCTATTTGCCCACATTCTTTCTCTTCCATTTCCTTCGCCACAGTAAACACTGATGCATAACACTTGTTTAGTATCGGACCCATCTCCTGCGTCTGCACACAAAGGCTGCCTTGCTGATCTTTGAGGGACCCTATTTTCTCCCTCCTTACCTTCTTGTCCTTTATGTATTTATAAAAAGCCTTTGGATTCTCCTTTACCCTATTTGTCAGAGCTATCTCGAGTCCCCTTTTTAACCTCCTGATTAGCCTCTTTAGTACACTGCTCCAGCCTTTATAGTCTGAGGATTCACTTGATTTCTCGAGTTTATACGTGACAATTTTTTCCTTCTTTTTCTTAACCAAAAGCTTAGTTCTCTCGTCATCCAGCATACCCTACACCCACCAGCATTTCCTTCCACCCTAATGGCAATACTCTATACTGTCTCTGGAAAGGCGTAATCTCATTTTTGAAGGCTTCTCATCTTCCAATGATAAAGGTTTCATTTTCCCAATCCCCAATCCAGCATTTCACGAAACTGCCATTTGAAAATAATGAAAGAATAAAGCACATTCTAAATGAAGGCTTTGAGGAGGTGAGCTCTGGTCAGCCATGTAGATCCGGAGACCACCAGATGCATGGAGAGTGCTTTCCATCAGAGCAGCACCAGGTCAGTGTCAGGCACATAGACAGAATCGGCAAATAGATACACATCTGAACTCATATCTCCCAGCCTGGCAATCTGAAGCTGTGCACAGATATTCTGGTAAACATCTCCAAAATTAGGTCATCAAGGTCGGCCTAAAAGTCTAATCAAAAATAAATCAGTCATTCAGACTAATATATCCTTCAGGTTCCACAACCCATTCCCGGTCTCATCCTGCAGGTTCTATGAATCTCGCTCCCTCTAACGTGTTGCAAGATCCCTATCCCCTCCTATATTTGGACCACCCTCCAGATTCTGCAGTCCTTCCTACCTCCTATCATGACCCGTACTATAAAACTCTTCCTTCTTCTGCAATATTCCTTAAAAGGGTACTGTAGGATGGTGGAGGTTACAGAGTTAGGGAGGAATATCAGGATTGGACGATTTTGTAGTTATTAGTAATATTGAAGTGGCTAAAATTGGCTTCAATAATTTTAACAGTTGTCGCTAATAAAGGAGGTTACAGAGCTAAGGAGGATTGTAGGGACTGGAAGACGTTTCACAGTTTGTGGGTTTTGTGGGGATTGGAGGAAGGTACCAAAATAGGGAAGGTTTAAGATTGAAGGTTTCTGCTGAGAACGTCTATTGGGTTAAAGGCAGGGTTCTAGGTAGTGTGGAGTAAGAGAAGAATCTTGGGGTCCACGTCCATAGATCCTTCACATATGCCAGCCATGTTGAAAGGGTGTGACGAGGGCATGTGATGTCTTAGCATTCTTTAGCAAGGGGATTGAGTTTAAGACATGTGACGTGAGGCTGCAGCTCCATATACCCTGGTTAGTCCACTCTTGGAATATTGTGTTATGTTCTGGTCGCCTCATTATAGGAAAGTTGTGGAAACTTTGGAGAGGGCGCAGAAGAAATTTATCAGGATGTTTTCTGGATTGGAGGGTAGGTTTAATGAAGAAATGTTGGGGAAGCCAGGGCTTCTCCCATTGGAATGAAAAGCATAAGAGCTGACTTGATTGAGGTGCACGAGATGATGCGAGGCATACAGAGAGTGGGTGTCCCGAGAATTTTCCCATCATGAAAATGGCTATTACGATGGGGCATAATTTTAAGGTAATTGGAGGTGGGTTTATGGGAGATATCAGAGGTAGGTGCATTATGCAGAGTGGTGGGTGTGTGGAATGCACTGCCAGCGTTGGTGGTAGAGATGGTTACATTAGGGACATTTACTTAACTTTTGGACATGTACATGGATTATAGTAAAATGAATTTCTCAAAATGGAGACCAGTGGCCAATGCTGTTCCACAAGAATCCGTGCGGGATCCACTGTTGTTTGTGATATACATAAATTATTTGGAGGAAGGAATAGTTTGCCTGATTAGCAAGTTTGCAGATGACACTAAGATTGGTGGAGTAGCAGATAATGAAGGGAACAGTCAGAGAATACAGCAGTAGAGAGATGGGCAGAGAAATGGCAAATGGGGAGCCCAATCTAGGCAAATGCAAGGTGATGCATTTCAGAAGATCCAATTGATGACCAAAGTAAATGGAAAAGTCCTGGTGAAACCTGACGTACAGAGAGATCTGGGTGTTCAGGTCCATTGTTCCTTGAAGGTGACAACGAATGTAAGTAAAGTGGTTAAGGCAGCATACGGCATGATTTCCTTCATTGGATGGGATATTGAGTAAAGGAGTTGGCAGGTCATGTTATAGTTGTATTGGATTTTGCTTCGACCACATTTGGAATAATACATGCAGTTCTGATCACCACGTTACCAAAAGGATGTGGATGCTTTGCTTTGGAGAGGGTGCAGAGGAAGTTCAACAGGATTTTGTCTGGTATGGAAGGGGCTAGTTATTTCGGAAGTTTGAATAGATTCGGATTATTTTCATTAGAAAGACAAAGGTTAACAGGGGACCTGATTGAGGTCTACAAAATCATGGGATGTACAGACAGGGTGGAGAGCAAGAAGCTGTTTTTTTCCCCAGAGTGCGGTGAATGGAACAGATGACAGAGATAAATCGGGTTGTATAGACTGGAGGACCAAACAGAGATAGGGAGGGTAGTCGTGATTGAAGATGTTCATAGATATAGGAAGGTTTACTTTTGCAGATTATTTAGACATGGAGGGTGTGGAGTCTGAAGGATTTTTCAGAAGGACGGTAATCTTGTTTGGAGACAGTTTCACAGATTAGGGAGCATTAGTAACCATCTCTAGTTTGGTCAAAGTGGGAAGGTTTGTAGGGGAGGGTGACATTTACACAAATAGAGGTGTAAGAGCTGGAGAAGGTTATGGAGTAAATGCATAGATATAGAGGAGGAACTTACATTGATAGGGTGGGTGCTGGCCACAGGAGGATGTCGCACACATAGTGAGTCTTGTCAGAACTGGATTGGGAGAGTCACAGGCTTTCACTGGTTTCTGAAGATCGGTAGTGCTGCAGGGTCCTGAAAGGATTGTAGACTCTCCAGCCAGTGATCCTGTCTTTAGGACTGGAAGAGGTTACGTTGATACAGAAACATTGAAGTCAATGTATGCCGTTTTCTTTTTTCTTGAACAGAGCATCAATATCCCTCACGAGCCAGGGATCGCTAAATCTGCCAGCTTTTCCCTTCACACTAACAGGGACACACTGACCCTGGATTCTTGATATCACACTTTTAGAAGTCTACAATTTGTCAGTCATTCCTTTTCCTTCAAGCAGACTCACCCAGTTCATGGGAGCATGATGTGGAGCAGCCTGTGTTGGACTGGAATGTACAATGTTAAAAATCACACAACACAAGCTTCCAGTCCAATAGGTTTATTTGGAGGCAATAGGTTTCAGAGAGCAGCTTCTTCATCAGGTGGTTGTGGAGCCATAGAATTTATAGCAACAGGGTCCTAGTGTCGTGGAATGTAAAATCAAACAAATTTAGTGTTAATTTTATCTTTCAGGTTGATCACCTGCGCTTTGAAATCTAGTGTTTTGAAATAACCCGGTGTTGTGTGATTTTTAATTCACTCAATCGACCCCTGTTCGATCCTGCCTAATGGCCCCAAAACTGGCCCTGCTCCAGTTAAAGTCCTTAATCTGTCGAGATGTCTGATCTTCTTCCATAACTATGTTAAACCGAAGACAGTTGTGGTCACTGGACCCAAAGTGCTCTTCGATTGACACTTTATTCACTTGCCCGACTGCGGTTTCTGAGGGGAGGTCCAGTGTTGCTCCCGCCTGAGTAGAGTGGGGCCTCCTATATATTGATCTGGGGAAATTTCTTGGACACATTGAACAAATTCCACCCGATACGGGCCTTTTACACTGTGAGTGTCCCAGTCAATACAATGGAAGTTAAAATCTCCAAACAGCACTATTCTATTATTTCTATAGGTACCTGCAATCTCTCTACACATCTGCTCCTCAAGCACTCGCTGGCTCTTTGGGGGTCTAGAGCACCATCCTAGTAGACTGACCATCCCCTCTTTGTTTCTAACTTCTCACCATATGTCCTCATTTTCTGACCCCTTAAGAGTGTCCTCTCTCAAAACACTGTTTTTATGTCCTCCCTTATCAAATTGACAACTCCCTCTCCTCACTTACTTGTCCCTCTATCACGCCTGTAGCTTCTGTATCCTGGGACAATGAGCTGCCAGTCCTACCCTTCTCTCAGCCCTGTTTCTGTTATGGCTATAATATCCCAGTCCCCACAGTAATCCATGCTCTGAGCTCGTCAGCCTTACCAGTCAGGCCTCGTGTATTGAAATGAATGCCCTTTAAACCAAATGTCATTTCCCTCCCTTGACTGTGCCCCAGAATATCCTGAATATGAAACTTGCTCTTGATGGCTAATGTATTTTCCCCTGACTTTTCCATTGTCTCTCTCGTATTAAGAGTACCAAACTCCAGCCTAATTAGTTTATACATTCCCGAGTAACACTACCAAATCTCCCTCCAGTGATACTGGTGACCCTCTGGTTCAAGTCCAACCCATCCTCTTGTCCAGGACACCCTTAACCCAGAAGAGATCCCAATGATCCAAGATTTGAAAACCCTTGCCCGTTCACCAGCTCCTCAGCCACAAATCCATCCTACCTATCTTTCTATTTCTCTATCCACTGGTGAGTGACACTGGGGGCAATCTGGAGATCACTACCCTTGAGGTCAGCTTTTTAACTTCTTACCTAACGCGTGATACTCATTTCACAGGATCCCATTCCCTTTGTCTACCTCTGTCATGTGCACTGATCTGCACAATGACCTCTGGCTGTTCACTCTCGAACTTCAGAATGTTCTGTAATCGCTCAGAGACATCCTTGACACTGTTACCCGCGAGGCAGCACACCGTCCTGGTTCTGCAGACACACAATTTCCTGTCTGTCCTCTTCACAATGGAGTCTCCTGTCATTACTGCTATCATTAGACATGATCTGACAAACAGAGACTGGGAGGAAATGCCTGCAGTTGGGGCTTTATTTGCAAAGTGGGAGTATTTTAAAGTGATACTGTGAGGATCCATGGCCAGTGTGTTCCTTGTAGAGTGAATGGCAAAGGCAGCAAGTTCAGCAAATACTGATCAAGTGATATCGTGAGTTTGATAAATAAAATACAGTGCAATAAACACAGGTGAAGCCCTTTAGAAGTATAGAGAGGGCAAGGGGGTCCTTAGAAAAGAGGGTCAAACAATGGTCATGAAATATCCTTGGCAGACAGTGTTATGGAAAAGCCACAAGGTATTTCACCAGTACAGTTAGAGTCAGAGGATTACTGGTGAAAGAGTGAGGCCTGTTAGAAACCAAAGGGACGATCTGTGCATGGAGCCAGAGGAAGTAGGTGAAGTCTTCAATGAATACTTCTCATCTGTATTCACACAGGAGAAAGGCATTGTAGCTTTAGATTTCAGTTGAGATGGTGAGGTTGTTGAACATGTAAAGATCAATCAGGAGGAGGTATTAAAAGTTTTAACAGGCATAAAGTTGGAGGAATCACCAGGGCTCAATGAGATCCATCCCAGGGTTTTGTGGGAGGTAAGGGAGGAGATTGCTGGGGCCCTGGTGGATATATTCAATACTTTACTGGCCACAGGTGAAGTGCAGAATGACTGGAGGATCGCTAATGTGGTTCAGTTTTTCGAGAAAGGCAGCAGGGATAGGCCAAGTAATTACAGAGCAGATAGTCTGAGAGCAGTGGGAGGGACATTATTGGGAACAATTCTGAGGGACAGGATGTATCAACACTTCGAAAGGCAGGGATCAACTTGGCTGCATCATCACGGATTTGGTAGAGGAAGATGCCGCCTCAGGAATTCAGTTGAATGTTTTGAAATGGCCTCTCCAAATATTGAGGAGAGCAGTGCCGATGATGTGGGTTATATGCAGGTCAGTAAGGTCTTGGACAATGTCCCACATGGAAGGCTGGTCGAAAAGGGAAGAGTCCATGGGATGCAAGGCAAGTTGGCAAATTGGATCCGCACCTGGTGGAGGCCTGTGTTTGTATTTGGAAGCCTTTCACCAGCCAGTGTACCACAGGGACCTGTGCAGGAACCATTGCGGGTTATTATGTACATTAATGACTTGGATGTGAAAGCAGAAGGTATCATTAGTAGGTTTTGCAGATGACATAAAAGGTGAGGGTGTTGTTCACAGTCAGGAGGATGGTCTCAGACTCCTGTCTAAAATCGATCAGATGATAAACTGAGCAGAGTAAATTCAAATGTAGTTTATTTCTGATCAGTGTGAGGTCAAATCCTGTGGAAGGTATGATAAGCGAAGGATGGACAAAATGAACAGAAGTCCTTGTGAAGTATTGAGGAACACAGGGGTCTTGGTGTCCAAGTCCATAGATCCCTGAAGATGTAAGTACAGATAGACCGGGTGGGGAAGGCACCTGAACTGGGAGCGGGACGGTGATCCATATCTTGATGGGGTGAGTTGCTGGAGTTGCTCGAGAAGATTTAAACTTGTCTGGCAGGGCTGTGGGGCCCTCAACAGTTAAGGCAGATGAACCCAGGGCACGGATGGGGTCCTGGGAATGGGATATAATAGGTATTGTAGAATTGCACAACAGATGGACTGGCAACAGCTCATTGTTCCATGGAATAAATGCTGTAGGAAGGATGGAACGGGAGGCAGAAGAGGAGCAGCGGTGATGGGTTTGATTGGGGGAAACATCACAGCAGTATTTAGAGAGAATATTCACGTGGAATCATCCAGTTAAACAATATTAGTGGAACTGAGAAAAAATGTTCATCAGTTTGCTATGATTGTACTGAAATTGTACTACAGCGGTAGTTAGTGGGAGATGGAACAGCAATTCATTCAGGAGAGCTCAGATATCTGTTAGAATAAGAGAGTTGTAATCGTAGGGGATTTCAACCTTTCCAAACCTGGACTCGCAGTGCTGCAGTGTTAAACATTTGGATGGAAAGAATGTTATGTGCGTTCCAGAAACTCCAGTCAATATGTAAACGGCCCAACTGGAGAATGGGGCTAAACCTGCCCGCTCCTTGGTAAACAAAGTGGGGAACGGGACTGAGGTGTTAGTGGGGGAGCACTTTGGAAAGTCACCACAATTGTATTAGATTAGAAATAGCTTTGGTGAATCACAGGGCTGGTCCACAAGTTCATATTAGAAAATTGAGCAAGACCAGTCTTGATGTTATTATACATAATGATTTTTAAAAGTGGAAGCTATTTGCAGGTAAAGGGAAGTCTAGAAAGTGGGAATACTTTAAATTAGAGATAAAATGCATGGTCCCGTTTGTGTGCAGCTCTATGCTGACAGAATTAGGAAACACTGGCTGACTGTTCAAGCTCTGGTCAAGAACAAGAGAGCACATGTCAGGTAGAGCCAGCTGGATCAAGGGATTCCCTGAGGATCACAGGGGCTGCATGAATACACTTTGGATGGAAATCAGAAATGCAAAAAGGGTCATGAGATAGCTTTGACAGATAAGGTTAAGGAGAATCCAAACAAAGTTTACACATGTGTTAAGAGCAAAAGAATAGCGAGCGACAAAACCAGTATCCATAATGATCAATGAAGCCAACGGTGTGTGAAACCACAAGATCCGAAACAAATATTTCACTTTGCGACTTACTGTGGATAAAGACTGAGGAGCTCTGGCAACTAAACAGTGTTTGGCTTGACCACTTCTGGAATACTGTGTGCAATTCTGATCTCAGTGCCATCAGAAGGATGCTGTGGAACTTGAAAAGGTTCAGAATAAATGAGTAATGATGTTGCCAGGGTTGGAGGGTTTGAGCTGCAAGGAAATACTTAATTAACTGGTCGATTTTCACTTGAACATGGGAGGCGGAGGAGTTATCTTATAACGGTTTTTAAAATCATGATGGGCGTGAATAGTCAAGACATTTTCTCCCGACTTGGGGAGTCCAAACTACAGGGAATAACTTTAAAAGTATGCGTGGAACTGTTAAAAGCGACCTAAGAGACAGCTGGTTCCCACAGAGGGTGGCACATGTATGGAATAAGCTGCCAGAGGAAGTAATGGAGGCTGGTACAGATTTAATATGCATCTGGATGGATATATAAACAGGAAGGGTTTACAGGGATTTTGGCAAAGTTCTGGCAAATGGGACTAGAAACATCATGCAGGAGTTGGTACGAAGGGTCTGTTTCCATGCTGTACATCTCTATGACTATGTTTTGAAATGAGTCCACATTATAGAAGAGCAGGTGCTGCAGGCTGTAAAACTCAAAGGTAGATGAATTCCCAAGACTGATCCAGAGTATCTCAGGACATTTGGCAAGCTGGGAAAGAGATTGCGGCAAGATGATCAAAGATGTTTGTACCATTGACATCATGTGCATGATGTACTGAAAGACTGGAGTGTGAAATAGCAGACAGTGAAGGAGGTTTGCTAAGATTACAAAGGGATTTTGAGGATATGGGTGAAATGGCTGAAAACCCTTGGATGGAGTTCAATCTGAATAAATGTGAGGTAATACAATTGGTACAACAAACAAGGGTAGATCCTATTTAATAAATGACAGGACCTTCAGTAGTATTGTAAAACAGAGACACATAATTCTTCGAAGTGTGCGACATGGAGAGACAGGATGGTTATGAAGGTGCTGCCACACTTGGTTTCATTGCTTAGTCCTTTGGGTATAGGAGTTGGGAAGTCACGATTAGATTGTACAGGCCATTGGTGGGGCCTCTTCTGGAATACTGTTTCCAGTTCTGGTCGCCCAGTTACAGGAATGATATTATTAAGCTGGAGTGTGTTCAGATGAGATGTACCAAGATGCTTCTGGGTGTGGAAGGTTTCAGTAATAAGGGACGGCTGGATAGACTGGAATTTTTCATTGAGGTCTGAATGTTGAGAGGCGACCTGATAGAAGTTTATACAATAATGAGGGAGATAGATATAGTTATCTTTTACCGTGGACAGGGGAGTTTCAAAACGGTGTACATTTTGAAATTTAGAGAAGAGACATTAAAAAGAAAGACATGAGGGGAAAATAGTTGCACATGGGAAGTTTGCATGTGGAATTGATTTTGTGAACAAGGGGTGAATGTCAGGTCAATTACAATATTGAAAAGACATTTGGATTAGTACAGGAATAGGAAAGGTTTGAAGGGATATGATCCAGAAACAGGCAGGTGAGATGGGATTAGTTTTAGATTTTATTCAGTTGACGCTGAATAGCTTCCATGCTGTATGACTCGAAATATAATGTGTCATTATTTGATACAGAATGCAAGGGAAAGCCAGGAAACAACAGATCGATGAGGGTGGGTAAGTTATTGGAGATCATTCAAAGAGGTACGATACCCATGCATTTGGAAAGACAAGGACTGAGCACGGACAGGTAGTATGGCTTTGTGAATTGGAAAACATGTCTCATAAACTTAACTAAGTTTGTTGAAGATGTGGATGGGTACATGAATAGGAAAGGTGAGGAGGGATATAGGCCAGGTAATAGCCAGTGGGACTAGATTGGGTTGGGATATCTGGTCGGCATGGACAGATTGGACCGAAAAGTCTATTTCCATGTTGTACATCTCTATAACTCTATGTGAGCAAGGAGAGAGATGAAGACACCCTTTCTCGATTCAGCAAGGGAATGAAAACGGTTGAGCATGATACATTGGATATTTAGGTTGGATCCCAAGGGATCAGGGAGAGCTAGCCATCTGCATACAAAATGGGATGACAGTGGGAGGGAGAGGGTGGTGGTAGAGGGTTGTTGTTCAGATTGGAAGCCTCTGACCAGCGGTGTTCCATAAAGACTGGTGCTGGGACAACTATTGTGCATCATTTACATAAAAGATATGAGTGAAAATACAGGAGTCCCTGTTAGTATGTTTGTGGATACCAGGATTAGTGGGATAGTGGGCAGGTATTACAGTTATAGAAAGGGGTCTTAATCCACGGGGCCACGAGGCCAAGGAGTGAAAGATGAAATTTAATTCAGATGTTGGATTTTTGTTAAGACAAACCAGGGAGGACTAACACGGTTAATGGTCGGGCCCTGGCCAGTGTGCTCGAATGGAGAAAGACCAAGGGGTGCAGTGACATTGTTCCTTGGAAGTGGCATCACAGGTGGACAGCGTGGTGAAAGCAGCATTTGGTACACTTCATGGGTCAGAGCATTGAGTACATGAGTTGGAGATATTTGTAACATTGCCATCAATATTTCTCCTAGGCAGAGGAGGCTACGGGGTGACCTTATACAGGTTTGTAAAAGCGTGCTGGCCATAAGTAAGGTGAACAGCCAAGGATAGGTGAGTCCAAAACTAGAGGGTATAAATGTGAGGTGAGAGAGCAAAGATTTAAAGAAGGAGCTGAGGAACAACATGTTCCACAGAGGATGGTGCATAGACGGAATGGACTGCCAGAGGAAAGGTTAAAATCAAGTACAATGACACCATGAAAAAGACACTTGGGCAGGAACATGGAGAGGAGATGGTTTGAAGGGCCATGGGCCAAATGCAGGGAAACGTGACTCGTTACATTTAGGAAAGTTGGGCAAATGGACAAGTTCAGCCAAAGAGTCATGCAGCACAGAAACAGACCCTACGTCTCAGTTTTTGGAGGAGAGACTATCAAGACAGACATGTTGTCATGACTGAAGCATGTCAGAGAGATATGGATGGTAGCCTGGACTGGATCAAAATTCAAATATGTGAAGGGATTGGTGAGAGGGGAGGAGAAGACAGAGATACGAACTATTTTTGGCGTTAGAATGATTAAAGTCACTGATCCACAAGACATGCATAGATAGAGCATTGGAGAGGGAACACAGAACAGAAAGTTCCCAGGCAGCATTCCCACCCTCTCGTCGTAGGCCTGCTTTCCTTTCTGTTGTACTGATGCTCACTAAGACAGCTCAGGCCTGGATTGAGAACTGTGACATTCCCAATGCTGTCCGAGTATAATAGTATTAAAGTAGGGGTGGTGCTTGAGTCTGGTGTGTGTCTGTACCGTGCTCCCCCTCCAGCACTGTATCTGTGTCATGTTTTGTTAGCCAATGTTTGGAGCCCTCTCATTGCTCTCTGTACACTGTGAATGATCTTACCTCGCTGCAGGATTGATTGAAGGCTCCAGATCTCCCTGTCCTTCGTACTTCCGGCTGACTAATCATCTTCAATGAGGTGATGGATGAGACACCCAGCGGTTGGGAAGGCTATTGAGTCAGGAACTTCCTGAGTATGTACAGGAGACAGAGAAATGGACAGAATGGGGAATTATCTGATGCAGTGAGGGCTACACTGGGAATGGCACTGTGTCCCACAGAGATCTAGAAAATCCCAAGCTCCATCCCTGGCCTATGCAGCCTCGTCTCTCTGGAATGGAGAATTCTGTTGGCTCAGGACCTGGAGTAGCTGCAAGAGTGAGAGGCACTGACAGAGGCAGCAATTAGACCCACAATGTGATGGATACCACATGGAGAGATGCTGAGTGATATCACCAGAATGCAGGAAGGTGTCAGTATAAAATAATTGTGCAGGAAGAAGTGGTTTTGATTCATATTGCACTGGGATGAGCAACCTGTCAGCAGGGGAAGTGATGGCCCTGTGGTATTACGGTGAGGTAATTTATGCAGAAACTCAGCGAATGTTCTCTAGACACAGGTTCAAATCCCACCATTGCAAATGATTGAATGTGAATTAATTGCTTCAAAAAAGATGTAATTAAAAACCTGTAAGTGAGTATTAAACAATAGCTGATGTTAAGAAAAATCCAACAGGTGCATTCAAGTCTTTAGTGAAGTAATCTAAGATGGGACTGGGATATCACAGGTATTACAGAACAACAGCTCAGGGAGGGACAGGACAGGCAGCTCAATGTTCCAGGGGACAGATGCTGCAGGAAGGACAGAAGGGGAGCTGAGAGAGGAGGAGAGCTGCTGGTTCTGACTGGGTGAAACATCCCAGCAGGACTGAGAGAGGATATTCCTGCGGGATTGTCCGGTGAAGCTGTGTTCGTGGAATTAATCAACAACAATGGGTCCTCCCTTTCCACTGATTGTTCTATAGACCACGGGAGCCCCACCCTCCTGCACCTTGACCTTCTCAAGATGGCGGCCCTGAGGCCCGCGCAACCTCTTGCCTCAAACAAATGGTGGCCGTGACCCAGGGCCACTTCCCTGATCAGAGACCGCAACCTCCTAAACCGGGCATTGAGGGTCTTTTTAACGATTTTTCCGGGATTTGTGAATTCTCTCCGCTCCTTTCTCCCAGCGAGACTCCTACACACCGTCTCTGGGCGCCGCTCTCTGAAGCAGATCGTAACCGCTGCCGGAAAAGCAGCTCCACGTCTCTCTCTGTCTCTCTCTCTCTGTAATGATCAATGTGACACTGCGCATGCTGTCCATAGAAACCAAACTGCGCATGCGTCTGAGGTTATTGGTGAGTCGATAGACAATATTCATATCCGCACGGAAACATGGGTGAAATCTTTGACATTAACAATCGCTCTCTCGAGCTAAAGTCATAGAGATGTTAAGCATGCAAACAGTCTGTTCGGCCCAACCCAACCAGAACAGCCAGGTATGTAAATTACCAATTGTTCTGGGAGTTTGAAAAGAAGTTTCTTACTCGAGTTGTGAAAATCGATTGGAAACATGTACTTTATCAGATTTCCATCTCAACTATTTCTTAAAATCTCACATTGATTTATGCTCCACTATGTTTTGAGAATGACAGTTTGCTTTCTGACCAATCTTGAAGCGTTCACTCCCCGATAATGCGTTGTCCCCGCTCCTCATTCACTCTATTTGGAGTACTGGCCGCTGTTCGGTCCTCCAGTTCTGCTCCTTCCTCCCAATTGCAGAGTTGATTTAGGCGTGACTCACAGGCTAATGGACAAGAATAGTTAGAGTCGATACCTTGTGATGCAGTGAAAATACCCCGAAACTTGTACTGAGAGGCCTGGGTTCAATTCACAGCTTGTGCAGGTGTGTGTAATAACAACTTTGAACAGGCTTATTAGGAAAAACAAGGGAAGTCAGGAACAGAATTAAAACGATAGAAAATGCATGCAATGTGGTGGGGCTCTCAATGTCAGATGATTTTAGTCTTTACCAAGTGTTTCAGGGCCCCTGAACAGACGGTTGCACTCCTAGTGCATAACCAAATACCATGATTGTGGGGCAAAGTGTTGTGGTGGGATATAGAGGTGCTTTTGTGTAGGGTGCTCGATTTTGGAGGTGAAAATATGTGAGAAGGTTTTGTTTGGAGCTACCTGTTCCCCTCCTGTTTCAGCATCATATAATTGTCCTGGCTCGACCTCATACATGTTTGGTAGAGATTAGTGTCATTTCGTAAGCCCAAAATACAAGATCTGTCACTCTGGTTAAGACAGTAGAAATCTCTTGTAGCACTATAGTCACAGAACAATACAGCGCATAACAGGCCCTTTGGTCCTTGATGTTTTGCCAAGCTGTGAACTATTTTCAGCTCGTCACTCTATACTATCCCAAAATCACCCATGTGCTTAACTAAAGGATTGTTTAAATCGACCTGATTTGGCTGAGTTAACTACATTGGTAGGTAGTGCATTCCACGCCCAAAATACTCTCTGAAGAAAGAACCTGCCTCTAACATCTGTCTTAAATCTATCACCTCTCAATTTGTAGTTCTGATCCCTTGTACACACTGATATCATCATCCTTGGAAAAAAGACTTTCACTGTCTACACTATCTAAGCCTCAGATAATCTTTTATGTCTCCATCAAATCTCCTCTTAGCCTTCTTGCTAATAAGAACAGGTACAAGTTTCTCAACCTTTCCTCATATGACCTTCCCTCCAGACCAGGCAACATCCTGGTAAATCTCCTCTGCACCTTTTCCAATGCTTCCACATCCTTCCAGAAACATGGGCAGCAGAACTGCACACAATATTCCAAGTGTGGCTGCACCAGTGTTTTGTGTAGTTGCAGTATTATATTGCGGCTCCCGAAGTCAATCCCTCTATGAATGAAACCTAACACACCTTATGCCTTCTTAACAGCACTATCCACCTGGGTGGCAACTTTCAGGGATCTATGTACATGGAATCCAATATCCCTCTGCGCATCCACACTACTAAGACTCTTTTCATTGACCCAGTACTCTGCTTTCCTGTTATTCTTCCCAAAGTGCATCACCTCCCATTTAGCTGCATTGAACTCCATTTGCCACCTCTCAGCCCAATTCTGCTGTTTATCCAAATCCCCCTGCAACCTGTAACATTCTGCCACACTATCCACTACGCCACCGACTTTAGAGTCGTCTGCAAATTTACTAATCCATCCACCTATGCCTGCGTCTAAGTCATTTACACAAATGACTAACTGCAGAAGTTGCAAAACAGATCCTTGTGGCACATCACTAGTAACCGGACTCCAGGCGGAATATTTTCCATCAACCACCATTCGCTGCCTTCTTCAGAAAGACAGTTTCTAATCCAACCTCCAAAATCACCCTCAATTCCATGTCGCTGCATTTTCTCCAATTGCCTACCATGTGGAACCTTATCAAAGTCTTTACTGAAGTCTGTGTATACTACGTCAACTGCCCTACCCTCATATACATGCTTGGTCGCATTCTCAAAAAATCAGTGAAGTTTGTGAGACACTACTTGCCCTTGATGAAACCACAGGACGCCCTGCAGGATTTTCAGACAACGCCATCCTCCCTGTGACATGTCCGTGCGAGCTCAGATTCGGTTGTGAAGACGTGTCCCGCCTTTGCCAATATCGCCATGGTCTGACTCCCTACATTCTGTCGGTCGAACTGTGATTCCACTCAGAATCACAAATGTGTCACAAACCACCTTAGATGTGTTGGCTCTCCACAGAGGTAAATGTGTTTCTCTTTTGGTACCATCCTCTTGCCTTCTCCCTGTAACTTTGCACACTTTTACTTTCAACAGAAACATCGAATTAGTTTTTAAAGAACTCGATTGAAACTGCATCTTTGTCAATGTCAGGCAGTGATTTACAGACCCTAACCAATCCCTATGTGAAAACGTTTCTCCTCATGTACATTTCTCTTCTTTTATTAATGACTTTAAAACTCTGCCGAATCGTGCTCGAGACTTTCATGCGTAGCGAGCATTCTCCCTTCCTTATTTCCTCCGTCTAAACCACTCATGTCTTGGAAAGGTTTAACAAGGCCAGCTTTCGTCCTTCTGCTCTCCAGGGAGACCTGTCCCAACGTTCTAAATGACCTTTATTATTGGCAGTGACATTGGTTTCTTTGCTGCAATCTGACAGCAGTGAACACCTGAGCCCCAACTGTCTCAGATGAAGACAATCCGAGTGAAATCCTCACTCACTGAGAGTCATCCCCACGGCCCTGAGCTGCGGGGCTGCAGACTGCCTAACGGCCACCGTAGGTTAAAAATGAGACGTTGTTTCACCATCAGCCACTCTGTCCCAGAGACAGGAAGAGTGGCAGCATCAACGTGTGGCGTCACTCACGCGCCGACTGAAGGTGTTCAGCCCATCGAGTCCATGACGTCTCTCTGTCGCTTGTATATCTCTGTGGTTATTCATAGTTGGTGATGTATGTCATAATAATGCGAAGCTGTGTCCGTATAGTAATGTGGTCTCCAACAAGTTGACCAATTGTCACTCATGGCTTTTCATTTCACGGGGAGGACACTGCTGTGTGAAACAGCGTGGGGAATAACTGCAGGGCGTCATGCGCATAGAGCACTCTGCATCTGATATATCGCACCTTCTCCAGTTTAGTCCCAGCTCTGGCAAGTTATTTTGCGAATCAGATCAGAGCAGACCGACAGTGAACAGGAAAAGAGCTTCCAGAACTTCACAAGAGTGTTTTCTCAATTGTGTAAATTTCCCGGGTGTATTAGTACGAAATATTCATTTCAGATACATTAAGAGAAAGGAAGCAGAAAGTGAAACAACATGCAATACGTGGAATGGAGCTCTTTTTTAGAGAAACACTGGCAGGGGCAGTACACATTTTGAAAGCGGGAATGGTCAACGAGCAGAGAATGTTTTCAATCCATTAATTTTAGGAATATCAGCCGAATACTCTCCCCCCTGGGCCGCTCTGTTAGCGCTGACCATAGAAGTTTCACACAGTCTTCAACTTTTCGTCTGGCATGTGGCATGAATCACAGAGGATGATTTCAAAAGGTCTTCACTATTACTGTGTGATACTCTGTGGCACAGATGGATTTTGGCTGTGTCAATATAACCTGTGAGTAACTTCTCACATTCAGTTGGTTTAACTGTGATGTTACTCAGAATCCCAAAACATGTCACAGTGCAAAGTGAGGCCATGCAGCCCGCCTTCGCTGTGCTGGCATCAAACAATAAAGAAATGTAGCGTGTTACTTTGCTCGCTGAGCTGTAGGTCTGATATCCAGAGCTTTCATTACCTGGCTAGGTAACATCATCAGTGGCGACCTCCAAATGAAGCGAAGCTGTTGTCTCCTGCTTTCTATTTATATGTTTGTCCTGGATTGCGTTCCTGGGATTTGTGGTGATTTCATTTCCTGTTCCTTTTCTGAGTGGTTGATACGTGGTATCTAGATCTATACATTTGTTGATGGCGTTGTGGTTGGAGTGCCAGGCCTCGAGGAACTCTCTGGCATGTCTTTGCTTAGCCTGTCCCAGGAGAGATGTGCTGTCCCAGTCGAAATTGTGTGGGTTTTTTTTCATCCGTGTGTAGGGCTCCGAGGGAGAGAGGATCGTGTCTTTTTGTGGCCAGCTGGTGTCATGTATCCTGGTGGCTAACTTTCTTCCTGTTTGTCCTACGTAGTGTTTGTGGCAGTCCTTGCATTGAATTTTGTAGATTACGTTAGTTTTGTCCATGGGTTGTACCGGGTCTTTTAGGTTTGTTAGATTTTGTTTGCGAGTGTTGGCGGGTT
This sequence comes from Chiloscyllium punctatum, assembly GCF_047496795.1. Taxonomy (NCBI): domain Eukaryota; kingdom Metazoa; phylum Chordata; class Chondrichthyes; order Orectolobiformes; family Hemiscylliidae; genus Chiloscyllium; species Chiloscyllium punctatum. Next base: position 35,214,872 of record NC_092756.1, read on the forward strand.
TCTGTGCGACTAGGAAATGTCTGTGTGGTTCGACTGATTGACGCTATTTGATTGATTGATTGTCACATGAACCTGAGTACAGTAAAAACCTTTGTTTGCGATTAGTAAAGGCAGATCATAGGAATCAAAGGCATGCAGATCACACCATGAGAAAAACAAAACTTTGAACAGATTAAGGCTTTCAGTTACTCCGCACAGCACGTGCACTCGGCAAAATCCACATTAGCAGGATCATCATCATTTGAAGCCAGAGAATCCATTTCTCCGCCGAGTAACGGCCTACAAGAAACGGCTGTTGTGTGTCTTTAAGCTTCGTTACCTTGATCTGACCTCGATCTCATCACAATTCTACTTTCTGAGTCAAACATGGAACTGGATGCAAAACTCCAGGGTTCAAGTGTAACATCTCGCACTTACATCACCCACCCGAGGCGATATCACACCCAAGTTCAACAAGGCAGACCGCAGCAGAAGCATGATCCATAAATCAGGTGAATTTGCTTGTTTTAAAAAAAAACAATTCTGTTGCTTCGGAGTGAAGGCAGCACTGAGTTTTAATAACAGTTCCTTGCCATTTCGAATTCCGATTCCCCGAAGGCAGTGCGAGCCACTTTACCCGCGAGAGGGCCCCCACCAGTGGCAGCTGGATGAACTCATCTTTTCTTGGCAATCAGTGCCGTGGGAAAGCAATGTGAGTCCGCTCTTCAGCTTTCTATCAAACTCGGGCTTGTGGAGTGCGGGAGGGGGCGAGTGGGACTTATGGAAATTCTGGAAGGTCGAACAAAATGGAGATCACAGGACCTCATATCCTTTTGGGAACCTTGAGCAAATAACGCCATCGGAGATAAATAAGAATGTGTAGAACTGAAGAGAAAGAGAGAATCTCTCTCAGTCATCGGGAAGAGTTTATGTGTCCTTCTCGAATTCACAGGAGGACTCTGCTGTCTGAATCAGCATGGAATGTTACTGCAGCGAGTCCTGTCGCTCAGGCACATTGCACCTGATGTGTATAAGCTTTATCACGTTACCCCGAGCTCAGAGAGTAGATTTCACAGCTCACATCATCCCAGAGTGACAGGGAACAGAAAAAGGCGATTCACACCATCATCTTACCACCTGCTGGGGAGAAAATGGATGTGGTAGAGCAAACTGTCCCGACCAGTGCATGTTCCCAGCATTTACAATCTTGGTGTGTGTGACAACAAAAGGAGGAACCAGGAACTGATTATCTTGCTTCTTAAAACAGAGGTGAAAATTTGCAGAGCATAGATACATCTACTTGCTGTTAGTGAAATGATGAACAGGAGCGTACAGTTCACAGAGTATGGTCAGCCCTCTGAGTTATGGGCTCAGTACGCTCCAACTGTGACCCTCTGCTCACAGCATTTGAACACAAACAAAGGAATGACTCAGTGACAAAATCTGTTGAAACGGATTCTGTGAGGAATTGAAAGCGATGGAATGAAAAGCCCCTTGAGAGCGGGATGTAACATTTTCTGTGAAGGGATCGTTTTCCAGACTGGAGGAGAGTGGGCAGTGCTGTTTCCATGGGTCAATATCAGGATACATTGACTGAATCAGCGTCGAATGTTATTGTAGGGAGGCCTGTTGCCGAGACTCGCTGTTCCTTTTGTACAATGGTGCTAAAGCACGGACGTTTTGTGCACAAATGAGTGAAACAATAAAGCAACCACAGGAACTGGTGTTACGTGACGGGTTAAACCCCCTCTGCTAATGTAAACCAACAAGACATAAATGATTCACCCGTGCTGTCTTCTGTTAAAATTCAACAGGCAAAGAACTAACACAATAATCACTACTTAAAGTTATAAATAACAACTTGATTGTTTTTTTTATTGACAGAAAATAATCAACCTACAACTCCTTTCTCTAAAGCTTATGCTCTACAACATCTTCCCCAACCTCAACCCCAGTAACTTTTACAAAAACATTCAAATTTAAAAACTTGCTAGTTGTCAAATCTTGTCTTTGTATCTTCCTCGGTAGATTTTTTCTCCAGGTTGGTGTTGATGCTTTTTTCCTATGCAATCTATTTCTCCAGATAGGCACCTCTTGGAGATTTTACTAACATACTACATCTGTTGGTCTTTTAGCTGCTCTCTTTGCTATTCTTTGCCGCTCTAGGTAATTGTTCAAAATGTCCGATATTTGTCCCACACAACGTTGGATCGTTTCATTGGTTTTAACATTGTAAAAATAACAAATTCAAACTTGATTGGGGCATAATTTAAACTGATTGTTCAAATCGAATTTTTTTTTGTATCCATGTAACACAGCTCTTAGTTGTTTCGACCAAATCTTATGTTGTTACCATGTTCTGGACTCCTTGTGCTAGTCAGACCTTTCAGCACCATTAACAGTATGTTACACCCACAAGTTCAATAATACTGGCATTTGCCAAGACAGTCTATTTCGCTCAACATCGCTCTGTATCAATCTGAGGTGCGTGAGCTTTGAACAGTCTCTGGTCTATGTTAATCAAAACTGCCCTATTCTCTTAAGCTCAGATTTAACACGCCTCCTTATGTATGTCTAACAATATTAATTTATTTCTCACTGTGTTATTTTAGCACACACTGAGAAGAAATAAAAATGAGAACAGCAGTCACCTATGTGACTGCGATTTGACCCAATGTTGCTGCAGACAACAATTCAGCTTTAAGTTAAATAGCCCTCATCTTTCCTATACCGTTAATGAGATTGCATTGCAAAGTGGTAAGTTTTAATGAGTTGAATTAGACCCAACATCATTTCTCAGAACGACATGTACTGGGTTATAAAGACATGATGAAATACACGGGGTTTGGGTGGTTCAATTTGGTTAGGAAGGATATGGTCAGAGTTCCCTTGATACAATATCGTTAGAGACGACGGAAATAAGATTTACTGGGAGATAAAGACACGAGAAAAGAAAAGAAGGGATTTAATGAGATGGTGAAATAGATGAAGATTCACGCGACACAAATCAGGAATGACTGAGTTGTGTCCTAATGGAGGTCTTCCAGCTGTTGTGAGGTTGGTAAAGGCAAATAAGAGGGAAATTCCCGCGTTCAGGTGAGGGTATAACTAGAGGTTATACCAGCGAGGAACGACAAAGAAGTTTGCAGCAGGTACTTTTTATCCTGAGTTTTTGAAATCGGTGATGATTTTTCAGAACGAAAAAAAATCATTTCAGAAGATGATTCCAGCATATTTGAAAGGCCATATACAGACACACAAGGAACGAATTTAACAGGATTCTGGGCTGCCTGGATGGAGAGGCAAAAGTGACTCACTCACGAATTGTTTATCGTTCATCGGAAAGAAATTGCATAACACCTGCAACTGAAAATGTTAAGTATAAGAAGAGCTGGTGGTGTTGAAAGGTGTAGCAGCTGGATCGACGTGAATTATTACAAATTATTAATGTACTGATCTGCTTGTTTTAGCTTTGCATTAAATTGAAGCCGGTTACCTCAGTATAGAGTGAGACTAACAACGTGGGATTAATTGCCGCACTGTCTCAGGTTGCCATAAGCATCATCATCTCGACCACTCATGTGATCTGTAATACAATGAAGACTCTAGTGAGTAGGAATGGACCTGTCAATGTCAAGCATCATTATCTTTGCCATCTGTTGTCTTGAACATTTGTTCACAATGACCAGAAGCGGGACTGAGTCCATTTAATTCTCACAGATCTCCTCCCGAAAAATCCAGCGACAAGACTCGTTCTTATTCCTGTTGGAAATCTCTTGTTCTGCACAGCAGCAAAACTCTTCGTCATGACTTTACCAGATTCACTGACAACATTCAGTCTACCCAAAGAGATAAATCTAATTCCTTTCGAACGGTTTAATGAGCTGTGTGAGTTTGCAGCAAACAGGATTATAGGAAACGAGTTTAAGACCTTTCCAAGAATGTAATCCAGTGCAGTGTTAGAGATTTGAAAAAGTTCATCAAGCTAAAATATCTCCTCTGTTTCTTGATCCACAGATGGATAATCACTTGGAGAAAATGGGCAGTTTTACTGTTAATAATTGATACCTTTCCCAAAGACAGAACAATCCCACAAATCAGAAACTGGAGTTTTAGAATAGATTCTGCTTTATTCGACATTATTCTTCAGTGTGATGCTCCAATAATTCCTGATCAACGTCAGCAAAACCAGCTTTAGATAAGGATTGAAATTACAACTGCGGCATTTTAACACACTGTTCAGTGTCATGCGCTGATCAGTTGCTCCACTAGAGCCCACCGGCAGCAAGCCGATAAAGTGCCCGACTCGTACCTCTGGGACCTTCGACCTGCCTTTTCTACTTTTGCTGCAATTCTGGAATTAATGATAAAGCAGAGGAGGAGGAACTGATATGGACCTGTGAATTTTCGGGCGTCATGTTCAGGAAGTGGGACACAGAAAAATGTTGCGTAAAATAGACTTGATTGAAAACTGGATTTCCGTGGGTCGCTGTGTTGTTTACAGACAATGTTACATTATCGCTGTCACAGGGCTTCTCAATCTGTCGGCTTCAATTTGGCGCAGAATTCGATCCAACAATTCTTCACGAACTTCCTTCTTCAAGTTCCTACAGACAACATGAAACATACTGCACTCATCATCCAACTTCATCATGGCTACATCCAAGGACATGTTGCACAGTTTTCATCAATACCGAATATAGAAGAATGTTATGCAAGAGTAAATTGAATTTCAGTTTAAATTGTAAAGTGATAAGAAGCCAGAGAAAGATACTGAATTTCCCAAATTCATGTTTATTATCGTGGCCAGAACTCTAGCCAGGCAAAGGGAATACGTGTGTGCGAGAGAGAATGTGTGTTTGCGTGTGAGAGAGAACATGTGATTGAGAGAGAGAGAATACGTTTGTTTGAGAGAGAATGTGTGTGTGAGAGAGAGGATGCATGTATGCGAGAGAGAGAATGCATGTGCGCATGAGATAGAGAATGTGTGAGTGAGAGAGAATGCGCGTGCGTGATTCAGAGAGAATGTGTAATGAGAGAGAATGAGTCTGTGCATGAGAGAGAGAATGTGTGTGCGTGAGAGAGAGAATGCGTGTGTGAGAGAGAGAGAATACGTGTGTGCGAGAGAGAATGTATGTGTGCACGAGAAAATGCATGTGTGCATGGGAGAATGAGTGTGTGCGTGAGAGAATGCATGTATGAGAGAATGAATGAGTGTGTGCATGAGAGGATGTGTGTGTGAGTGAATGAATGTCTGTGTGAAATAATGTGTGTGTGCAAATGAGAGAGAATGCATGCGTGCAAGAATGAAAGAGTGTGTGAGAGAGAGAATGTGTGTGCACGAGAGAGAATGTGTGTGCGTGTGAGTGAATGCGTGATTGAGAGAGAGAATGTGTGTGTGCAAGGGAGAGAATGCGTGTGTGCATGAGATAGAGAATGAGTGACTGAGAGAAAATGCACGTGTGTGAGAGAGGGAATGCGTGATGAGAGAGAATGCGTGTGAGAAAGAGAGAATGCACGTGTGAGACAGAGAATGCGTCTGTGCATGAGAGAGAGAATGTGTGTGTGTGAGAAAGAGAATGAGTGTGTGTGCGAGAGAGAGAAAAAGTGTTTGTGTGAGAGAGAATGTGTGTTTGCGTGTGAGAGAGAACGCGTGATTGAGAGAGAGAGAATATGTGTGTGCGAGAGAGAATGCGTGTGTGAGAGAGAGGATGCTTGTGTCCCTGAGAGATAGAATGTGTGTGAGAGAGAGAATCCGTGTGTGCATGAGAGAATGAGTGTGTGCGTGAGAGAATGCGTGTGAGAAAAGGAATTTGTGTGTGAGACAATGCTTGTGTGTGAGACAGAGAATGCGTGAGTGAGAGAGAGAGAATACATTTGTGCGAGAGAGAATGCGTGTGTGTGGGAGAGAATGCGTGTGTGAGAGAATCAGTGTGTGCATCAGAGAATGCATCTGCATGAGAGAGAATGTTTGTTTGCATGGAGAGAGAATGCGTGATTGAGAGAGCGAATGTATGTGAGAGAGAGAGAGAATGTGTGTGTGTGAGAGAGAGAGAGAATGCGTGTATGCGAGAGAGAGAATGAGTGCGTGTGTTAGAGAGAATGCGTGCGAGAGAGAATGCATGTTTTCATGAGAGAATGCGTGTGAGACAATGAATGAGTGTCTGGGTGAGAGAGTGCATGTGTGTGAGTGAGAATGCGTGTGTGCAATAGAGAAAGAGTGTGTGGCAGAGAGAATGCATGTCTGTGAGAGAGAGAATGAGTGTGCACCAGAGAGAATGTGCAGTTGCGAGTGAGAGAGAATGTGTGATTGAGAGAGAGAATGTGTGTCTGCAAGTGTGAGAGAATGCGTGTGTGAGAGAGAGAATACGTGTGTGCGAGAGAGAATGTGTGTTTGCTTGTGAGAGAGAACGTGTGATTAAGAGTGCGAGTATGCGAGAGAGGGAATGAGTTTGTGTGTGTGTGAGAGAGAGAATGCTTGTGTCCCTGAGAGAAAGAATGCGTGCGAGAGAGAATGTGTGTGAGAGAGCATGCGTGTGTGAGTGAGAGAAGGCATGTATGTGTGAAAGAATGAGTGTGTCTGAGCGAGAATGTGTATGTGCGAGAGAGAAAGAGTGTGTGTGAGAGAGAATGCGGGTGTGCAATGCAGAGACAATGCATGTGTCAGAGAGAGAATGCGTGTGTGTGTGTGAGTGAGAGAGAGTGTGTGTTTGAGAGAGAGAACCAGTGTGTGTGTGTGAGAGAGAGAATGCTTGTGTCCCTGAGAGAGAGAATGTATGCGAGAGTGAATATGTGTTTGCATGCAACAGAGACAATGCTTGTGTGAGAGAGGGAGAATGTGTATGTGTGAGTGAGAGAGAGTGTGTGTGTGTGAGAGAGAGATGGAATGTGTGTGAGAGAGAGAGAAGGCTTGTGTCTCTGAGAGAGAGAATGTGTGTGAGAGAGAATGCGTGTGTGAGAGAATGAATGAGTGTGTGAGAGAATGCATGTGTGTGAGAGAGGGAATGCATGTGTGCAAGAGAGAGAATGCGAATATGTGTGTGTGAGAGAGAGAGAAAGTGTGTGTGAGAGAGAATGAGTGTGTGCGTGAGAGGATGTGTGTGTGAGTGAATGAGTGTCTCTGTGAAAAAATGTGTGTGTGCGAATGAGAGCGAATGCGTGTGTGCAAGAGAGAAAGAGTGTGTGAGAGATAGAGAATGTGTGTGTGCGAGAGAGAATGTGTGTGCGTTGCGAGTGAATGTGTGATTGAGAGGGAGAATGTGTGTATGCGAGAGAGAGAATGCGTGTGCGCGTGAGATAGAGAATGCATGAGTTAGAGAGAGAGAATGCGCATGTGTAAGTGAGAGAATGCGTGATGAGTGAGAATGCATGTGAAAAAGGGAGAATGCACGTGTGAGAGAGAGAATGCGTGTGGGCATGAGAGAGAGAATGCGTGTGTGCATGAGAGAGAGAATGCATGTGTGTGAGAGAATATGTGTGTGCGAGAGAGAATATGTGTTTGCGTGTGAGAGAGAATGCGTGGTTGAGAGAGAGAATGCATGTGTGAGAAAGAGAGAGACAATGTGTGTGGGCGTGAGAGAGAATGTGTGTGCGAGAGAGAATGTGTTTTTGCATGTGAGAGAGAACGCGTGATTGAGAGAGAGAATGCATGTGTGAGAAAGGGAGAGAGCATGTGTGTGCACGTGAGAGAGAGAATGTGTGTGTGCGAGAGAGAGAATGAGTGTGTGTGCGAGAGAGAGAAAAAGTGTGTGTGTGAGCGAGAGAATGCGTGTGTGAGAGAGAGAGAATGAGTGTGTATGAGAGAGAGAATGATTGTATCCCTGAGAGAGAGAGAATGGGTGCGAGAGAAAATGCGTATGTGTGTGAGAGAATGTGTTTGTGCATGAAAGAATGAGTGTGTGTGTGGAAAATGCATGTGTGAGAGAATGAATGCGTGTGTGTGAGAGAATGCGTGTGTGAGAGAGAGAGAATGCATGTGTACAAGAGAGAGAATGAGTGTGTGTGGGAGAGAGAGAGAGAAAGCGTGTGTGCATGAGAGAATGAGTGTGTGCATGAGAGGATGCGTGTGTGAGTGAATGAATGTCTGTGTGAAAGAATGTGTGTGTGCGTATGAGAGAGAATGTGTGTGTGTACGAGAGAGAATGTGTGTGCGTGCAAGAGAATGCGTGATTGAGAGAGAAAATGTGAGTGTACGAGGGAGAGAATGCATGTGTGCATGAGATAGAGAATGCGTGAGTGAGAGAGAGAATGCGCGTGCGTGAGAGAGAGAGAATGCGTGAATGAGAGAGAATGCATCTGTGCATAAGAGAGAGAATGAGTGTGTGCGTGAGAGAGAGAATGCATGTGTGTGAGAGAATATGTGTGTGAGAGAGAGAATGTGTGTTTGCATGTGAGACAGAATGCGTGATTGAGAGTGAGAGAATGCGTGTGTGTGAATGAGAGAGAATGCGTGTGCGAGAGAGAAAGAGTGTGTGTGAGAGAATGCGTGTGTATGAGAGAGGGAGAATGCATGTGTGCGAGAGAGAGAATTTGTGTGTGCGAGAGAGAATGCGTGTGTGCGAGAGAGAATGTGTGTTTGCATGTGAGAGAGAAAGCGTGATTGAGAAAGAGAGAATGCATGTGTGAGAAAGAGAGAGAGAATGTGTGTGCACTTTGGAGAGAATGTGTGTGTGAGAGAGAGAGAATGTGTGTGTGAGAGAGAGAGAATGAGTGTGTGTGAGAGAGAGAGAATGCGTGTGTGTGTGAGAGAATGACTGCGTGTGTGAGAGAGAGAATGCTTGTATCCCTGAGAGAGAGAGAATGGTTGCGAGAGAAAATGCGTATGTGCATGAGAGAATGCGTTTGTGAATGAAAGAATGACTGTGTGTGGAAGAATGCGTGTGGGAGAGAATGCGTGTGAGTGTGTGTGTGAGAATGCGTGTGTGTGAGAGAGAGAGAAAATATGTGTGTACAAGAGAGAGAATGAGTGTGTGTGGGAGAGAGAGAGAAAATGTGTGTGCACGAGAGAATGAGTGTGCGCATGAGAGCATGCGTGTGTGAGTGAATGAATGTCTTTATGAAAGAATGCGTGTGCAAATGAGAGAGAATATGTGTGTACGAGAGAGAATGTGTGTGCATGTGAGAGAATGCTTGATTGAGAGAGAGAATGTGTGTGTGCGAGAGAAAGGATGCATGTGTGCATGAGATAGAGAATGCGTGAGTGAGAGAGAGAATGCGTGTGTGTGAGAGAATACGCGTGTGCAAGAGAGAATGTGTGTTTGCATGTGAGAGAGAACGCGTGATTGAGAGAGAGAACGCGTGTGTGTGAATGAGAGAGAATGCATGTGCGAGATAGAAAGAGTATGTGTGAGAGAATGCGTGTGTGTGAGAGAGGGAGAATGCATGTGTGCGAGAGAGAGAATGTGTTTGTGAAAGAGAGAATGCGTGTGTGCGAGAGAGAATGTGTGTTTGCGTGTGAGAGAGAACGCGTGATTGAGCAGAGAGAGAATGTGTGTGAGAGAGAGAATGTGTTTGTGCAAGAGACAGTGCGTGATTGAGAGACAGAGAATGCATGTGCGAGAGAGAGATAGATAGAATGCGTATGTGCAACAGGGAGTGAATGCGTGTGTGTGAGAGAAAGAATGCATGTATGCGAGAGAGGGAATGATTGTGTGTGTGTGTGTGTGTGTGAGAGAGAAAATTTTTGTGTTCCTGAGAGAGAGAAGGCGTGCAAGAGAGAATGCGTGTGAGAGAGAATGCATCTCACATTCTGGCTAACCGGTCGAAGTCAGAGAGTGGTGGTAGATGGTAAATATTCAGCATGGAGTCCAGTTACAAGTGGAGTTCCGCAGGGATCAGTTCTGGGTCCTCTGCTGTTTGTAATTTTTATTAATGACTTAGATGAGGGAGTCGAAGGGTGGGTCAGTAAATTTGCAGATGATACAAAGATAGGTGGAGTTGTGGACAGTGAGGAGGGCTGTTGTCGGCTGCAGAGGGACTTAGATATGATGCAGAGCTGGGCTGAGGAGTGGCAGATGGAGTTCAACCCTGCCAAGTGTGAGGTTGTCCATTTTGGAAGAACAAATAAGAATGCGGAATACAGGGTTAATGGTAGGGTTCTTGGTCAGGTGGAGGAACAGAGGGATCTTGGGGTCTATGTACATAGATCTTTGAAGGTTGCCACTCAGGTGGATAGAGTTTGTAAGAAGGCCTATGGAGTATTATCGTTCATTAGCAGAGGATTGAATTCAAGAGTCGTGAGGTGATGTTGCAGCTGTACAGGACTTTGGTTAGGCCACATTTGGAGTACTGTGTGCAGTTCTGGTCGCCTCACTTTAGGAAAGATGTGGAAGCTTTGGAGAGGGTGCAGAGAAGATTTCCCAGGATGTTGCCTGGAATGGAGAGTAGGTCGTACGAGGATAGGTTGAGAGTTCTCGGCCTTTTCTCGTTGGAACGGCGAAGGATGAGGGGTGACTTGATAGAGGTTTATAAGATGATCAGAGGAATAGATAGAGTAGACAGTCAGAAACTTTTTCCCCGGGTACAACAGAGTGTTACAAGGGGACATAAATTTAAGGTGAAGGGTGGAAGGTATAGGGGAGATGTCAGGGGTGGGTTCTTTACCCAGAGAGTGGTGGGGGCATGGAATGCGCTGCCCGAGGGAGTGGTAGAGTCAGATTCATTGGCGACCTTTAAGTGGCATTTGGATAGGTACATGGATGGGTGCTTAATCTAGGATAGAAGTGCGGCACAACATCGTGGGCCGAATGGCCTGTTCTGTGCTGTATTGTTCTATGTTCTATGTTCTATGTTCTATGTTCTATGTTCTATCTGCGCGAGAGAGAATGTGTGTTTGCGTTGGAGAGAGAATGCATGATTGAGAGAGAGAATGCATGTGTGAGAGAGAGAATGCGTGTGTGTGGGAGAGAATGCGTGTGTGAGAGAATCTGTGTGTGTGTGAGAGAATGCATAAGCATGAGTGAGAATGTGTGGTTGTGTTGGAGAGAGAATGCGTGATTGAGAGATAGAATGCATGTGTGAGAGAGAGAGAATGAGTGCGTGTGTTTGAAAGAATGCAGCGAGAGAGAATGTGTGTGTGCGTGCGAGAGAATGCGTGTGAGAGTGAGAGAATGAGTGTGCGCATGAGAGAATGCGTGTGAGAGAATGAATGAGTGTGTGTGTGAGAGAGTGCGTGTGTATGAGTTTGAATGCGTGTGTGCAATAGAGAAAGAGTGTGTGAGAGAGAGAATGCTTGTGTGTGAGAGAGAATGTGCATTTGCGAGTGTGAGAGAATTCCTGTGTGAGAGAGAGAGAATGTGTGTGTGTGATTGAGAGAAAATGCATGTGTGAGAGAGAGGATGCATGTATGCGAGTGAAAGAATGAGTGTGTGTGAGAGAGAGAATGCTTGTGTGTGTGAGAGAGAGAAACAATGCATGTGCGAGAGAGAATGCTTTTTGTGAGAGAGAGAGAGAATGCGTGAGAGATGAGGGAATGTGTGCATGCGAAAGAGAGAATGCGGGTTTGCATGTGAGAGAGAGAGAGCGTGTGTCCGTGAGAGAGAGAGAATAAGTGTGTGGGTGAGAGAGAGAATGGTGTGTGCGTGAGAGAGAGAATGTGTGTGTGTGGGAGAGAATGAGTGTGTGAGAAAATCAGTGTGTGCATGAGAGAATGCATGTGTGTGTGAGAGAATGTGTTTCTGAGTGCGAGAGAGAATGCTTGATTGAGAGAAAGAATGCTTGTGTTAGATAGAGATTGCGTATGTGCCTGAGAGAATGAGTTGTGTGTGAAAGAGAGAATGCGTGAGTGCAAGAGAGAGAATGCGTGTATGTGAGAGAGAGAATGAGTTGTGTGTGAAAGAGAGAATGCGTGCGAGAGAGAATGAGTGTGTGCGTGAGAGAATGTGTGTGAGAGAATGAATGAATGTGTGTGAGAGAGTGCGTGTGTATGAACGAGAATGCGTGTGTGCAATAGAGAAAGAGTGTGTGAGAGTGAGAAAATGCGTGTGTGCGAGAGAGAGAATGCTTGTGTGTGAGAGAGAATGTGCGTTTGCGAGTGTGAGAGAATGCATGTGCGAGAAAGAGAATGCGTGTGTGCGATTGAGAGAGAATGCATGTGTGAGAGAGAGGATGCATGTATAGGAGAGAGAGAATGAGTGTGTGTGAGAGAGAGAATGCTTGTGTCCCTGAGAGACAGAATGTGTGTGAGAGAGAATCCGTGTGTGCATGAGAGAATGAGTGTGTGTGTGAAAGAATGCGTGTGAGAAAAGGAATGTGTGTGTGAGACAATGCGTGTGTGTGAGAGAGAGAATGCGTGTGTCCAAGAGAGAGAGAATGCGTGAGTGAGAGAGAGAGAATACGTGTGTGCGAGAGAGAATGGTGTGTGTGGGAGTGAATGCGTGTGTGAGAGAATGCATCTGCACGAGAGAGAATGTTTGTTTGCATTGGACAGAGAATGCGTGATTGAGAGAGAGAATGAATGTGTAAGAGAGAGAGACAATGCGTGTGTGCGAGAGAGAAAATGCGTGTGTGTGAGAGAGAGAATGCGTATATGCGAGAGAGAGAATGAGTGCGTGTGTTAGAGAGAATGCGTGCGAGAGAGAATCCATGTTTGCGTGTGAGAATGCGTGTGAGAGAATGAATGAGTGTGTGTGAGAGTGCATATGTGTGAGTGAGAATGCGTGTGTGCAATAGAGAAAGAGTGTGTGAGAGAAAGAATGCGTGTGTGCGAGAGAGAGAATACAGGTCTGTGAGAGAGAGAATGCTTGTGTGCAAGAGAGAATATGCGTTTGCGAGTGAGAGAGAATGTGTGATTGATAGAGAATGTATGTGTGAGTGAGAGAGAATGCGTACATCAGAGAGAGAATACGTGTGTGAGAGAGAGAATGTGTGTTTGCGTGTGAGAGAGAATGCGTAATTGAGAGAGAGAGTGTGTGTGTGTGAGAGAGAATGTGTTTGTGCGAGAGACACTGCGTGATGGAGAGAGAGAGCGTGCATGTGTGTGAGAGAGCTGGGAGAATGTGTATTTGCAAGAGGGAGAGAATGTGTGTGTGTGAGAGAAAGAATGCATAGATGGGAGAGAGGGGATGAGTGTGTGTGTGTGTGTGTGAGAGAGAGAGAGAGAGAGAAAATGCTTGTGTCCATGAGAGAGAAAATGCATGCGAGAGAGAATGCGTGTAAGAGAGAGAATGCACATGTGAGTGAGAGAATGCGTGCGTGCGAGAGAGAATGCGTGTGTGAGAGAATCAGTTTGTGCGTGAGTGAAAGCATCTGCGTGAGAGAGAATGTGTGTTTGCGTTCGAGAGAGAATGCATGATTGAGAGAGAATGCATGTTTGAGAGAGAGAGAATGCGTGTGTGCGAGAGAGAATGCGTGAGTGTGGGAGAGAATGCGTGTGTGAGAGAATCAGTGTGTGCGTGAGAGAATGCAACTGCGCAAGAGAGAATGTGTGTTTGCGTTGGAGAGAGAATGCGTGATTGAGAGAGAGAATGCATGCGTGAGAGAGTGAGAATGCGTGTGTGCGAGAGAGAGGGAATGGGTGTGTGTGAGAGAGAGAATGCTTGTATCCCAGAGAGAGAGAGAACGGTTGCTGGAGAAAATGTGTATGTGCGTGAGAGAATGTGTTTGTGCATGAAAGAATGACTGTGTGTGTGGAAGAATGTGTGTGTGTGTGAGAGAGAGAGAGAATGCGTGTGCACAAGGGAGAGAATGTGTGTGTGTGGGAGAGAGAGAGAAAGCGTGTGTGCGTGAGAGAATGAGTGTGTGCATGAGAGGATGTGTTTGTGAGTGAATGAATGTCTGTGTGAAAGAATGGATGTGCGAATGAGAGAGAATGTGTGTGTACGAGAGAGAATGTGTGTGCGTGCGAGAGAATGCATGATTGAGAGAGAGAATGTGTGTGTACGAGAGAGAGAATGAGTGTGTTCATGAGATACTGAATGCGTGAGTGAGAGAGAGAGAATGCACATGCATGAGAGAGAGAATGCGTGAGTGAGAGAGAGAGAATGTGTGAATGAGAGAGAATGCATCTCTGCATGAGAGAGAGAATGAGTGTGTGCGTGAGAGAATATGTGTTTGCATGTGAGAGAGAACGCGTGATTGAGAGTGAGAGAATGCGTGTGTGTGAATGAGAGAGAATGCGTGTGCGAGAGAAAAAGAGTGTGTGTGAGAGAATGCGTGTGTGTGAGAGAGGGAGAATGCATGTGTGCGAGAGAGAATGTGTGTTTGCGTGTGAGAGAGAATGCATGTGTGAGAAAGAGAGAGAGAATGTGTGTGCGCGTGAGAGAGAATGTGTGTGTGAGAGAGAGAGAATGTGTGTGTGCGAGAGAGAGAATGAGTGTGCACGTGAGAGAGAATGTGTGTGTCAGAGAGAGAATGTGTGTGTGCGAGAGAGAGAATGAGTGTGCGTGTGAGAGAGAATGCGTGTGTGTGAGAGAGAGAATGAGTGTGTGAGAGAAAATGAGTGTGTGCGAGAGAGAATGTGTTTTTGCGTGTGAGAGAAAACGCGTGATTGAGACAGAGAAAGAGAATGCATGTGTGAGAAAGAGAGAGAATGTGTGTGCACGAGAGAATGTGTGTGTGAGAGTGAGAGAATGAGTGTGTGTGTGATAGAGAGAATGCGTGTGTGTGTGTGAGAGAGAATGAGTGTGTGAGAGAGAGAGAATGGGTGTGTGTGAGAGAGAGAATGCTTGTATCCCTGAGAGAGAGTGAGAATGGGTGCGAGAGAAAATGTGTTTGTGCATGAAAGAATGAGTGTGTGGATGGAAGAATGCGTGTGTGAGAGAATGAATGCGTGAGTGTGAGAGAATGCGTGTGTGTGTGTGAGAGAGATGGAAAGAATGCGTGTGTGCGTGAGAGAATGTGTGTGTGCATGAGAGGATGAGTGTGTGAGTGAATGAATGTCTGTGTGAAAGAATGCGTGTGCGAATGAGAGAGAATGTGTGTGTACGAGAGAGAATGTGTGTGCGTGCGAGAGAATGCGTGATTGAGAGAGAGAATGTGTGTGTACGAGAGAGAGAATGCGTGTGTGCATGAGATAGAGAATGCGTGAGTGAGAGAGAGAATGCGCGTGCATGAGAGAGAGAGTGCGTGAGTGAGAGAGAGAATGCGTGTGCGTGAGAGAGAGAGAATGCGTGTGTGAGAGAGAGCAAATGCGTGTGTGTGATTCAGAGAGAATGCATGTGTGAGAGATAGGACGCATGCGTGCGAGAGAGAGAATAAGTGTGTGTGAGAGAGAGAATGCTTGTGTCCCTGAGAGATAGAATGCATCCGAGAGAGAATCAGTGTGGGCATGAGAGAATGAGTGTGTGCGTGAGAGAATGCGTGTGAGAAAACAAATGTGTGTGTGAGACAATGCGTGTGTGTGAGAGAGAGAATGCGTGTGTGCGTGAGAGAATGCGTGTGAGAGAATAGAAGATTGTGTGTGTGAGAGAGAGAATGCGTGTGTGAGTGAGCAAATGCATGTGCGCGATTCAGAGAGAATGCATGTGTGAGAGAGAGGATTCTGGTGTCCCTGAGAGATAGAATGTGTGCGAGAGAGAATCCGTGTGTGCATGAGAGAATGAGTGTGTGCGTGAGAGAATGCGTGTGAGAAAAGGAATGTGTGTGTGAGACAATGCGTGTGTGTGAGAGAGAGAATGCATGTGTGCGAGAGAGAGAATGCGTGTGTGCGAGAGAGAAAATGAGTGTGTGTGAGAGAATGCATGCGTGCATGAGAGAGAGAATGTGTGTGTGTGAAAAAGAAATTATGTTTGCGTACTAGACACAATGCGTGATTGATAGAGAATGCATGTGTGAGAGAGAGAGAATACGTGTGTACAAGAGAGAGAGAATGCATGAATGCGAGCGAGGGAAGGAGTGTGTGTGTGAGAGAATGCATGTGTGAGCGTGAATGCATGTGTGCAAGAGAGAAAGAGTGTATGAGAGAGAGAATTCATGTGTGCATGAGAGAGAGAGAATGCGTGTGTGTGTGAGAGAGAGAATGCGTGTGTGTGAGAGGGAGATAAAGGGTGTGTGCCTGAGAGAGATTGAATGTGTGCATGAGAGAGAGAATGCATGTGTACATCAGAGAGAGAGAGAAGGCATGTGCGAGCGAGAATGCTTTTGTGAGAGAGAGAGAGAATGCGTGAGATAGAAGGAATGCGTGCATGCGAGAGAGAGAATGCGTGTGTGCGTGAGAGAGAGAGTGCATGTGTCCCTGAGAGAGAGAATAAGTGTCTGCGTGAGAGAGAGAACGAGTGTGTGGGTGGGAGAGACAATGCGTGTGTGTGAGAGAGAATGCATGTGTGTGGGAGAGAATGCGTGTGGGAGAGAATGCATGTGTGCATGAGAGAATGCATGTGTGTGAGAGAGAATGCGTTATTGAGAGAAAGAATGCTTGTGTGAGAGAGCGATTGCGTGTGTGCGAGAGAGAATGTGTGAGTGTGAGAGAGAGCATGTGTGAATGTGAGAGAGAGAATGAGTGTGTGTGAGAGAGAGAATGCGTGCGAGAGAGAATGCGTGTGTGCGTGAGAGAATGCGTGTGAGAGTGAGAGAATGAGTGTGTGCATGAGAGAATGCGTGTGAGAGAATGAATGTGTGTGTGAGAGAGTGCGTGTGTATGAACGAGTATGAGAATGTGCAATAGAGAAAGTGTGTGTGTGTGAGAGAGAATGCGTGTGTGTGAGAGAGAGAATGCTTGTGTACCTGAGAGATAGAATGCGTGCGAGAGAATCCGTGTGTGCATGAGAGAATGAGTGTGTGCGTGAGAGAATGTGTGTGAGAAAAGGAATGTGTGTGTGAGATAATGCGTGTGTGTGAGAGAGAGAATGCGTGTGTGCGAGAGAGAATGCGTGTGTGCGAGAGAAAATGAGTGTATGTGTGTGAAAGAATGCTTGTGTCCCTGAGAGAGAGAATGCGTGCGAGAGAGAATGCATGTGTGCGTGAGAGAATGCGTGTGTGCATGTGAGAATGAGTGTGTGCGTGAGAGGATGCGTGTGTGTGAGAATGAATGAGTGTTTGTGAAAGAATGCGTGTGTGTGAGACAGAATGCGTTTGTGCAAGAGAGAAAAAGTGTGTGCGTGTGAGAGAGAATGCGTGATTGAGAGAGTGAGAGAATGTGTGTGTGCACGAAAGAGAATGTGTGTGTGAGAGAGAGGAAGCATGTGTGCGAGAGAGAGCGTGTGTGTGTGTCAGAGAGAATGCTTGTGTGCCTGAGAGAGAGAATGCATGCGAGAGAGAATGCGTGTGGGCGTAAGAGAATGAGTGTGTGCGTGAGAGAATGCGTGTATGCGTGAGGGAATGAGTGTGTGCATGAGAGGATCCGAGTGTGAGTGAATGAAAGTGTGTGTGTGAGATAGAATGTGTGTGTATGAGGGAGAAAGAGTGTGTGAGAGACAGAATGTGTGTGTAAGAGACAGAATGTTTGTGTGCATGCAAGAGACGGCGTGATTGAGAGAGAGAGAATGTGTGTGTGCGAGAGAGAGAGAATGCGTGTGTGCGCGAGAGAGAATGCATGAGTGAGACAGAGAGAGAATGCCTGTGAGAAAGAGAGAATGCACGTGTGTGAGAGAGAGAATGCGTCAGTGCATGAGAGAGAGAATGCGTGTGTGCGTGAGAGAGAAAATGTGTGTGTGCGAGAGAGAGAGAGAATGCCTGTGTGTGCGAGAGAGAATCTGTATTTGCGTGTGTGCGAGAATGCATGATTGAGAGAGAGTGAATGCTTGTGTATGAGACAGAGAATGCATGTGTGTGAGAGAAAGCGTGTGCAAGAGAGAGAATGAGTGTATGTGTGTGAGAGAGAGAGAATGCTTGTGTCCCTGAGAGAATGCGTGCAAGAGGCATGCATGTGTGAGAGAGAGAATGCGTATGTGAGAGAGAGAATGCATGTGTGTGAGTGAGAGTGTGTGTTTGCATGGGAGAGAGAATGCGTGATTGAGAGAGAGAATGCGTGTATGTGAATGAGAGAGAACGCATGTGCGAGAGAGAGAGAGAGAATGCGTGTGTGTGAGAGAGAGAATGGGTGTGTGCGAGAGAGAATGTGTGTTTGCGTGTGAGACAGAATGCGTGATTTGGCGAGAGAATGCATGTGAGAGAAAGAGATAGAGAATGCGTGTGTGTGAGAGAGAGAATGCGTGTGTGCAAGAGAGACAATGAGTGTGTGTGCGAGAAGGAGAATGCTCGTGTCCCTGAGAGAGAGAATGCATGTGAGAAAGAATGTGTGTGTGCGTGAGAGAATTCATCTGTAAGAGGATCAATGAGTGCGTGTGAAAGAATGCAAGTGTGTGCGATAGAATGCGTGTGTGTGAGAGAGAATGAGTGTGTATGAAAGAGAATGTGTGCGTGCATGCGAGAGAGAATGCAAGATGGAGAGAGAGAGAATATGTATATGCGAGAGTAAGAGAATGCGTGTGTGTGCGAGAGAGTGAATGCTTGTGTCCCTGAGAGAGAGAATGTGTGCGAGAGAGAACGAGTGTGTGCGTGAGAGGATGCGTGTGTGAGAGAATGAATGAGTGCGTGTGTGAAAGAATGCATGAGTGTGAGATGGAATGCTTGTGTGCGAGAGAGAATGAGTGTGTGCGTGAGAGAGAGAATGCTTGTGTCCCTGAGAGAATGTGTGCACGTGAGAGTATGCATGTGTGAGAAAATGAATGAGTGTGTGTGTGTGAAAGAATGCATGTGTGTGAGATAGAATGCGTTTGTGAGAGAGAGAATGTGTGAGTGAGAGAGAGAATGAATGCGAGAAAGAGAGAATGCGTGTGTGAGAGAGAGAATGTGTGGTTGTGTGTGAGAGAGAATGCTTGATTGAGAGAGAGAGAGAATGCTTGTGTACGAGAGAGGATGCGTGTGTGCATGAGATAGAGGATACGTGTGCGTGAGAGAGAGAATGCGTGTAAGAGAGAGAGCGAATGCATGTGTGTGAGAGAGAGAGAATGCGTGAGTGAGAGAGAGAATGAATGTGAGAAAGAGAGAATGCGCATTTGAGAGAGAGAGTGCGTGTGTATGAGAGAGAGAGGATGCATGTGTGCGAGAGAGAATGTGTGCTTGCGTTTGAGAGAGAATGCTTGATTGAGAGAGAGAGAATGCTTGTGTACGAGAGAGAGAATGCGTGTGTGTGAGAGAAAGCATGTGCGAGAGAGAGAATGAGTGTGTGTGTGTGTGAGAGAGAGAGAGAGAATGCTTGTGTCCCTGAGAGAATGCGTGCGAGAGGGAATGCATGTGAGAGAGAGAGAATGTGTACGTGAGAGAGAGAATGCATGTGTGTGAGAGAGAATGTGTGTTTTCATGGGAGAGAGAATGCGTGATTGAGAGAGAGAGAATGCGTGTGTGCGAATGAGAGAGAACCCATGTGCGAGAGAGAGAGAGAATGCGCGCGAGAAAGAGAATGGGTGTGTGCGAGAGAGAATGTGTGTTTGCGTGTGAGAGAGAATGCGAGATTGGGAGAGAGAATGCATGTGTGAGAAAGAGAGAGAGAATGCGTGTGTGAGAGAGAGAGAATACGTGTGTGTGAGACAATGAGTCTGTGTGCGAGAGAGAGAATGCTCATGTCCCTGAGAGAGAGAATGCATGCGAGAAAGAATGTGTGTGTGTGTGAGAGAAAGCGTGTGTGCGTGAGAGAATGAGTGTTTGCGTGAGAGGATGCATGTGTGAGAGAATGAATGAGTGTGTGTGAAAAAATGCAAGTGTGTGCGATAGAATGCGTGTGTGTGAGAGAGAATGCGTGTGTGAGAGAGAGAATGCATGTGTACGAAAGAGAATGTGTGTGTGCGAGCGAGAGCGAATGCAAGATTGAGAGAGAGAGAATATGTATGTGCGAGAGAGAGAATGCATGTGTGTGCGAAAGAGAGAATGCTTGTGTCCCTGAGAGAGAGGATGTGTGTGAGAGATAATGAGTGCGTGCGTGAGAGGATGCGTGTCTGAGAGAATGAATGAGTGCGTGTGTGAAAGAATGCATGAGTGTGAGATAGAACGCTTGTGTGCGAGAGTGAATGAGTGTGTGTGTGCGAGAGAGAATGCTTGTGTCACTGAGAGAGAGAATGCGTGCGAGAGAGAATGCGTGTGTGTGAGAGAGAATGTGTGTGCACTTGAGAGGATGCGTGTGTGAGAAAATGAATGAGTGTGGGTGTGAAAGAATGCATGTGTGTGAGATAGAATGCCATTGTGAGAGAGAGAAAGAGTGTGTGTGAGAGAGAGAATGTGTGTGTGTGTGCGAGAGAGAATGTGTGATTGAGAGAGAGAGAGAGAATGTGTACGTGCGAGAGAGAGAGAATGCGTGCGTGTGAGAGAGAGAATGCTTGTGTCCATGAGAAAGAGAATGTGTGTGAGAGAGAATGCATGAGAGAGAGAATGGTTGTGTGCGTGAGCGAGTGAATGTGTGTTTGCGTGTGAGAGAGAATGCGAGATTGGGAGAGAGAATGCATGTGTGAGAAAGAGAGAGATAATGCGTGTGTGAGAGAGAGAATGTGTGAGTGAGAGAGAGAATGAATGCGAGAAAGAGAGAATGCGCGTGTGAGAGAGAGTGCGTGTGTATGAGAGAGAGAGAGGATGCGTGTGTGCATGAGAGAGAGAATACGTCACCGTGAGAGAGAATGCGTGTAAGAGAGAGAATGTGCATGTGTGTGTGAGAGAGAGAATGCATGAGTGAGAGAGAGAATGAATGTGAGAAAGACAGAATGCGCGTGTGAGAGAGAGTGCGTGTGTATGAGAGAGAGAGAGGATGCGTGTGTGCATGAGAGAGAGAATACGTCACCGTGAGAGAGAATGCGTGTAAGAGAGAGAATGTGCATGTGTGTGTGAGAGAGAGAATGCATGAGTGAGAGAGAGAATGAATGTGAGAAAGACAGAATGCGCGTGTGAGAGAGAGAGTGCGCGTGTATGAGAGAGAGAGGATGCATGTGTGCATGAGAGAGAGAATACGTGTGCGTGAGAGAGAGAATGCGTGTAAGAGAGAGACAATGCATGTGTGTGTGAGAGAGAGAACGCGTGTGTGCGAGAGAGAGAGAAAGCGTGTGCCTGAGAGGGAGATATTGAGTGTGTGCATGAGAAAGAATGTGTGTACGTGAGAGAGAGAGAATGCATGTGCGACAGAGAATGAGAGAGAGAGAGAATGCGTGAGAGAGAGGGAATGCTTGTGTGCGGGAGACAGAATGCGAGTGTGCGAGAGAGAGAATGAGTTTGTGTGAGAGAGAGAATGAGTGTGTGCGTGAGAGAGAGAACGCTTGTTTAACTGAGAGAGCGAATGCGTGTGAGAGAGAATGCGTGTTTGCATGAGTGAATGTGTGTGCGCATGAGAGAATGCGTGTGCGCGTGAGACAATGCCTGTTTGCCTGAGAGAATGAGTGTGTGCATGAGAGGATGCGTGTGTGATAGAATGAATGTGCGTGTGAAAGAATGCATGTGTGTGAGACTGAATGCGTATGTGCGAGATAGAATGTGTGTGCGTGCGAGAGAGAATGCTTGATTGAGAGAGAGAGAGAATGTGTATGTGTGAGAGAGAGTGCGTGTGTGTGAGAGAGAAAATGTTTGTGTCCCTGAGAGAGAGAATGTGTGCGAGAGAGAATGTGTGAGAGAGAGGGAATGCGTGCGTGCGAGAGAGAGAATGTGTGTGTGTGAGAGAGAGAATGTGTGTGTGCATGAGAGAGAGAGAGAAAGTGCGTGTGCCCCTGAGAATGAATAAGCATGTGTATGAGAGAGAGAATAAGTGTGTGCATGAGAGAGAGAATGCGTGTGTGCAAGAGAGAATGCGTGTGTGGGGGAGAGAATGCGTGCATGAGAGAATCTGTGTGTGCGTGAGAGAATGTGTTTGAGCGAGAGAGAATATGTGTTTGCATGGGAGAGAGAATGCATGTGTGAGAGAGAGAGAGAATGCATGTTTGTGAGAGCGAGAATGTGTGCATGCAAGAGAGAGAATGAGTGTGCGCGTGAGAGAATGCATGTGGGAGAATCAATGAGTGTGTGTGTGAGAATGTGTGCATGTGAGCGAGAATGTGTGTGTGCGAGAGAGCAAGGAGTGTGTGTGAGAGAGAATGTGGGTGTGTGAGAGAGAGAATGCATGTGTGCGAGAGAGCATGTGCATTTGCGAGGAAGAGAGAATGCGTGATTGAGATAGAGAGAGAATGCTTGTGTGAGAGACAGAGAATGCGTGTGTGCGAGAGAGAGAATGAGTGTGTGTCTGTGAGAGAGAATGCTTGTGTCCCTGAGACAGAGAATGCATGTGAGAGAGAAGGCGCGTGAGAGAGAGAATGCATGTGTGTGAGAGAGAATGCATGTGTGCGAGAGAGAATGTGTGTTTGCATGCGAGAGAGAATGCGTGATTGAGAGAGAGAGAATGCATGTGTGTGAATGAGAGAGAATGCGTGTGCGAGAGAGAGAATGTGTGTGTGTGAGAGAGAATGCGTGTGTGCGAGAGAGAATGTGTTTGCGTGCGAGAGAGAATGCATGTGTGAGAGAGAGAATGAGTGTGGGTGTGAAAGAATGCATGTGTGTGAGATAGAATTCGTGGGTGCGAGAGAGAGAATGCTTGCGTCCCTGAGAGAGAGAATGCGTGCGAGAGAGAATGCGTGTTTGCGCGCTAGAATGCGTGTGTGCATGAGAGAATGAGTGTGTTCGTGAGAGGATGTGTGTGTGAGAGAATGAATGAGTGTGTGTGTGAAAGAATGCATGTGTGTGAGATAGAATGCGTGTGAGTAAGAGAGAAAGAGTGTGTGAGAGAGAGACAATGCATGTGTACGAGAGAGAATGTGTGTGCCTGCGAGAGAGAATGCTTGATTGAGAGAGAGAGAGAATGTGTATGTGCGAGAGGGAGAGTTCGTGTATGTGTGAGAGAGAAAATGCTTGTGTCCCTAAGAGAGAATGTGCCTGAGAGAGAATGCGTGAGAGAGAGGGAATTCATGCGTGCGAGAGAGAGAATGAGTGTGTGCATGAGAGAGAGAATGAGCGTGTGCGTGAGAGAGAGAATGCATGTGTGGAAGAGAGAATGCGTGTGTGAGGGAGAGAATGCGTGCAGGAGAGAATCAGTGTGTGTGAGAGAGAATGCGTGTGAGCGAGAGAGAATGTGTGTTTGCGTGCGAGAGAGAATGCATGTGTGTGAGAGAGAGAATGCATGTGTGTGAGAGAGAGAATGCGTGTATGCAAGACAGAGAATGAGTGTGTGTGTGAGAGAATGCGTGTGTGCGTGTGAGAATGAGTGTGTGCATGAGAGAATGCATGTGAGAGAATGAATGAGTGTGTATGTGAGAGAATGCTTGCATGCGAGCGAGAATGAATGTGTGCGAGAGAGTGAGGAGCGTGTGAGAGAGAGAATGCCTGTGTGCGAGAGAGAATGTGCGTTTGTGAGCGAGAGGGAATGCGTGTGAGAAAATGAATGTGTGTGTGAGAGAATGTATGAGTGTGAGAGAGAGAGAATTCGTGTGGGCGAGAAAGAATGAGTGTCTATATCAAAGAATGCTTGTGTCCCTGAGAGAGAGAATGCATGCGATAGAGAATGCGTGTGTGCATGAGTGAATGAATGTGTGAGTGAGAGGATGTGTGTGTGAGAGAATGAATGAGTGTGTGTGGGATAGAATGCGTGTGTGCGAGAGAGAATGCGTGTGTGTGGAGAGAATGCATGTGTGAGAGAATCAGTGTGTGCATTGGAGAATGCGTGTACATGAGAGAGAAAGTGTGTTTGCGTGTGAGAGAGAATGCATGTGTGTGAGAGAGAGAATGCATGTGTGTGAGAGAGAGAATGCGTGTATGCAAGACAGAGAATGAGTGTGTGTGTGAGAGAATGCGTGTGTGCGTGTGAGAATGAGTGTGTGCATGAGAGAATGCATGTGAGAGAATGAATGAGTGTGTATGTGAGAGAATGCTTGCATGCGAGCGAGAATGAATGTGTGCGAGAGAGTGAGGAGCGTGTGAGAGAGAGAATGCCTGTGTGCGAGAGAGAATGTGCGTTTGTGAGCGAGAGGGAATGCGTGTGAGAAAATGAATGTGTGTTTGAGAGAATGTATGAGTGTGAGAGAGAGAGAATTCGTGTGGGCGAGAAAGAATGAGTGTCTATATCAAAGAATGCTTGTGTCCCTGAGAGAGAGAATGCATGCGATAGAGAATGCGTGTGTGCATGAGTGAATGAATGTGTGAGTGAGAGGATGTGTGTGTGAGAGAATGAATGAGTGTGTGTGGGATAGAATGCGTGTGTGCGAGAGAGAATGCGTGTGTGTGGAGAGAATGCATGTGTGAGAGAATCAGTGTGTGCATTGGAGAATGCGTGTACATGAGAGAGAATGTGTGTTTGCGTGCGAGAGAGAATGCGTGATTGAGAGACAGAGAATGCATGTGTGAGGGAGAGAGAATGCATGTGTGCGAGAGAGAGAGAATTAGTGTGTGTGTGAGAGAGAGAATGCTTGTGTCACTGGGAGAAAGAATGCTTGCGAGAGAGAATGTGTGTGTGCGAGAGAGAATGTGTGTGTGCATGAGAGAATGTGAATGTGCGAGAGAATGCATGTGTGTGAGATAGAATGCATGAGCGAGAGAGCATGTGCGTTTGCATGCGAGAG
The DNA here is from genome assembly GCF_047496795.1 of Chiloscyllium punctatum. Lineage (NCBI taxonomy): Eukaryota > Metazoa > Chordata > Chondrichthyes > Orectolobiformes > Hemiscylliidae > Chiloscyllium > Chiloscyllium punctatum. Next base: position 35,239,339 of record NC_092756.1, read on the forward strand.
AGAATGCGTGATTGAGAGACAGAGAATGAAAGTGTGAGAGAGAGAGAATGCGTGTGTGTGAGTGAGATAGAATGCGTGCGCGTGAGAGAGAATGTGCGTGTCCGAGAGAGACAATTTGTGTGTGTGTGAGAGAGAATGCTTGTGTCCCTGAGAGAGAGAATGTGTGCGAGGGAGAATGCGTGAGAGAGAGGGAGAATGTATGTGTGAAAGAGAGAGAAAATGCATGTGTGCAAAAGAGAGAATGCCTGTGTGCAAAAGACAGAGTGAGTGCATGAGATAGTGTGCGTGCATGAGAGAGAGAAAATGTGCACATGCGAGTGAGAAAGAGAGTGCACGTGTGTGAGATATGATGTGCACATGCATGAGAGTGTGTCTGAGTTCGAGAAAGAGAGTGTGAGAGTGAGAGAGAGGAAGTGTGTGTGTATGTGAAAAAGTGAGTACATACAAGTCTGTGTGTGCATGTGAGAGACTGTTTGTGTACAAGTGAATGGGAGTGAGTGCGCACGTGAGAGAGAGGGCATGTAGGAGAGAAATGTGTCTGTGTGTGGAAGAGTGTGAGAGTGTGTGAGTGAAAGAATGCATGAGTTTCAGATAGAATGCGTGTGTGTGAGAGAGAGAATGAGTGTGTGTGTGAGAGAGAGAATGCTTGTGTCCCTGAGAGATAGAATGCGTGTGTGAGGGAATGAGTGTGTGCGTGAGAGAATGCATGTGTGCGTGAGAGAATGAGTGTGTGCGTGAGAGGATGCGTGTGTGAGAGAACGAAGGAGTGTGTGTGCGTGAAAGAATGCATGTGTGTGAGAGAGAGAAAGAGTGTGTGTGAGAGAGAGAATGCATGTGTACGAGAGAGAATGTGTGTGTGCGTGCGAGAGAGAATGCGTGATTGGGAGAGAGAGAGAATGTGTATGCGGGCGCGAGAGAGAATGTGTGTGTGTGTGAGAGAGAATGCTTGTGTCCCTGAGAGAAAGAATGTGTGTGAGAGAGAATGCATGAGAAAGAATGCGTGTGTGAGTGAACGAGCGAATGCATGAGTGAGAGAGAGATAATGCGTGTGAGAAACAGAATGCGTGAGTGAGAGAGAGAATGAATGTGAGAAAGAAAATGCATGTGTGTGAGAGAGAGAATGCACATGCGAGAGAGAGAATGAGTGTGTGTGTGAGAGAGAATGAGTGTGTGCGTGAGAGAGAGAATGCGTGTGTGCAAGAGAGAATGCGTGTGTGTGGGAGAGAATGTGTGTTTGGATGCGAGAGAGAATGCGTGATTGAGAGAGAGAATGCATGTGTGAGAGAGAGAGAAAATACATGTGTGCGCGAGAGAGAGAAAATTAGTGTGTATGTGAGAGAGAGAATGCTTGTGTCCCTGAGAGAGAGAATGTGTGTGAGAGAGAATGCGTGTGAGAGAGAGAGAGAGAGAATGCATGTGTGAAAGAGAGAGAAAATGCATATGTGCGAAAGAGAGAATGCTTGTGTGCAAAAGACAGAGTGCGTGCATGAGAGAGAGAAAATGTGCACATGCGAGTGAGAAAGAGAGTGCGTGTGTGTGAGATATAATGTGCACATGCATGAGAGTGTGTGTGATTTCGAGATAGAGAAGGTGAGAGTGAGAGAGAGGAAGTGTGTGTGTATGTGAAAACGTGAGTGCATGAAAGTGTGTGTGTGCATGTGAGAGACTGTGTGTGTCCAAATGAATGAGAGTGAGTGCGCACGTGAGAGAGAGGGCATGTAGGAGAGAAATGCATCTGCGTGTGGAAGAGTGTGAGAGCATGAAAGTGTGTGCATGTCTGAGAGAGACAGAGAGCGAATGTATATGAGAGAGTGTTTGTGGGTGGAAGAAAGACTGAACTTAAGGGAATTTATACTTGCCAGGAATTGGTGTTGGAGAGACTGTTAGGTCTGAAGGTTGATAAGTCCCCGGGGCCTTATGGTCTACATCCCAGGATACTAAAGGCGGTGGCTCAAGAAATCATGGATGGTTTGGTGATTATTTTCCAGAGTTTGATAGATTCGGGATCAGTTCCTGTGGATTGAAGTGCGGCAAATGCTGTACCACATTTTAAGAAAGGTGGGAGAGAGAAATCTGGAAATTATAGACCAGTTAGTCTGACCTCAGTGGTTGGAAAGATGCTAGAGTCTGTTATAAAGGATGAAATAACGATACATCTGGATAGTAGTAACAGGATAGGTCAGGGTTAAGATTTATGAAGGGGAAATCATTATTGACTAATCTTCTGGAATTTTTTGAGGATGTAACTCTGAAGATGGATGAGGGAGATCTAGTGGATGTAGTGTACCTGGACTGTCAGAAAGCGTTTGATAAAGTCCCACATAGGAGGTTAGTGAGCAAAATTAGGGCTCATGGTATTGGAGGCAAAGTACTAACTTGGATTGAAAGTTGGTTGGCTGACAGGAAACAAAGAGTAGTGATAAACGGCTCCATTTTGTAATGGCAGGCAGTGACCAGTGGGGTAGCGCAGGGATCAGTGTTGTAACCACAGCCTTTTACAATACATATTAATGATATAGAAGATGGTATTAGCAATAACATTAGCAAACTTTCTGTTTATACTAAGCTGGGTGGCAGGGTGAAATGTGAGGTGGATGTTAGGAGATTAGAGGTTGACCTGGCCAGGTTAGGTGAGTGGTCAGATGTATGGCAGATGCTGTTTAATGTGGATAAATGTATGGTTATCCACTTTGGTGGCAAGAACAGGAAGGCAGATTATTACCCAAATGGAGTCAAGTTAGATAAAGGGGCAGTACAGAGAAATCTGGGTGTTCTTGGACACCAGTTAATGAAGACAAACATGCAGGTACATCAGGTAGTGAAGAAGCATGCTGGCCTTCATAACAAGAGGGATTGAGTATCGAAGCAAAGAGGTTCTTCTGCAACTGTACAGGGCCCTGGTGAGACCATACCTGGAGTATTGTATGCAATTCTGGTCTCCAAATTTGAGGAAAGACATTCTTGATATTGAGGGAGTGCCGCGTAGGTTCACGAGGTCAATTCCTGGTATGGTGGGACTGCCCCACGTTGAAAGATTGAAGCGACTGGGCTTATATACCATTGAGTTTAGAAGACCGAGAGGGGATATGATTGAGACATATAAGATTATTAAAGGATTGGACACTTTGGAGGCACGAATCATGTTTCCGCTGAAGGGTGAGTGCCAAACCAGAGGACACAGCTAAAAAATACAGGGTAGACCATTTAGGACAGAGATGCAGAGAAACCTCTTCACCCAGAGAGTGGTGGCTGTGTGGAATTCTCTGCCCCAGAGGGCAGTGGAGGCCCAGTCTCTAGATTAATTTAAGAAGGAGTTGGAGAGATCTCTTAAGGATTGTGGAATCAAGGGTTATGGAGATAAGTCAGGAACAGGATACTGATTAATGATGATCAGCCATGATCACATTGAAAGGTGGTACAGGCTCGAAGGGCAGAATGGCCTCCTCCTACACCTATTGTCTGTTGTCTATTGTCTATTTTGTGTGTGTGTGTATGTAAGAGAAAGAGAGTGCATGTGTGCAAGCGTGTGCACCAGCGTGAGGTACTGAATGAACTCTTGTTTACTGTGGCAATGTGCAGTGTCAGGCAGTGATTTTGCATGAATGTTGCTGACATTTTAACAGTTCAAGCCTGAATGGTGTCCGGGTCTTGCTGCACGTGGACACAGACCAGTTCAGGAGCTGAGGGAGGATCAAAATGTTCTGAACATTGTGGAATCTTCGTTGATCATCCCCAGTTCTGATCTTATGTTGTGGAGGGTGAGGGCGGGGAGATATTAATGAAGTTGCTGAAGATGTTTGTGAAGAGGAAGCTAACCTGGGGTTTTCGCACAGAGGTGATCCAGGACTGAGATGATGTACATCTTCCTTTGTGCCATGTTTGACCCCAAACACTGGAGAGGTTACTCTGATTCCCATTAAGTCCAGTTTTGTTCAGCTCCTTGATGTCAACAGAAGATAACCACTGCCTTGATATCAGGGCCAGTCATTTTTACCTGAAACCTTGAGGCAACCTCTTTTGTTCATATCAATAAGGCATGATATAGGAGCAGCAAGTGTTCTCTTCAAACATGTGGTATTGAATGTCAGGATTAGTGCTCTCAAGAGTGTTCGGGGAGCTAGATGACTGAAACTATTTGAAGAGGAGGTCGATGGCATGGTCTCACTCTCACTCACACACACACACACAGGCATGTTCACACTCACACACACACACACAGGCATGGTCTCAGTCACACACATACAGAGGCATGATCTCAGTCTCTCTCACACACACAGGCATGGTCTCACACACACACACACACACACACACACATAGGCATGGTCACACTCACACATAGAGAGGCATGGTCTCACTCTCACGCACAGAGGCATGGTCTTACACTCTCTCACACACATACAGAGGCATGGACTCACTCTCTCTCACACACACACACACACACAGGCATGGTCTCACACACACACACACACACCTACACACACACACACACACACACACACACACACACACACACACACACACACACACACACACACACACACACACACACACACACACACACACACACGCATGGTCTCACTCTCTCACCCAAGAGATCCTCAGCAAATATCCCCCTCTCCATTCCCAGCCCTGTGTGTGTGTCTCAAAAAACCTAACTACAGTCAGGCTCTGAGACGCTAATGTGGGAAAAATCTTTAATGATTTCAAACTGCACTGACACAACTCATAAGGCTTTAAAAAAATTGTAGCAACTGGGAAAGATGACACTTTGTTGCCCCAGAATGAACTTCTCATTTGGCAGCAAGAGCCCACAAGACTCCTGTCCTGGAAATTAACATGTCAGTCAGACAGAGACCTCCCCAGGGGGTAGATTGACAGACGATGCAACGTGTCAGAGAGGGCAGAGGTGGGCTCCACTAACCCCTCACCCAGAGTAATTGTGCACAAGGAATTGGTCAGATTCATTCTCAAACCCTTTTGTCTCTCTGTATGGAGAATGAGCAGCCCTCCCTGTCTGGTTGAGACTGTGTGTGTGTGTGTGTGTGTGTGTGTGTGTGTGTGTGTGTGTGTGTGTGTGTGTGTGTGTGTGTGTGTGTGTGTTAATAATGTTTCTCGCCTCTGGTTAATTGCTTTCTTAAGATTTGTTTGTATTTTGATGTTGCTGTAATGTTATGAAATGCATTGGGGATGGGGGAAGGGAATGGTGGGATTGCATTTAAAATGGGATCTTGCAGTGTAATTTTGCATCACACTGCTCTCCCTACCGCGGCCCCCCACCGACTCATCTCTTCTCTCTTTTATCCCGAGGAACTTTTGTTGGGAAATCAGGAAAGTGAAGATCCAAAATGCTTGGAGACCAGGAAAGTCTTGGACAAGAACAACCTCCAAAGGAGTTGCACAGGCCTGAGGCCTGTTGGCCAAGCTGCAGCCCGTGGCACCCAGGTGAGTGGGGGTCTGTTTATTCCCTCGAGATTTCATCTACTCTGGGGGTGGGAGGTGGGGTGTGGAAGTCTTGGTTGTCGGGGCCTCTGGTTAACTTGGACCTGTCAAATCACAGCCTTGTCGGTTTTAAAACAGGTTTGAAGCCTGGGGTTAAAGTATCCGTGGCATTGGTGACACAAACAGGTGAAAGCCCCAGGATCAGGGAGACGGGACTCCCACAGGAGGAAATTGCAACCCAAAATATCTGACCCTCCAGAAAGAATTGTCACACTATCAGAGGAAAGTGGGTATTAGAGAGGGCAGGATGATCGAATTCGACACAGAGAGAAAGAGATTGAGAGAAAGAAATGGAAAATGGTGAGAGCAAAAGACACAGGAGAGAGAGAGGCAGTGTGAGATTGTGAAATAGCTGCAGTATTTGATTCTGGGGTGACAGGAATTAATTAAACTGAAAATAAAAATGATCAGATTATTGAGATTCTGCAGCACTGTAACTTGAGGGATCCTGCTGTGCGTCAATTGCCCTAATGCCATCGTTGCAGGGAGCGAGTGGTTTAATCAGCTAACCCGTCATTTCAAAGCCTTTTCAACATGAAAACTCAACTCATCACCCGACATGTTTGTGTTTGGATTTTGCTGAGAAATTGTCTCAGCAGGTAAAACTTGTGATCTTGCTGTGTTATCTCCCTGTGAAAGATTTTCCTGCTCAGCATTCCCACTAACGCTGCCTCTTTCCTCCCAAAGGGATCTTCCTGTCCACTTGAGGATTTTAAAAGTGTGTGTTTGGGAGCAGGAAACCTTCAAACAAGAGCTTCCTCCAGAGGGGGAACGCAGTCCTGAGGCCTGTTTGACAGGCTGAAGCCTGTTGGGCTCAGGTGAGTTTTGTCTGTGTATTGCCCCGAGGTTTAATCTCCTCTCTCTGGGGAGGGGACTGGCTTTTACAGGGACCTCTGGTTAACTGTGTCCTGTCAGATTGCGGCCTTGTCGTTTTTGAACAGGTTTGAAGCCTGGGGCTAAGGTAACTCGGGCCTTGGGATTTGACACAAATACGTCAACTCTTAACCAGCATCACCCACGACGTGTGTGGAGTAAGTTTGCTGATTGTGGGATCTTGCTGTGTGTACGTGTTTATTCATGTTTCTAGCCTCAGGTCAACTGCTCTGCGGTGATGTCTGTGTATTTCAATGTCGCTGTGATGGTCAGCAATTCATTAATACTGCAATAATTAAACTGAACCAGTGTCACAGAGTCCCGTGGGAGATTGGGGAAGGCAGACAGCTGTGGGATCTTGCTGTTCGTTTGGGACGACTGTTGTATTTTATTTCAAATTGATTTGTTTTTATTTCTCAGTGTGTTTTCCCATCCCCTGCTCCCCCTACCCCTGGGGGTGAGGAGGAGATTGGATCCAGGAGCTGAAACTCGGGACGATGCTGAGACAGAGAGAATTAAATCACTTCAGCCGCGAGGAATCATCAGACACAGAGAGGGAGAATAATCAGAGAATAACTGTCCTGTCTCCCTGTCGTTCATTTACACACACGCACGTTAAATATAATGGTGGGGTTCAGGCTGTCTCTGGGATTTTTACCACAAGGGGGCGTGTTGTGGTCTGGACTGGGGAGACAAAGGGGGGAAAAGATGGAGGAGGAGCTGCTGCACAGTCTGATCCCACAGATGTCACAGTCTCCCTCTCTCACTCAAGCTCCAGGGACAGAGAGAGAGGTGGAGGGAGAATGGGGCTTTGAAGAGGGCGGGAGGGACTGAGGGAGAGAGAGAAAGGAAGCAATGAAAGAGAGCGATGACTGTCCCGTTGGAAGGTACATTGGTTTAAAATGGATTTGAGGCCTGGGGTTAAAGGAACCCGTTCTTGGGATTATGGCACAAATAAGTTACACCCCCAGGATCTGGGAGGAAGGACTCCTGGAGGAGGGAATTAATACCTTAACATCAGAAACTCTCTCCAAAGACCCATTCTAATGCCAGAGTCATGTGCATAGGCCAGGGGGATAAAATGTGAGATATCTGAGAGATTGAGAGATCTCAGATGGAGAGAGCACAAGACAGAGATCAGAGAGTGCAGGCCACAGAGAAGGAAGGGGGAACTGTTTGTAATTTGTTCAACAGGAGGATTGCTCCCTCTTGTCCGGGAGACAGAATCAAACCCTTAACCAGCATCAGGGACACACACGATCTGTCTGTGATTAAACTGCTACTCATGGGATCTTGCTGTGTGTGTTTCAAGCAAGCATCTGGTTAAAAGCTCGATGGTGATCTTTAAATTTCGATGATGGAGATGCCGGTGTTGTACTCGGACAACACCAGGTTATACTGTAACAGTATTCTCAGAAAGCTAGTGTTTCCAGGGAAACCTGTCGGGACTATAACCTTGGTTTGTGTAATATTTAACGTTATATATCGATAAACATAGACACAGAGGGAGGGAGGGAGGGGAGAAGGGGCTTATGTGTTTTTTTTTGGGGGGGGGTTATGTCAGGGTAATATTGTATGTTGATGGAGAAAGAACGTTGCACTAAAAGAGATCCATTTTTAATCTGTTATTCAATCCCAATGCTGTCGGGGACAACATCGGGGGAAAGTCGGGGGGGGGGGGGGAAGTCAAGGGGGAAAGCTAAGGAGGGGAAAGTCGAGGGGGGAAGGTAGAGGGAGGGGAAAGTCGATGGGGGAAAGTCGAGGAGGGTGTCGTGGAAAAGAGAGAGAGAGAAAGAAAAGGGACAGAGAGAGAAAGAGAAGAGGGGCAGACAGAGACAGAAAAGGGACAAAGAGAGAGAGAAAGAGAGAAAGGGACAGAGAGAGAGAGAGGGAAAGAAAAGGGACAGAGGGAGAGTGAAAAGGGACACAGAGAGAAAAGAGATGGTGAGAGAGAGAAAGAAGAGGGACAGAGAGAGAGAAAGAAAAGGGACAGAGAGCGAAAAGGGACACACAGAGAGAAAGTAAATGGACAGAGAGAGAGTGAGAGAAAAGGAACACAGAGAGACAGAGAAAGAGAAAAGGGAGAGAGAGAAAAGGGACAGAAAAAGAGAGAGAGAAAAAAGGGACAGAGAGAGAGAAAAAAGGGAAGAAAGGCAGAGAGAGACAAATAAAGTGAGTTAGAAGGAAAGAACACAAGACAGACAGAAAGGTGGATGGAGAGACACACAGACAGAGAAGGAAGTGGGAAAGTGAGGTCAAGAGAAAAGAGAGGCAAGTGGAGATATGGAGAGGATAAAGAACCCCATTCTCACCATCCAGCTGCTCTCGGCTCCATCTCCCCAGTCACTCTCTGTGTCCCATCAGGGACTGAGGCTCCTTAAAGGGTCAACCCTAGGATTGAGATTCAAACACAACTCACACATTTTCTCACTCACTCTCACACTCACACTGAGAGACATAGAGACACTAACTCCCCAATACTCACCCCTGGGTATGCCACATGGCAAAAGGAATGATGGCTTCCTGAGCCTGGTTTAAGTAGCCCCAGGTCAGTCACTCAAACCCCATCTCTTCTCAAATCCCAGCTGATCCAGTCAGCTCCCAGGTCCATTACCTGGAACACACCTTCCCCAGGGATGGATCACAACAACTACCATCTTTGTGAGATTACAGCGGGGTCTGGGAGGAAACAGAAGGTCAGTGGGTTCGACCTGGGCTGACGCAGTCTGTTCCTGTGTCTGTTCCCCACCCAAACCACCCACTCAGACCAGCCTTGGAATACACACACAGACACAGACACATCTGACTGCTCCATAGGGAGTTTACAAAAGTGTGCCTTCTAGTGGGGTCAGAGCACATCGCTGGGAGTCTGCCTGACTGCTCAATGGGGAGTATACAATAATCTGCCCTCTGGTGGGGTCTGAGTACATTGCTGGGAGTCTGCCTGACTGCTCCATGGGGCGTTTATAATTGTCTGCCGTCTGGTGGGGTCAGAGCAGACTACAGAATCTTCACTGGAATCCCTGTGATTTTTTAAAAAAAGTTTCCTTTCTGCTGTTCAATCAATTATTTCTAAATTGCAGTCCCTGTTCCCAATTCAAACATATCCAAACAACACTGAAGGGAAACAGGATGGACATATACACTCCAGATTATTCTATCTATCTAACATTGTACAAAATTTTATTTTATTTGTTTGAACCGTAAAAACATGTCGTTTCTTTGATTAATCACTTCTTAATGAGATTGAGGAAGGGTTTTAGTGAAATGTAACTACTCCCTCTGACACACAAGCCAAGTGTGCTGACGCTGATGTTATCAGGGCCGATCGAATTGAGCAAAAGGTATCAAGGTGGCAGATGTCTTGATGCAGCAAGTTGCTGTGGTCTGGGATATAATTCATATCAATTCCAATGCACAATATTAATGAAAACGCCTGACCATCACCACCTTCCACACATCGCCCACAGACTGACCCTCACCACCGTCCAACACCGCCTCCAGCCTGACCCTCATGCCGCCAACACACCGCCCCCAGCCTGACCCTCACCACCATTCACAAACCGACCCTCGCCTGATATTCACTTCAATCCACACACCGCCCCCAACCTGACATTGACTGCCACCCACACACAAGATCCAGCCTGACCCTCACCTCTCTCTCTCTGTCGCCCGCCTCTGTTACCCCCTCACTCTCTCGCCCCCCTCACTCCACAATTATCACACATTGCCCCACACCAAACCCACCATCTCGCTCACCACCAAACACTCCCCCACCATCACACACACTACCCCACACCACCCCCACCGTCACTCTCACACCCACACGCTCCAACATCATCAAACACACTGCCCCACATCACCCCCACTGACACGCTCACTCCCACACACTTCACCACCATCACACACACTGACCCGCACCACGCTTATAATCATGCTCACACCCACACACACCACCATTACACACACGGCCCCACACCACCCTCACCGTCATGCCAAACCCACACCCAAACACACCACCTTTACACACACAGCCCCACACCACCCCCACCATCTCACTCACCCTCACACACTCCACCACCATCACACACACTGCCCCACAGTACCCTCATAGTCACTCTCAACACCACACCCTCCAAAACCATCACAAACACGGCCCCACACCACCCTCACCGTCACGCTCACTACCACACCCTACACCACCATCGCACACACAACCCCACAAATCCCCACCGTCATGCTCACCACCACATAGCCCAGCACCGTCACACACACTGCCCCGCACCACCCTCACCATCACGCTCACACGCACTCCGCCACCATCACACACACTGCCCCACAAAACCCCTGCTGTCATACTTACCCACACACATTCCACCACTATTACACACACGGTCCCACACCACTCCACTGTCACGCTAACCCCCCCCCACACACCACCACAATCACGCACACTGCACCACTCCACACCACTATCACACACACAACCCCACACCTCCCTGAACATCACGCTTACCCCCACACACTCCACCACCATCACACACAATGACCCACATAGCTCCCACCGTCTGTCTCACCACCACACACTCCACCACCCTCACACTCCCAGCCCCACAACAAACCCCACCTTCACACTCAACCCTACACAATTCACCACCATCACACACACTGCCTCGCACTACCCCCACCGTTACGGTCACCCCACACAATCCACTACCATCACACACACTGCATCACACTATCCCCACCGCCACGCGCACACCCACACACTCCATCACCATCACACACACTGCCTCACACTACCCCCACCGTCACGCTCACACCCACACACTCCACCACCATGAGACAGACTGCCCCACGCCACCCTCACCGTCATGCACACCCCTACACAATCCTATCATCACAAACACTGTCCCACACCACCCGCACATCACGCTTACCCCTACCCACTCTACTACCCTCACGCACACTGCCCCACAACACCCCCACCGTCATGCTCACACCCACACGCTCCACCACCATCACACACACCGCCTCACACTACCCTCACTGTCACACCCACTTCTCCATGCACTCCACCAACATCACACGCACTGCCCCACACCACGCGCACTGTCACGCACACCCCCACACAATCTACCACCAACACACATTCTGTCCCACACCTCCCCCAACGTCACGCTCACACCCACACACTCCACCACCATCAAACACACTGTCCCACCCCACCTTCACCATCACCCTCACCCCCACGCACTCCACCACATCACACACACTGCCCCGCAACACTATCACTGTCAGGCACACCGACACACAGTCCACCATTCTCCCACACACTCCCCCAACCTCACGTTCAGTCTCCCGCTCAGTCGCCCACCATCACACTCACTCCACAACAATGCCCCACTGTCATGCTCACTCACCCTGCACAAAGCTTCACCATCAGTCCCTCCTAAAAAGTCTCTCCCACACGGTAACGCTCACTCCCCTACACGCAGCTCCACCCTGATTGTCAGACCCCGTGCACTGCCCCTCCATCACACACACTTTTCCACACATTCCCATTGTCCCGTTCACTCCCCTGCACATATCCTCATCGACACTCTCACTTCCCCACACTCTCCTCCACAGTCACACTCTCTCCCCCACACACTCCCCCACCATCATGCTCACACGCCCACACAGTCTCCCACCATCACACACCTCACAAACCTTAAACCGAGCTTCTGCCTGTGAAGAGTTGAAAAATGTGTTGCTGGAAATGCTCAGCAGGCCAGGCAGCAGCCGAGGAGCAGGAGAATCGAAGTTTCGGGCATAAGCCCTTCTTCAGGAAGGCTGATACGGTGCAGTCCTCACTTTTGCCCTCCTGCCTATGAAAACCTGCCCGGTTGATGCCTTCTCAATGGCCTTTGACCCCATTCCAATTCTATTCTGAAAGTAACAGACAGTATGTCCCATGTGTTCTGTTTGTGATATCCTGTTGCACCAGTCTCAACCACACCCTGTGGTGCCACTCCACCTGTTACCCACTAGTAGCGGCTCATGTTCTAACACCCATTATGACCCCGAGCAATGGCATTTGGACCAAGCTCCATACTGTTCCCTGGCAATGTCCTGAGGTTCCGTCCCAATCTCTGTTCCCTAACATCGGCCTGAAGATCGACAACCCTCTTCTGTTCCCCCAGCACCTAAGGATTCGAGGAAGACAGTAACATTGGGAGGTTATGATCGCAAGATGGAGAGAGAGTGAATGAGATTGGGGAAGGCAAGGAAAGTGGAATTGAGCGTGTAAATAGGAAAAGGAGAGAGAAATAGCAGCACAGTATGAGAGTGGGAGGGGTATATGGTGGGAGAGTGACACTCAAATACACTCTCCCCCCATGGTAACGTTCACTCCCCTACACACAGCCCCACTCTGATTTTCAGACCCCATGCACTGCCACTCTATCACACACACTTTCCCACACATTCCATTTGTCCCGTTCACTCCACTGCACATACCCTCATGGTCACTCTCACTTGCCCACACTTTCCTCCACAGTCACAATCTCTCCCTCACACACTCCCCACCATCATGCTCACTCCCTCGCACACTCCCCCAGCACCACACGCCCACACAGTCTCGCACCATCACACTCCTCAGACACTTAAACTGAGCTCCTGCGTGTGAAGAGTTGAAAAATGTGGTGCTGGAAAAACTCAGCAGGCTAGTTAAAGCGAACAAGTTGAATTCTACTGAGAGCCAAGATGGAGTGGGTGACCCAGAAGGGAAATTAAGGACAAAGGGAGTTAAACCCAGCTCCTGAGCTCAGCGCCGTGTCCCTTCCCCTTCCCTGAGGACCAGGACTTGGGGCTGTGTCTGTCTCTCTCCAGCTCAGCTTCTCCAACACAAAGACACACAACAAGTTCGGTCACTCTGCTTATCGGCACACTTTAATGAACATTTTTATTGTTAACAAATGGAAGTGATGGATACAGTGAGTGGGATGGTGCCTTTTCTCACTGGCCCCCGAGTTGTGAGAATCATTTAAATGTTTCCCTGTAACCCCCTTGTGGGATAAGGATGGACAAACCAGCGCTACCCTCAGTCTGTGACCATAGCGACGGGCTGCTCCATCGCTGAAACACTGAACTGAATTGAGAAAATCCCGGATGGTGTGATCAATGAGGGAATATAATTGATTGATGGATTTGGGTGAAGGGATATTTCAGCACATTCTTCAGCTGCTGCCTGAATTTAGTTTGGGTCACGGCATAAATCACAGTGTTTGTGCAGCAACTGAGGAGCTGCAGCATGAAGCCCAATTCCCCCACAAAGCGATGGACATACACAGACTTATACCCAAAATGCCACATCCGACTCCACATAGAATACACCATTAACGTTGACCATAACAGGATGAAATTGGCCGAGATCACAAACATAAAAAGGATGGATTTTTTTCGTTTTCTCATTTCTGTGTCAGACTGAGCGTCCCCATTGGTGTGAGCGCGGAGTCTCCTGCGGGCTCTGCTGGTCACTAAAATGTGTCTGATGGTGAGAACATTGAGCAGCAGAATCAGGAGAAATGGGACACATGGGGTGAGAATGTAGTGGAGCAACTGGATTGTGACCCAGACACTGGAGATTCGAACAGCGACTGTTGCACCACAAAACCAGGGGCGGTTCCCCATTAAATAGTCAGCCGTGAAAATAAAATACCAGGAAATGTTCTTTAAACAGTTCAGCACAGTCACTGCTCCCAGAACCACAGCCGCCGTTTTCTCACTGCAATATTTACTTTTCAGCTTCTGGCAACAAATGGCCACAAACCGATCAAAGGTGAAAGTGACGGTGAACCAGACAGAGCAGTCCGCGGCTGCATAAAGCAGGACAGCGTGGATATTACACACGGGGACGGAGTCCCTCAGGAAATAAAACTGTTCCCGATAAACAATGGGAATGTGTCTCAGGATCAGGTCGAGGATAATGACCAGGAGATCCGCTGCTGCCATGGCCCCCAGGTAATGTCTGACACATGGAGACAATCCACAATCTTTATGAAGCAGGACGTAGATGGTCACTACGTTAACTGTGAGGAAGGAAAACAAACTCATTATCCATTAGCCTGGAGGCAAAGGGACCCGTTTGATTGGGGAGCCAGTAAGATTTTCAAATGTGTCCCTGTATTCAGGGATGTATTAAAATAATTGGAGCTGGAATAACAAATGGGAAGGTCAGAATTACTGACAAAAATGTGACAGAAACCACAAGACCCTCCCTCCCCAAAAACACAGAGCCACATCCATAAGGACAGAAAGTTTCGAGAACATTCCCACACACTCGATCACTCGAAAGCAGACACAGGTCACTCCTTCCCAGTTCCTTATACGGAGGGTAGAAACGTTGCTGTCCTGAAGGATTCTCTGTCAGTTTCCGGAAGACAAACGGAGTTTGTAATTTTTCTGTATTTTTGTCTAAATTGTGGTCGATCCTGTGTCGTGAAGAAATACAAACGCAGGGAAAACGTATTCACCCCTTTAACTGCCCGAGCGGCCTTCGGAACAGTGTCTCCTTCTCCCTGGAGCGGGATCTCTTCCCTCAGGATCTTATCGTCTGTTCAATTCACTAACGTCCGGCCGTTCACAAAAAATGTCAGGGACAGAACGTTCCGGGGAATGGAAGTTTTAGAACGTCGGGGACAGAACTTTCCGGGGAAATCCTTGACCTGTCCTTCACCTTTCCCCCATACCCACCCCTCCAACATGATGTACTTTGCCTGGACACACTGTAACATTAATGGGGTGAGAGACAGAGGGCCCATCACAGGAATGGGAACTGAAGGTATTGCCAGATCAGCTGAAATGGTTAGATATTCCACATTCTCAGTCCACCTCACAGAACCAGCCCAGACACCATAAACCCAGGGGAGATATATGTTCGCCGTGGAACACTGTGTAGACCAGGCCAGTGTACTGCTCAGTACAACCCAGCAATGTGTCCGGACTCATCCATTGCACTTATCAATACAACGCAGCAATCTGTCCAGATTGAAGCACAGCACAGATCATATCACGGCACTTTACTTCAAACGCAGACTAGACATCTGTCCAGCTTGGGAAGTTGGGATAGAAACGGAAAAAGTGCAGATGCTGAAATCTAAAGTAGACAGGCAGGAAGCTGGGAGAACACAGCAAGCCAGGCAGCATCAGGAGGTGGATGAGTCGACGTTTCGGGTGTTACCTTTTTGTAAGAGTCCTGAAGAAGGGTTACACACGAAACATCAGATTCTACACCTCCTGATGCTGCCTGACTTGCTGTGTTCCTCCAGCAAGTGTTCAGCATGGGAAGCAGTGCAGACCACACCTGTGCATTGATCTCTAAACTCGGACTTCATATCTGTCCAGCACGGACAGCTGTGCAGATCACAACAGTGCATTGATCTATAAACCCAGACTAAACATCTGTCCAGCACGGGGGCTATGCAGACCACAGCAGCGCATTGATCTATAACCCCGGACAAGATATCTGTCCAGCACCGGGAGCTGTGCAGACCACAGCAATGCATTGATCTATAAACACAGATTAGATATCTGTCCAGCACGGGGAGCTGTGCAGACCACAGCAGTGCATTGATCTATAAACACGATCTAGATATATGCCCAGCACCGGGAGCAGTGCAGACCAAAGCAGAGCACTAATGTGTGAACCAGAAACAAATATCCATCCAGCACTGGGAGCTGCACATCCCGCATCATTGCATTATCTATAAACCTCTACAAGATATAGCAAAACACTTGCTGCTCCTATATCAGGGCCTATTGATATAAATAAAAGAGGTTGATGCAAGGGTTCGGATAAGAGTGTCTGGCCCTTATGTCAAGGCAATGGTTGCCTTTTGTTGATATCAAGGAGCTTAACAAAACTGGACGTACTGGGAATCAGAGTAAACTCTCCAGTGTTTGGAGTCAAACATGGCACAAAGGAAGATGTTCATCATCTCCGTCCTGGGTCACCTCTGTGCGAGATCCTCAGGGTAGCTTTCTCTTCACACATATCTTCAGCTGCTTCGTTAATGTCTCCCTGCTCCCACCCCTATCCGCCCCATCATAAGATCAGAAGTGGGGATGGTCACCGAAGATTCCACAATGTTCAGAACATTTTGTCCCCCCTCAGCTCCTGAACTGGTTTGTGTCAAAGTGCAACAAGACCCAGACGACATTGAGGTGTGTGCTGTTAACGTGTCTGTAACATTCATGTAACAGCACTGCCTGACACTGCACATTGCCACAGTGAAAGAAGAGTTCATTCAGCACCTATCGCTGATTTCACAGGAATATGAGGAAGTCATTCAGCCCATTGACACTCTTAGAGAAGAACAGGGACAACCCATTCAGTACTTCCAGCATATTACTCAGGAAGAGAAGCAGTCTAGTGTAATGGATCACACCAGAACCCCTGGGCGGCACAGTGGTGAGCACTGCTACCTCACCGTGCCTGAGAGCCGGGTTCAATTCCCCCCTCAGGCGACTAACTGTGTGGAGATTGCTCATTCTCCCCGAGTCTGTGTGAGTTTCCTCCGGGTGCTGTGATTTCCTCCCACAGTTCAAAAATGTGTAGGTTAATGTGAATTGGCCATGCTAAATTGCCTGTAGTGTTTGGTACGGGGTATGGGTGGGTTGCCCTTCGACGGGTCGGTGTGGACTTGTTGGGCCGAAGGGCCTGTTTCCACACTGTAATGTAATCTAATCTACAATGTTTGAAGGTGGTAGCCTCGACTCTAATGTTTTCTTAATTTAAAGGAAATGTAAAGTTTCTCTACGAGATGCAATGTGACTGGTCAAACTACTCAGTGTGAAGCAAAACAACATTAATTTAAACACAAACGATAAAATGAAATCAAAGAAAGAGGAATTTAGAATAACTCAATTCTGTTGGACAAGTTAACAGAATAATAGATCGTGGAGCTATTACTAATGAAATGTTCCAATATAGGGAAATTGCCATAAACACAGACCCATAAGAAATATTCAGACACAGAATGTCATAAACATTTCTCCAATCAGCAATTAAACACAACCTCAACAGAAAATTCACAAGATTCCAACTCTGTGGAGACCCCAATATTTTTTGATGCTGCTGAGAAACCATTATGAACAACACAACGTTCAGTATGAGTTCACACGCCAACTGCACAATAACTTGGGGATAGTTAATTATGGCAAATAAAATATTAGGAAAGCCACGCTGGACTGATGAATGGACTGTCTAAGTTCAAATAATGCTGCTCGTGTTTATGTTGATCTTGTCTTGTGCAGTGTAACCTGTATGCCTTACTCTGTCCAAGTCTGTTTCTACCCTATGATCTGTCTGGCCATTCTTACTAAGATCTGCCTCCACTTCTCATAACTAAAGTGTTTCCCTGTAGTGAGGTACACGAGACACTAAATTAAACCAATCAATCCTGTGTAAACTATCAAAGTCTCTTTTGGAAATAAGTGATCGCTGCCACTCCTCATGTTTCAGCGTCACCATTTCAACGTTTCTAACAGCTGTACAGATTAAACACTCAGGTTCTTCACTCTATCCTCATGTTACCATCATCCGTGTCTTTGGTAAGGAGATCATTCCTTAAAATGAGATCAAATCTGTACAGAGGACCCCAAATGCTCTCTCAGCAAGGCTCTACCACAGCAGGAAGATGGATTAGCTTATGTACTTGAATCATCTTACAATGAAGGACAGCATACCATTGAGTGCACCCATTGCTTACACAGGGTTTGACTTGGAGCAATCCGCATAGACCTGTTTTTGGGAGGTTATGCTTCCCAAACTTTTTCGAGTTCTTTGATGCAGTGACAAAGAAGGTTGACGACGGCAGAGTGATATACATATTTTCTATGGATTTCAGTAAGGCCTTTGATAAGGCCCCACACGGCAGGCTGCTCTGGAATGTTACATCACGTGGAATGATGTGGGAACTGGACAATTGGATACACAGTTGGCTTGCTGGTAGGAAGCAGAGCGTTTAGTGGAAGGATGATGGTCAGACTGAAGGTGGATCCATTGCTGTTTCTTATCTATAATTTGGTTGAAAATGTACAAGGCACGAGTAGTAAGTTTGCAGATGACACTAAAATAAGTGGGAGCGTGATCAGTGAGGAAGTTAACAGATATTGCAGCAGGACCTTTATCAGGTGGGGAGGTGGGCCGAGAAATGGCAAATGAAATCTAATATAGATGTGAGAGGAAGATTGGAAAGTTTTATCAAGAGTGGGCGGGCGTTAAGGGGTATAGTGGGCAGAGAGACCTCGGCATTCAGCTACATGGTTCTCTGAGAGGGAGTCACAGGTAGACAGAGCAGTCAAAAACGCATTTGATACAGTGGCCATCGTCAATCAGGGCATTGAGCATCGATTAGATTATTTATAGTGTGGAAACAAGCCGTTCGGCCCAACAAGTCCATACTGAGGAGCAACCCAACCAGCCCATTCCCCTGCATTTACCCCTTCGCCTTACACTATGGGGAATTTAGCATAGCCAATTCACCTGACCTGCACATCTTTGAATTGTGGAAGGAAACCCAAGAAGATAAAGGGAGAATGTATAAACACCGTACAGACAGTTGCTTGATGCAGGAATTGAACCCAGGTCTCTGGTGCTGGGAGGCAGCAGTGCTAACCGCTGTGCCAGACTTTGGGAACATTTATTACTGTTACACAGGACTTTGTTAAGGCTGCACTTGGAGTTTTTCTCACCTTGTTATAGGGTGGATG
Source organism: Chiloscyllium punctatum (assembly GCF_047496795.1). Classification (NCBI taxonomy): domain Eukaryota; kingdom Metazoa; phylum Chordata; class Chondrichthyes; order Orectolobiformes; family Hemiscylliidae; genus Chiloscyllium; species Chiloscyllium punctatum. The sequence goes on from NC_092756.1 coordinate 35,258,467, forward strand.
TTATGAAATTAGAAAGAATGCAGAATAAACTTACAAGGACGTTGCCAGGATCCAATGGTCTGAGTTATAGGGAGAGGTTGGACAAGCTAAGTCCTTTCATTTAGAGTGTAGGAGACTGAGCGGGACCTTATAGAGCTGTATAAGATCATGAGGGGTATGGATTGGGTGAATGTGTTTTTCCAAGGTTTAGAGAATCAAGCACAAGTGTAGATCAGTTTAAGCTTAAAGGGGAAGGAATAAAAGGAAACCTGAGGGGCTCCTTCTTTACACAGAGGGCAGGTATGTGGATGAGCTGTCAGTAGATGTGGTTGAGGGAGGTATATTAACAACATTTCAAAAGCATTTGGATAAATATGTGGATAGAAAAGGACCAGAAGGATATGGGCCAACTCTAGGGAAATGGGGTTAGCGTGGATGGACATTTACAGTCTAACCCTTCTGTTAATTAAAACCTAACACCCAGAAACGCTCGCCTCATCGTCTAACCTGTTAAAATATGAGTGACACAGATCTCCTACATTCCACTATTTAAACAAAAATTCACAACTTAGTTTCTTAACTTTAACAGTGACCACTAAACAACCACTATTCACAAATACAAGCCCCTCTTTTCTTAACTACTTACTACCTGTCTCCAAAAATAAAAATATGCTGTTCCAAAAGCCCACATATTAACTATTACAATCTCAAGATCACACAGTCTCCATCTTCCCCGCTGTGTTAACTCTTCCAGCTGCTGACCCCCTGTATCATTTTTTTTAACTGCAAGTAGGTTTGACATGAACATGTATCTTTGATCGAGAATGTTTTAAATGGTCAGTGAGCAATATTGCTCTACAACAGCTACTCTGCTTTTGCATAGCAGGGGCTCTACCTCTAGTGTTCATTTGCTGTGTTTATATACTTTCCATGATACAATAATTCTCATAATTTGATTGGTATCCAGGTGTCCAAACAATAATATTTAAATTCCGTTGGTTTCTGGTATCCTGAGCGTTGTTTGAAATATTTGGTTGTATTTTAGTTGTTGTCAAAACAGCAACCAAAACCCAGGTATCTGTTCCCCAGCTTATGGTGACATGTGGAACAGCCTGACCTTCAGGTACCATTTGTGGCTGCACTTTCTATTCAGCAAAACCTGTTCTGTCTTAAAGTGACCAGACATGCTTTCGGTTTCATAACACCTCCCCCTTAAGAAAAAAAAACATCATAATGAAAACATGGTTTTATTTCTTTTATTCTAATTCTTTATCCTATTATTATGAAATACAAAATTATTAATCTTAGTTATACCATTCATATTAATTGTGCACACACACACACATATATATACATCACTTGAATAAGTCAAATCTTACCTACACTTTTTTCTTTAAATCCATGATGACACTTCTGCTGTCACAATTTTAGGAAAAATAGCATGTACATTTTGTAAGTTTACCGTCGTTAACATAAGACTCCAATGAAATAGTCTCATATTCTGGTCTTTAAATATTCCAAACAATGCGACAGAATTGTCGTTTTTGTCCACAACCATCTTTGACAATTTTTTTGTCATGCAAACGTTAAGTGTATTCAGGTCAGTACCAAACTCGGCCATTCTTTTTCAATAATGCAGATGTTGTATTTATTTCTGGTGGATATTGAGTTTTTTTTCGACAAGTAGCCAATTGGCCATTCAATTCCATCATCATCTTTCTGTATAATACATCTCCGACCCCTATATCTCTCGCATCAAACACAACTTTAAAAGTGTTTCAAAATATTTGGTGGAGCTAAAACCGGTGCTGTGAATAATCCTGCTTTAAAAGTCTTAAATGCCTCCTGGTATTGTTCTGTCAACCACAATTTGGTGTTCTTCTTTAGAAAATCCATTAGCGGTGCCAATACACTGCTGAAGTTTGGAACAAACTTCTGATAGAATCCACTCAGTTCAAAAATCGAAGCACCTCTTTCTTCGAGGATGGTTGTGGAAGTTCCTCAAAGCCCTTCGTCTTTGTTTTCCATGGGGTCAACCTTCCATGTCCAATGTAATGGACCAAGAACGTTTCCTCTGCCTTCGTGAATTCTGTTTTCTTTAAGTTTATTACCATCGAAATTAACTATAAACGCCTTTAATCGCTATTATCTGTAGTCTGCAATATTATGGAAAGAAATCCTGCAGACACACTCAGCCCAATGAAGGGTCTCAAATAGATTTTTATCACTGAACACCACAGATGAAGAAACAGCATAATTTCTGGCCACAAAACACCGATCAGTATTACCCAACTCTCACATGTGACTTCCTTCTTCCTAAAACAATGAAATGATACCAGGCCGCTGATTACTGTCCAGAGTCTCCTCGTTCATGAGGAAAGTGTGCAAAACACCTTCTTAACCACACTCTATATATTTTAAATTTTAATGAATTATACCTGACGGCCTCGGTCTCTGTTCTCCAACACTGCCAAAGGCCCTGCTTTTAATTGTATAGGTCCTGCTCTTGTTTGATTTACCAAACCCAATACCTCGCATTAATCCAAACTAAACTCCATCTGCCACCCCTCAGCCCAGTGTGTGACAGCGCTGTCAGACACTTCACATTTCCACAGTTAAAAGAGGAGTTCATTCAGCACCTCAAGCTGGTTACACACGGATGTGTAGAAGCCATTTAGCCCAACGAAATGACTGAACAAGAAGAGTGACAGCCCATTCAATTGTGCTGCCTGTTCCCCAGGAAGAAGAGGGTTCTGGTCAGTGATTTAATTTATTAAACAGGAACAGGCAGAGCCCAATCACATCATTGAACTGTTCCAATGGAGCAGGAGGAGACAATTCAGACCCTCAGGACATTTATACAGGAACAGGAGGGTGTCATTGATGCTTCAAACTGAAAAACCAATGGAGCAGAGAATGCACACATAGACGGTTCAACAATGTTCTTCGTAGCTCCATTGTCTGTGGAACACATGATACTTTAACATGTTTTTCCAGCAGTGAGGAAGGAAGCCAAATGTTTTGTACCAAGTCTCAAAGAGGTATCTTCTATCTCTGAAGACAGACCCATGTTCTCCATGGAGGTCAGAAGCTGATGGGAATTGTTAACTGTTTTAGCATGAAGGTATTGAGCCTCCTGTCGGGATTGTGGATTACATGACATTCATAATGTGGGGAGAGGTTACTCAAAGTCTGACCCCGTCTCTCTCTCAATCCAAATGAGGAGAGGCATAGGTGAGAGGGACGTTCCAAGAGGTTTTATACTTTGAGAACCATGTAAACCAAGTAATAAACAAGCCATGGAATTTATCACCGTATCATTGTCTGTTTGGAATATAGTGAGTGCCTGTCCATCCCCTTTACGTTCAATGAAATCACCCTTTATTCCCTCAAAGCGCTACAGCTTAATCCTCATGCACTCCCGATGGTACAATCATCCCAACAATTAGTCTGGTGAAACTCCTTTACACGCTTTCTGCCAAGAGGATTATTCCTTATAAAAGAGAGAAAATCTGCCCACAACACCCCAAATACTATCTCACCAACACTCTCAGGGTTGATTGCAATAATTCTGTTCCTTCACTTAGCTGTCTGAGCTTCTTTCCTGTTCCGTAAAATGACATTCCTTCTCTTTACACTGCGAATGCTGCGGAATTTAGACGTTCCTTACATCTGCACATCAGCATCAATAGTGTCATCACTAGAGGTGCCGATGGAGATGAATATCACTCTCGGAGGGAGACTCAATGCGAAACATATTCACTCGAAACAGGGAATGGTCACCTACCTGAATGGAAATAACTTGCAGGAACATGGAAATCAGGTAGAGGAAGGGAGCGATATTTTCTTTTGTTTTGCCCTCACGGGATGTGTTGCAGCCCTGGTCAGACCAGTTGTGTTATGCTGATCCTGAACTGAGTAGCTGGTTCAGCTGTTCCACAGGACAGTAGAGAATAAAACACAACACTGTGGGTTTGCAGTCACACAGAGACCTGACCAGGGAAGGATGACCCATCGACTTCTCTAAAGGACATGAGGCAAACAGATAGGCCTTGTTAAAACAAGTGGTGATGATTTTCTTTACATTCCATAAACTTCCTTCATGGGACACCAAAAAATTATTATTCTGTGCCTCTTGATGATGAGTCAATGACTTGACCACCATGCACCGTCGGTCCATCTGACAGAGTCTGTGGAGAGAACAAATTGCCCATCTCAAGTGCAAATATTTTTTGACGGAAGCATAGTTAGGAGGGACTTGAAACAGTTACAACTGGACTCATCAAAGGTACAAACGATGGATTATTCAGCAGTTGCACTGAGGCTGAGAAGGTGACTGATTTTTTTCTGATAGTGGTCTTAGGCAGAGTTGGTGAGTGGGGTGAATATGTAGAAATGTAAATCTGAATGGAGAAAAAAGATCATGGAGTTTAAGAACAGTGTGGTTTCTCCTCGCGTATTGTTGAGTAAGTTGTGAACAGTAATTTGCTAGTTATGATCTGTCAAGAATAACATTTTTGACTGGATCTGAAAATGATGACTTCGAAATTCTAAAATTTGAATATGTACAGCAATTCAGTTCCACTCAGCTTAATGGTCAGGTGGAATGACTGACCAGGAACACCAACTATAGCGAGGATGGGATAATAACCACCTTGAATAATCCAAAGGATATCTTCGATCTGTGATGCTAATGATATCCAAGGCTGGGAAAAGTAGTAAAGTCCCAAGGATAAACTCCTGTCTGTTCTAATATTCCAGCCTAATGTTGTCAGATTCTGATCAAATATTGGAACATTCCAGTGTAATGCTCTCAGATTCTGATCTCTCCTCCCGCGCCTCTCAAGCTGCTGATCCCTGTTAGTCCAGTCGGTGAAGCTCCCCCCATACTGGTATAACACATTGAACCGAGTCCTTAATTAATAGAAGAGGCAAACCCTCCAGTGACACATTTACAGTCACTGAACACAGAGCTCGAGCCAACGCCTTTCATTTCAATGTTGTTTTATTAAAATTCAAAACATTGATTCAAACTTCCGCATTCTGGATGGGATATCTGAGGGTGACTGATGGAACTAATCTTAAGGATGGTAGATTAATTGAGTGTAGCCATTCAATCTGCCTTGGATGTAGGAGCAATACCATAAGTTTACCAGAATGTAAACATGCTTCTCTGTTTATAAATGGAAACGTAAATCCTGGAATTAGTGATCAAGCATCAGTATTTCGATAACATACTGAGACAATTTTTATAGTTCATAATCTGAAGGGAATATGTGTCTGAGAAACGTGTGGTTATAACAGACAAATGACATGGATATGTTAACAGAGAACTGAACGTGACAAATGCAATTGAGATTGTTATTCCAGGTTCAGAGAGAGGCAGATGAGGCCTGTCTTATTGATGTTATCGATGTTAGTGAACTGTGATGGAGTGTCATTTACGGGATTCAATTACATTGTGAATATGGCGCTGTGGAGGAGACAGAACACAGAGAGAATTGTGGGAAATGGCAGTTCAGACAGGAGTGAGGGAAAATAATATTCCCCAGTCATCAGTATTGGAATGTTACCATCTTTAACTCATATGAATACATTTAAAATGAGGAATGAGGAGTAAAATCCGTTTATTGAACACAAAAGACAGGACAAAATTATTTTCTGTCCATACTAAACTATGGGAAGTACAAAGAAATAAGATAGACTCATAATATTGAGCTACATAAATTGAAATGAGTATTACAAAACCACGGAAGTTTTGTGCATTTTATCAATCATTATTTGGCCCACAGCTGAGATGCTGATTTCCCCTCTGTCAGTGATCCACCGCATTGAGAATCTCTGGCGCAGTATCTCAGTATTGAGGGGGTTCTCAGTTCCTGCTGCTGTTCGCCCAGTCTATTTAAATTAAATCACTTTCTCACTGTCGAGAAAAAAAAAATCACTTGGCCTTTTGGACTCTGTTTAACTGTCAGCAACTCGGCTCTGTGATATTATTGGCGATAAATGCTCTGGGACCACAGCAGTATCCGCACAGTGCTCAAACGGTATGGCAATAGATAAAGACCTTGCCGTCCGTGAGAATTTCTAAATAAAACTTTCATTTTCTGTCTGTTCCTGTTTACCTCCCCTCATGCTGTCTTCTGATCTATCCAACTCATACTCTTTTGACATCCCTCCAATCACTCCCTATTTCCAAATTGTGCAGTTGTACAGCTTGATGTTGTGGTCATTTTGGAGAAATGGATAGAGCAGGTACAGGACTGATCGTTGGAACGTCCGGGGTTTATATGCTTCATTAAGAACAAGGAAGGGACTGGGTGTTTAATACAATCTAGTAATTTAAATGGAAGATTCTTCCTATGCATTATAACTTTTCCCCTACTCCTCGTATTAAAAGATGAGAAATAAACTCGATTAAATCCAGCCTGCTATAACCCTCCTTGTCATCAAGGTGAATCTCCTGCAATAGGGCAACATCCACCCTCTCTTTTTTAAGACGTGGAAGTACATGTTTCCTCTTGACTGGCAGATGGCTCCCCTTAATGTTTCAGGCACACCATTTAAACACATCATTATCCATAACACACTGTCGCAACATTTGAACTCTCGACAGTTTCACATCAAATTACACATTGCAGAACATTAATGACAAAAGACTCATTGAGCCTGAAAACTGTACAAACTAAAACTACTACAACTAACAAACTCTAAAAACTTTCCAAAGCTAAACACATAAAAAACCAAGAACGAAACAAAATCCAAAGTGCCAATGACACTTGATAGGGGAATTTACCCTATTCCCCCCACCCACTGGGTACGCTTACATATCCCAAAACTTCATCTTCTGCCCGCTACCAATATGGCATCTAGGGCAATTAATGACAAAAATCGGGCTTTAACTGCCCTTAGGTCGGCACTTAGTCATCACAACCACACTTGTAACTCACTCCAGCTGAAGCCATAACCCAGACACAAGCAAAGAAAGAGAAAACGAGTTGTCATACTAATGAAGAAGTTAACAGAACTCTACCCATCCCCGACTCTAATTTAACACTGGTTAATACCAGAAAAATCCAACAAAATTTCTTTAAGAGAGGAACATGACTATCTAAATATCCAGCTTACTTTCAAATGTCAACAAAGTTTTCGCTTTCTCTGGCGAGTCAAAAGAGTGTATGGATCCATATGGATCCATTGAAAGGAATACAGAGCATCGCTGGGAACCGTAAGGAATACTGAATCCCGAGTTCCCTTACTCTTCTCTTGATATCATCAAAAGATTTTCTTTTCTGAATCACTGCTACCTAAAGGTCATGAAAGAATTTAATCCTGGAGCTCTCGTGAATTAAATCCATTGGAAACCACACTGAGTTTCCATCAGTCTTTGTTTATCCCCATAAATATGTAACTACACAAGGACAGGGCGATGGCGTTGGTCTGAGTCTGACCTGCGCGCCATAACCCGATGAACTGTCTTAGTCTTCACTCGTCCCTCTTCACCTTCGAACGGAAGGAATCACAGCAGCCAGATCTAGAAAAATCTCACTGGCTGACCACCTGCTGTACCCACGATGTGAACATTCTTCATCATGTCCCTGTTCTCGAGGTGATGATCTTGTTCAGCTGAGTTACGGACCTGTATTTCAAGGGCGAGGGTCCTCTTCCGAGAGGAATCGCCCGCGGTCTCTGTCAATGCAATTCGGTGCTTGACATTGTTCTGTTTCCAGGGCTGTCAAGTTGCTGTTTTTGGAGAACGGCTGAGAGCGGTTCTAGCCTACTGCTGAACTTGTGTTCAATCATGCCTTCAATCATTTCACATAACTTGGTGAACTCAGTGACCAAGTCCTGGTGAGTAACTGGGTCTATCGAACGAGCAGAGAGAGTTGCAGCTACAGCCTCAGGCATGCACCGTGTGTTGGGACTTACTCGATCCTTTACCCATGTTTTGTCATTTCCCTTTGACAAAACGGGATTATAAAGATTCTATCGCTGTTTTTAGTGTTGAATTTTAAGTAAATGGCTGGGATGGGGTGTGTTAGAGATCAACTTGGCCTGTGCTGTGATGCAGAGCCCAGTAAAGCAGACATTCCGGATCATCGCCATCTTGGATTCTCCCTTAACATTTTATCGATATTATCATTTCGTTTTAAATTATATTCCTGGATGTTCTGAAGCCGTGTCATTTGGTACCACTGTCTACATTTCCCCCACAACGCACATTCCTGCTAATCCCCGATAATCCTTGACTCCATTCTTATTTATGAACCTTCTGTCTGTGCGTCAAAATATTCAATATCTCTGCGTCCAATGCTCTGCGGGGAAGAGAGTTACAAAGGCCCACAACACTGAGAAATCAAGAATAAAACTCAAGATCTGAGTGTGAGATTATTTTTTCTTTGTCTCCTTATCTGAGAAAGCATATAATTACATTGGAAGCAGTTCGGAGATGTTTCACTTCACGTATTCCAGGAATGAGTACCTTATATTATGAAGGCTTTAACATGTCACTCTTGGAAAGAGACTTGATCTTATTGAAACATACAAGACCTAGACGAGCGTGGATCAGATAGATACCCATTGGGTATTGTCCAAATTTATTGTCATTTTCATCGAATCTCTACAGTGTGAAAGCCGCACATTCAGTCCATCAAGTCCACACTGACCCTCAGAACAGCATCCTCCGGGTCCTGCATCCCCTACCCTATCCATATAACCCTCCTTTTTCCATGACTAACCTTCCTAACCTGCACATCCCTTGGCACTATTGGCAATTTAGCATGGCCAATCCACTCTAAGCTGCGGATCTTTGGACTGTGGGAGGAAATTGGAGCATTGTGAGTAAACCAACATAGATACCTGCATAGATAATGCTCAAACTCCACACAAAACGTCGCCCGAGTTTGGTATTGACGCCAGCTCCTTGGGGATGGGAGGTAGCAGTGCTAACCACAGATCCACCATGCACATCAATTAGTTCTAGTAACTACTTGTGGCTGACTAAAGAAATCTGCCTGACTTATTCCTGTCACTGAACCTGATCCGGTCTGAGACCTTTATGATCGGCCGTATCACCAACCTGGTTACATTTAAAATTTGTTGGGAGCAGTGGAGGAGTGTGACTAGAAAATGAAACGGTGGCACACTGCAACCTCAGTCAGAGCAGGAATTAGGAAAATTCACCAAGTGGGCGTTCATTCCAGTGGGAATTCTCTTTCCCAGAGATTTGGGAGGGCTGAATCTTTATATTATATTGAGGCTGGCTTCATCTGAATTTCCATCGACAGGTGAATCATGGATAATAGTGCCTGGAGCGCAAAGTGCAGCTAGAACACAATGGGATGAGCCGTGACCTTAATTACTGGTGAAGTAGTCTCAAAGGGCCGAATGGCCCCCTCGTGTCCCTCAACCCTGTGTTCTGATGTTCCATTCAGCCCTTCTGACCTGCTACACAAGGGCAGATCGAGGCCACTCCGATGGTTCGGTGTAAAAATGGAAATGTACTTGGAAAATCCAGCCTGGGTCAGGAATCGAGTCCCACCCATAACTTATGAAATTAATAAATAGTAACAGATGTAGGTCATTCGGCCTCTCAAGCTAGCTCGTTCATTTATTAAGAACATCGCTGATCTACTCCAGGGTTCAACTCCACCTTTTGCCGACTCCTGTATCCCTCCACATCTCTCTGGGTTAGGGAATTCCAGACATTCACTACATTCTGAGAGAATACATCACTTTGCATCTCAGATTGAAATCTAAATTCCTTATTCGGTATCTATGTCTACGAGTTCGACACTCTGCCCAGGAATGGAATCAACTTCTCAACATCTACCTTCTCAAGCCCGCTGTGTATCTTGTATATTTCACCAGTATCACTCTTCATTCATTTAAACCCCAATGAATAATCACCTCACCATTATAGAGATTCTGAATAACTCAACCATTTCATCTCTGGATGCCGGCTAATGATCCAAACTGGTTACTTGCTGCATCAGCATGCTGAATTTATGTTTCATACACTGGAAGACTCCAATCATTTTGTACCACTCCTTTTCTGGAAGTCCTCTCCATTAAATAGCAGCCTGTCTTTTGAGTCTCAGCGTCTTCCACAAACTCGGATGTATATTGCACTCAGCTCCCTCCTTCAGGCTATCAGCATAGATTGTAAATAACTAATGCCATCGGACTGATATGTATGGCACTCCAGCATATACAGCTTTATCTTAAGGATCATTAATCTTGACTCTCCGATTTCTATGTGTTAACCAATCATCATCACATGTTAATACATTATCCGTCATCCTACGATCTTCTGGCTTGAGTCAGATCTTTTATTTTGTAATACCTTGGGGAAAATCACTGAAAAGCCTCTTGTCTACCAGATCCGTTTTATCAAGTCCGCTTGTTACATTCTCAGGCATCTCCAGAATATCTTTGCATGATTTTACAGGGCAAAATAAAATTTCTCTTTCATAAAACCACACTGACTCTGCGTGAAGCTTTCCTCAATGTCCATGCTGGCCAGGTTGTCCAAACTAAACTAGTCCCAACTGTTTTCATTTGGCCCATATGCCACTAAATGTTTCCCATTCATATGTTTGTCCAAATGAGTCTTAAATGTTGCAGCTGTACATGGATCTACCACTCTTCCTCTGGCAGCTCATTCCATACCCACACCATCCTCTGTGTTAAAACACTGCCTCCTCGTCCCTTTTAAATCTTCCCCCTTTCACTTTAAACCTTTGCCTTCTACGGTTGAACTCTCCCGCCCTGTGGCAAAGCCCTTGGATATTCACCCGATCCATACCTCTCATGATTTCGTAAACTTCTACAATGTCAGCCCACAATCCTCTACACTCCATCTGATACTAACTTCAAGAACAAGCATTTAAAGGTCAGTGCTGCAAATTTGAAACTATATTCAACATGACAGTAAAACAATATTCAGCCCAAACTTCATACTGTTATTTGTCTTTCTCCATATTACAATACTGAGGCAGCATGAAACGCTTACGAGTGCCAACAAGAAGTCATGCACCTGAATTTATTTGTCTAAAGGGGGTGATGATCTCGACAATGAAAACGTATCTATGGCCAGATCTATATAATACCATATAGTCAACATTCCCCCTCCTGGCCTCCCGATGGCCTTGTGTGCTTGTGTCGTCCTTATCTTGCACTCAATAGAGAGAACCCCTTTCTCCCCGTCACATCTCAATTTAAACCCGTTTTACATACTCTTCTTTTATCTTTTGTCAGACCCTCTTTTCCCTGTCACCCACTCCCGATCTCTGGCTACGGATTAAAAGCACATTTTCCAATCATTTTCAGTTCTGAAGAAGTGTCACACTAGACTTGAAACACTAATTCTGTTTCTCTGTCTCTGCAGATGCTGATAGACCTGTTGAGTTTATCCAGAAATGAATAGGGGCACAGAACAAATTTTCAATTAAACAATTAACGATCGATACTGGAAATAAAAATACCAAAAATTGCTGGAGAAACAGGGAGCTTTGTAGAAGGTTCAATGGACCTGAAAGTTTATTCTGCATTCACTCCAGAAAATGCTGCAGCATCTTCAGCAATGCCTTCAGCAATTTCTGCTTTTGAACAATTTCCAACGACATATGTCAAAGATGCTCAAGCATCCTGTCCAACATGGTGCGCCCTACACTGGGGACTGAACGATAACCCATGGTGACAGGTTCCTTGACTCTGAAACTGCATAAGGCTGGCATCACTGACCCTGCAGAGCTCTGACCTATGGTCAGGGAGAAAAACAGAAGGAATCACATTCACTTCAAATACGAAGATGGCATTACTGAAAGGAAAAGATCCAGATTAGTACCTCAAATTGATTGAGTTAAAGTAACAAATTGGAGGCGTGACGCCAAGGAAAGAATTTCAGCAGATTGAGAATATGAAAATGGAAGGGTTGCCGCATCAGAAACCAGAGTAGGTCAGTGAATACAGGGCTGTTGGGTGAATGGGTCTCGGTGTGAACTGGGGGACAGTCAGTGGAATTGAATTGTAGATATTGCAGCTTAAACTGGGTTATCATCTGATGCTGTAGATCATAGCAGCAGCAGAAGCAGAATTGTATTCAATGACAATCTGTATCCTTTCCCTCAGGATAATCTCTCAGTCCACTATTACCATCAAGCAGATTTATGGTTCAGTGACGAGTGTGGGTGAAGATGCCAGGGTCAGTACCATGTGTATCTTTACCTGATGACAATGCATTAAAGCTACCACAATTGACTGGTTACATTCGAAACAGCAGAACTAACATCTGGTACAGAGGCAGAAATGATCCCATGACTAACAAACTGATCTAAGCTCTGTCATCCTGCCAAATCCAAGCATAAATGTCAATGAACCATTTAACAACTTACTGGAGGAGAAGACTCCACAAATATCCCCATCGTAAATAATGGAACAGTCCTGTACATCAGTGTAAAAGTCAAGTATGTGGTGTCTGCACTATCCTCATTCAGACATGTTGAGTGGATGATCCACCTCACCCTATCGTGATGCCCACAGAATCACAGATGAAAGTCTTCAACCAATTCGATTCGCTGCAGGTGACATGAAGAAACAGCTGAACACAGTAGGTACGACAAAGGCAATGTGCCCTGACACTATTCCTGCTGCAGGGCTGAAGACTTGTGCTGCACATCAACCCGTGTCCCTGGGGAAGCTGTTTCATTCCAGCTCCAACTCTCACATCTCCCTGGCAATGTGGAAAATTACTCAGCTATGTCCAGTTTCCTAAGAGGGGAATAAATACAATCTAACCAATTACCACCCCATCAGTCCCATCACGACAGTAAATTGGTGTGAGTTCTTTTTTTCACAGATTTGACAAGCAGCACAGAAATAACGAGCTCAATGTGATTTCCGATAGGTCCCCATGTGGAGATAGTGCTGTTGTGGAATTGTCATTGGATTACTAATACAGGCCAGGCTAAAGCTTGGGCAGCTGGTGGCAGTGGTGGAATAATAAAAACAATTATTAGCATATCGAGATCTAAAATCTGGTGTCAGGAACAGTCTTGTGTCCAATGTTGATTGTAAACTTCGATCTCCTTCCTCAATGTACTTTCAGGAAGTGAGTCTCCGTGCTTTCCTGGTCTGGCCTAAAAGTGTCTCCAGACACACAAACATGTGACACACTCTTCAATGGTCTCTGAAACAGCCAAGCAAGACATTCCATTGTATCAAATGGTCCAATCTCTTAAAGGATATACTCGGAGAGAACACCAGGCCCCAACCTTGGTGTCAGAAAAGGGAACGGGAAACGTAGTCCTGTTGAACCTGCAGAAACCTCCTTCCGAACGTCTGTCCGTTTGTGACAATATTTACAGCGCTTTCCCACAGACTGCACAGAAACATCGGGAAATGAGTACGTCACACAACACATTGAGCTTTCTCTGTGCTAGTTAATGGTCGTACATCTCCTTCATGCAGTTTTAACCATACAATATTCGTATGCCTTAATATGTTTAAACATTGTGAAATATAAAATGAGAACTGCTGTAGTCCCTTCAGCCCATCAATTTTGCTCCTTCATTCAATATACAGGCAGTTCTCAGATAAAGTGTGTTGATTAAATACAATTTAGCTGCGATGTGATTCGTGAACCTTTTTACATAAAGTGAACTCCCGTTCACTGTGACGCAATTCCTTTCCGGGAACCAACTGAACAGCAAAACCCAGCCTCAGGATACTCTGTCTGCAAAATGTACAATCAATGTGTTCAGCTAAAACAGGAATGCAATCCGCTCTGGAAGCCTTGAAACTGAGCCTGAAACGGGGAATTGTAATCTTCATTTAGAAAGAACTTTATTTCAAACTGTGGGAAAATCTTGAGGAGAACTGGAGTTTCCCCATCGGCATCACGTGTTCAGTCAGCCCCACGCACTTTCTGGTGAAGAGTGTGGTAACAGGTACACTGCTGTAGTCAGTGACTGTAGTTTGAAAGTGTTACAGTTAGAGGACAGTTTCATTACAATATGTGATTTAAAGATGTATTTTAGACTGTGCTAGTGTGTGTGTTAGACAAACATTAACTTTTCATTTTACTGACATTTGGGGGGGTTTGTCCCTTACCCTCTTTTTCCCACAGACGCCATTATTAATATTGCACGATTTTCAACAACACGGTGTTGCACAGGAACACATCTACTGCGTTATTGGAGAACAGACTGGACTGATAGCTGATCTATCTTCACACGATACTCCTGCTCTCTCCATATTCCTACAATTTTCAGATATGCTTATTTATATTCAGCGTCTTGGTTTCCACATCCTGATCTGGGGAAGAGTACCCCTGGTTCGCCAGTCTCTGAGTTCAGACATTTATTCTCATCTCAATGCAAAGTGGCCAGTTTGTACCTAATACTGTGGCCCCTTGTTTTGGATGTCCAAGCCAGGGAATTACCGTCCCTGCTTCCAATCTGTCTCGCCCTGTCAGAGTTTTATATATTTCACTATGATCACCACTCATTTTCCTAACCGGCATGGAATATAAGCCCAGTCGCCCCAAACTCTGCTCCAACAACAAGCCTGTCATCCCAGACATCAGTCTGGTCATCGTTCACTGCTCTCCCTCAATGTCAGGTTTGTCCTTTATTGGGCAAGGAGACCAAAGCTGCACACAATACTACACAATGTTCGAGATGGGGTCGCACTAAGGCCCTGTACAGCAGCAGTAAGATACTCTTACTCCTGTACTCAATAACCCTGAAATGAAGGTGAGTACACCATTTATCTGTCTACCCGCTTTCTGCTCCTGCAATATTGCTTTCAGTGACTGATGTACAGGGAGATCCAAATTCATTTCAATGTTCCAGTTCCCCACTTGCAGGGTCTATGTACATTGGTCAGCGTGCCAATGCCATTCCCAGAATTGACTTCTGGCTTCCGAACTCACTGCCCTACATGTACCTATAGGACTGCGCAGAAATAAACAAAAATGCAGCTTAAGTTCCTTTATAGAACAACATTTTTCAACCACGCCCTTTTGAAATGAGAGGCTGCCATTTTATTGTTCCCATCAAAGTGCACAACATCTCATCTCTCCCATTGGTCTCCATCTGCCACATATTTTCCAAATAATTTCACTTGTCTCAATCACTTTGGAGCTTTTTTACATCCCCCTCACCCACTCACGTGCTGTCAACAGAGTTGGGAATGTTGCATTTGAGCCCCTCAACCAAATATATGATGTGTATTGGGAATAGCTGAGGCCGCAGCCACGATCCCTGCTATATCCTATTAGCCTTCCATTTTTTTAAAAATAATTGTTTTATTCCTATTCAGTGTTTCCTGCCAGCTCTCCCATTCTAAACCCATGACCATATATTAGCCTCAGTTCCAAAGGATTCGAATTCGCACAATAGGCTTGGGCTTTATCAAAAATCTTTCTGAGATTCAACTCGTATTGCATTGATAGTTTCTGCATAATTTTGCTAAAAGCCACTTTCTCAAATATGATTCCCATTTCATAAATCTCTGTTGACTTTGTCTATGCGCATTAATGTCAGTCCGATACTTTCTCTAAACTGATTAGTTGCTAACTTCATTCTATTCCATTTTTCTCACCAGACTAAAGTTCCCTAGTATTGCTAGGAAGTTTTCTTTTTTGTTTTGTTTTCCGCTGTGAAGGCATAGCTGAAGCATTTGCTCCATAGTTCTGCTATTTCCCGGTTCTCAATTATCTGGTATCAAACTGTAAGAAAGGTGCACATTTCTTTCTCTTAAGTTTGCCATTGGCAAATTTTCAGAAAGTATTACAAGTTCTGTCTTATAAACTTTGTTAAGATGTTCTTCAGAATCCTATCAATTCCTATTTTAAGGTACTCAGTGATTGGCCTTCCACAGCCATACAATCACAGAAGCAAAGTTACTGTACCATCAGAAATACAGCACGGTCTAAATGAGGCCCATTTCCTGACACAATGCCCATAGCCGTGAATCTTAAGGCATTTCAAGAGCACAACCCTGTATTTTCTAATGGTTTTGAGTTTACTATGACAACCCCCCACTCAAGAATTGCATTTCAGACCCCAACACACTCTGGGTGAAAAGTAATCTCAAATCCTCACTAAACCGCAAACCCTTCACTTTATAAGTGTGGCCCTTTGACTAAAAGGAACAGTTGCTGTCTTTCCACCCTGTCCATGATCCTCGTAATCCTATGCTTCTGAATCACGTCCCCCTCCGCCTCCTCGCCTCCTGTCTAAACAACCAAATGTTATCCAGCTTCTCTCCATAGCTGATATGCTCCATCCTGGTGAATCTCTTCTGCACACCCTCCTGTGCACTCACATCCTTCCTGTAATGTGGTTACCAGAACTACACACAGTATTCCATGTTGGCCACACCAAAGTTCCGCATTACTCTTACAATCTGTGCCTCAATGAATCAAGGATATGTTTACCGTCCCCTATGCTTTCTCAAATTGTGTATTAACCTGTCCATCACATTCAGGGTTGTGTGTAGAAGCACCCTCTGACCTTCCTAGTGTGCTGCCATTCATTGAATCCTCCCCTGTCTGGTTCCTTCTTCCAAAGTGTATCACCTCATTTTTATCAGGGTTACATTCCATCTGCCATTGAACTACCAGCTGACCATTCCATCTGTATCTTCCCGTAAATTAAGGCCTTCCTCCTCACTGCCAAACAACCGGTCAATCTGCGTATCAAACACAAACTTACTTATCACACTCCCCACTACTTGTCCATATTCGCAGCTACATCATTTATGAGTACCACAAATATTAAAGTGGAAAATCACACAACATCAGGTTAGAGACCTACAGGTTTGTTCGGAGGCACTAACTTTCGAATCGCTACTTCTTCATCAGGTGATTTTGCGCTTTGTTGAAGAAGCAGAACTTTGAAAGGTAGTGCCGCCGAATAAACCTATTGGTCTATAATCTGGTGTTATGTGATTTTTAGCATTGTCCACCTAGTCCAACACCAGTACCTCCAAATCACAAATAATCAGGGACACAGCACTGATCCCTGTAGTATACCACTGGACACTGGCCTCCAGTCACACAAGCAGTCAACCATCATCTTCTGTGTCCTACCACTAAACATCATTTGGATACAATTTGACAAGTCACGAATGAGTCCTACCTGTTCCCTGGTTATTCTGATTCCGCTGGGCACACTTGTAGAATATCTGGGAATTCTCCTTAATCTTGCCCTGCCAGCAGGTTTCCATGCCCCTGTGTTAGTTAGTCCCCTACGTGTGCAGAATTTCCTCCTTATTGCAGTCTTAAATGGTCTGTCCTTTATCCTGCCATTATTTCCCTTGAATGTGGATTAGGCAGCCGGATAAACATCCTGTTAATTTGCAACTTGTCACATGTTTTGTGACCTTCATAAATTTCACATTGACCCATCTCTCATTCTTTGAAACTCTGGAGAGCACAGGGCGAGTTTCCTCATCATGCAATCTCGCCAATTGAGGGATTAAACTGGAGAAAGTCCATTTAACCTCCTCTGTCGTCAATATATTCTTTCTCAGATTTGGTCACCAAAACTGTACTCACTATTCCAGGTACAGTACTCACCAACACGCTGTTAAACTGCTTCAACATGTCTTTACATCTGTATTCTCACTCCCTTAAATCAAGGCAATCCAAACTTTAACTTGACACTTGCGTATATTCCTCCAAATACCCTTCACATTCATTGCATTTACAAACTCATTGTGTGAGTTCTTATAGAAAGTCTTCTGATAATCTAAAATATGCCAATTGTACTGGTTCCCGACTATCTATGCTGTAAGAATCAACTTCAAACAATTCCAAAGCTTGTCAAGTGTGATTTGCCTTTCAGAAATGCATACTCATTCTCTCCAATGTTGCTGTTAATTTTTAAATAACGAATACCACATCCTATATAAAGACTCCAACAGTTTCCCAACAAATGTCAAGTTAATTGGTCTGCAGTTTTCCACACTATCTCATCTTCCCTTTATAGATGCTTGGATCACTACCGTACATCGATAGTGCTTGGGTCACGTTTACTAACGTCCATTTATCTACAACGGCTTCGAGACTATGCAGAATGTACAGGAAAATGGAACACAGTCATCGACAGTGCAACTAATACTTCTATTAGTGGTTTATTTCTGAAGATTTTGGTATGAAGTACATCTGGTTTGTCAAGCTTAGTAATGCTCAATCCAGCTGCATGTTCAAGTAAAGCCTTGTTACTGATATAAATTGACTCTATGTCTTTTGATCCACAAGTCCTATATAATGACGTCGTATTTCTGGATGATTTTCTGGATCTTCTTCCATGAAGACAGATGCAAAGTAACTGGCTATTTGCCTGGCCATTTCCCTGTTATCCATAATAAGCTCGTCTCTCCTGATTGCAGATTTCCACACTTGACTATGCTTTTCTCTTTCCTTTGAAATGTAGATCATAGATTTATTCAGTCTTTGTGTTCCTGTTTGTTTGCATGCATGGTCGCTTTTTGATTTCCTTACCCGTTTCATGGCCCTCCTTTTCTGGATCATAAATTTCTGAGAATTCTCAGGATTCTACAATGTCTGGAATTCTTCTGAAGTCACTTCCTGTGATTAATATAATCTTTAATTTATTATGCTAATCATTGTTAACTCACTTTCTCACTCTTGGGTGTTTTACCTGAAATAAATAGACATATTTTTCAGACTTTGTAGTATTCCTATAAATCTCCTGGTCCTGACCAGATATATTCAGGAACACTGCAGGAGGACAGGAAAGAAATAGCGGGGGCCCTGGTTGGTACTTTTGCATCAGCGTTAGCCAACGGGTGAGGTCCTGGAGGACTGGAGGGTAGTGAATGCTGTGCTGTTATTCATGAAGGGCTACAAATAAAAACCGGGGAACTATAGACCAGTAAACCTAAAATCTGTAGCAGGTAAGTTACTTGAGAAGATTCTGAGGGAGAAGATATACATACATTTGGAAAGACAGGGCCTTGTGAATGGGGGATTATGGCTCACAAATTTGTTAGACTGCTTTCGTAAAGTTACCAGTAACTTTCGCAAGGACATGGTTGGATGTATAGTCTATATGGATTTCAGTCAGGCCTTCAATAAGATTCCACATGGTAATCTGCTCTGGAAGGTTAGATCATATGGAATTGAGGGGGAGCTGGCAAATTAGGTCCAAACTTGGCTTGGAAGAAGAGGGTAATCGTGGAACGATGCTTGTCGTGCTTGGAGGCCTGTGATGAATGGAATACCTCAGGGGAGACACATATCTATGATTTAGATGAGAATGTATAGACATGATTTGTAAGTTTCAACGTGACACTAAAATAGATGGTATCGTGGACAGTGAGGAAGGTTATCAGAAATTTCAGATCTTATGGCATTACATTGATCAGGTGGGGAAGTGGGCCGAGAAATGGCAAATGGAGTTTGATTCAGAGAAGTGTATGTTCTTGCATTTTAGAAAGTCAAATCAAGGCAGGAGTTTCATTGCGAATGGCAGGGTTTAAGGAGTGCAGTGGAACAGAGTGACCTTGGAATTCAGGTGCACCGTTCTCTGAAGTGGAGTCCCAGGTAGACAAGGCACAGAAAAAGGCATTTGGCTCACTGGCCTTCATCAGTCTCGAATTTCACTGTGTATCGAAATTAGGGGGTTATGTTGCAGTGATACAAGATGTTGGCGATTCCATACTTGTAGCGTCATGTTCAGTTTTGTTCACTTTCCTCGAGGAACGATGGTATTAAACTGGAAAGAGTGCAGAATAAATTTACAAGAACGTTGCTAAGACTCAACGGTCTGAGTTATGGTGAGAGGTTGGACAAACTAGGAGATTTTACTTTAGAATGTATGAGGCTGAAGGGGATCTGATAGTAGTGTAAAAGATCATTGGAGGCATGGATAGAGTGAATGCACTCAGTCATTTTTCCGCAGGACTGGGCAATCACGGACGAGAGGGCATCAATTTCAGGTCAGATGGGAAAGAGTAAAAGGGAACCTGAGGGGAAATTTCCTTTACATACAGGGTGGTATGCAAATGGGATGAGCTGCCAGCAGAAGTGGTTGAGGCGGGTGCATGCACAAAATTTAAAATACATTTGGACAAATACACAGGTAGGAAAGGATTAGAAGGATACAGGGAAATGACAGGGAAATGGGGTTAGTGTGAATGGACATTTTGTTCGGAATGGTCCAGTTTGGGCCGAATGGCCTGTCTCCGTGCTGTAAGACTCTATGGGTCTAACAACCATTGTTCTCCTACTGAATGTTATATTGTACTTTCCCAATTCACTGGAGTGAACTTGACCCTCTAACCTCTGGGCTTCCATGATGTTTGACCAGAATGTTCAAACATTCCACATTGAATGCAGACGCCGTGTAAAATACAACATATTAATTTCACTATTCCTCTAAAGCTGCGTCCAAGCAAGGTTAGTAATTAGTCTTTCCGACCACACAATAGACAATAGTCAATAGACAAAAGACAATAGGTGCTGGAGTAGGCCATTCTGCCCTTCGAGCCTGCACCACCATTCAATATGATCATGGCTGATCATCCTTAATCAGTATAACACAACACCACACCCGAAATAATCCGCTCTCTAGTTTGGTTCACAACATACTCTTCAACCTACCTGATATACACTTATGGAATTTATTTTTCACAACATTAGCAGTCACTTAGTTAACTCAGTTTCGATGCAACTTCACACCATCCATTATTACTGCAGAACCCACAAGTATTTGTTACTCATTCACAGGATGAGGGCTTAGCTGGATAACCAGCATTTAGTGGCCATGACAGACGGTAGTTAAGAGTCAACAGCGTTGCCTTGGATCTGGAGTGGCATGCAGGCCAGACCAGATAAGAACAGCCGTTTCCTTCCATAAAGGACATTAGTGAACCAGATGGGTTTTTCCAACAATCAGGAATGGATTCCTGATCATCATAAACCATTGATTCCAGATACTTCTTGAATTCAAATTCCACAATCTTCCATGTCAGGATTTGATACCATGTCCCCAGAACATTACCTGGTTCTCTGGGTTAAGAGCCCAGCGATAATATCAGTATGTCATAGCTTCCCTTTGCATATAGTTGCATATATAATTTCCAGAGCATATGATGAAAAATATTTGCGTGACAGTTTTGGTTCAGATATATAACACATCAAGTTTGTTTCTCCTTGCTATTTGTAAGACCCACCCAAACTGATTTTGTGGAATCTGAGGGAGAGAGCCTGTGTCGTCATAAATGATAGACTTGGATAAGGCATTCGGGGATGCTCACCTCGATGCTGAGATGATCTGCAGACATGTCCAGCAATACAGGACAAGCATCATTATCCACCCTGCTCTGTCAGGATAAGTGTCACCGTATATTCTCACTGTTCACATTCACTGTATGTCTCTTATAGCACCTACCCCCGACCAAGGCTCACGCTCTATCTCCAAATAAGGCTCAGGCACGACCCCTCCCGCTGTTGAATTCAGCACCTTCCCTCCCCCACATTTTCTGTCCCTGATGCAATAGCCCCGCACACTAATAGCACTACATGGATACAACGCTATGGACAGACTCCCTCCGGCCACCTCACCATGTCACACCTACCCCAGCACTAAAAGCAGGGCCATCCACTCCCACCCTCACTCATTCTCTCCCTTTCTCCCATTCCAGGAGAAACAGCCTGGAATAGGACAGAAAGGGCCAAGCCGGGTGGTGGAGTGCCGGATATCCGTTCGCTCATCCCCCTACCCTGATATGAGGGGAGGATCCTGGAGAGCGCCAGAGAGTACCAGGAGGCCTTGTGTGGAGATTCGGAAACATCCACGTCCCACCAACCGAATAAGGATCAGTGTTGAGTAAAGAGCAATTCAAATTCAAACCGACAGTCGGTTCCAACCTCATCTGTCTCACGCGCAGATGAACAGATACCCCATTGCACAGAGATGCAGGCAGTGAAATACACAGACGTATTGGTAAATACCCCAATGTACTAACATACACAATGCATACAAGGAGATAAGCATACACACACGTAGAAGCACACAAAGACATAAACAGTCACACACAAATAGACACAAACACAGATAGAAACAACAGGCTGATACACAGACAGACAGACATAGTCACACAAATACAAAAATAACAAGTACATGGACACACACACATAAATGCACATTAAGACACAGACACGAGTGGTATTAAGACAAATAAATAAGTTTTTGATTTTTAAGGAGATTAAGGATTCGGGGGAGAAGGTAGGAGAATGATGTTGAGGAACATATTAGAAATGGCTGAATGTTATATCAGACTCGATAGGCCAAATGGTCTAAATCTGCTCCTTTTTTAATGCTCGTGTGGTGTTATGCTATGAGGTATTCTCTTCGCGAAACAGCAGCAGCAGCATGTTTGATTGGAAACAGTCAGTGGTAATGTTGGAAAAGATTGGAGGGCAGAATGGTTAATGTCTATTCCTAGTTATTGTACCACTATATCTGAAAAGGGGCAGTGATTTGATATGAGGTCAACACAGTTTTTAAAAAAATGTGTCCCATAATGAAAGAAGGAGTCCCTTTCCCTTTACTGTTGTGCTGTCTGTGGCGTGCTCATCCTCAGGGAGCAGTGAAGACTCGGTTAATTAAGATATTTTAGTTTGAGCTTGACTGATCTTTGCCGGACAGGAGAGTCAATATTTATTGGGAACAGACAGGAGACGGATGGTCAGACACACTCGGATCAGCCATGAGCATTCTGAATGGTGCCCCAAAATGGCCAACTGCTGCCTCTTTCCAATGTGATTTGCCGTCAATCCACCCTCCGGGCCGTTACACGAAAATACTGCTGCCCCTATCCCATGTGTTGTTCCCTCAATCCACGCTCCCGGCCGTTACAGAGATATACTGCTGCCCCATCCCATGTGTTGTTCCCTCAATCCACCCCTCGATGCTGTTACAGAGATATACTGCTGCACCTACCCCTTGTGTTGTTCCCTCAATCCACCCCTCAGTGCGATTACAGGGTAGAGGACCATCCCATTCAGCCAGACTGGATCGTTACAATGAGATGGGAGGAGACCATTCTGCCCCTCCAAAGAATTACACAGGAACATAGGATGAAGTATTTCAGCTCGTTGAGTACATTACACAGCCCAAGACGAGGCCATTCAACCCGCCTGAACTGCTGCACAGGAACAGGAATGCTGTCACTAACAGGAAATAGACAGTAGTGATATATGATTTTTTAAAACAAAACTGTAACTAGTTTTGACTCAGAGAGCTATGTAGGGTCATCAATGATCAATAATCTATGTAAAATATCTGGATGAAGGGACTGAATGGATCAAAGCTGAACGACCTTGTACACCAAAATGATCATTCAATAGATCTTCAAATGGAGGGAGTGAATCTGCATTATGATGTAGACAGGGAAGGTTAGTGAGCATACCCTCAGCAGAAATAATACAATGTGAGTTGTATATTGCAGTCGGGAACAATTTAAATGGAGAGAGATTGCAGAACTCTGTGATGCAGATGTTTTTCATATTCTTTGTACATGAATCATATGAAGTCTGTCTGCAGATGCAGCAAATGTTTCGGAAGGTAAGTGGAATGATGCTATTTGTAGCAACTGGAATTGGGTTTACTTAGGAATATTTCACTGTATCTGTACAGGGCATTGATGAGACCACATCAGATGCACTTGGTGCAGTTCTGTTCCTCTAAACTAAAAAATGGATACAATTCCTTTCAAACATGTTCAAAGATGCTTCCCTTTACTCATTCCTGAAATGAAGGCCTTTTGTTATCGGGGATTATCTGTTTAGATCTTAGATGAGAAATCTTACTGAACCACGATTTTCAGCGAAGTCTTTCAGCTGGATACATATTTTCTCTTGTTAAGAAGACTAAAGCGAGATAATAATTTCTTTACTCAGTGAGTCGTGAGTTCATGGAATGCCCTGCCAGTAGCAGTGGTGGACTCGCCCTCTTTATTGGCATTTAAACGGGCATTGGATAGGCATATAGAGGATAGTAGGCTAGTGTAGGTTAGGTGGGCTTGGATCGGCGCAACATCGAGGGCCAAAGGGCTTGTACTGCACTGTATTCTTCTATGTTCTATGTTCTATAATAATATTTTGAATGAGATGCATTGGTATTAACACAAATATTATGAAGATATCAACCCATTTTTAAAAATTACGCAGATGCATATAAGCATCTCATCAAATCATAAAACGGGCACATTATTTTCATTTGCTAATGAAATGCACTGTGCGCAACAACAGCACTGATGCTACATACAACATACAGTGTATTATCATCCATTCCAGAGAATGTACATGGATAGTGCACATGGTCCAGTTTGGTGTTCAGTTGATATTCTTGCATTTTTCCAATCAGAGACGGAGAAAAGTATTACTTGCTTCAGAAGCAGCAGCCAATTGGTCTCTCTCTCTCTCTTACTTTCTTCTACCTGAAAACAAGGCGTGAGGGCAGAAAAATCCTGAGTCATCTTTACCACTCGTGCAGGATTCCTGATGAGGATTCATAGGAATCTCTGTACAGCTCGAAGCAAAGGGTATTCAGCCAAATCCAACTGTTCTGGGAAGAAATCCGCATTCCCAGACATTTGTGTGAGCAGAATAATTTCAAAGCCAGAAAACTATTTGAGACACTCTATCATTTTACCATTTGTTCACAGTTCAACTTTCTGTGTCTCAGATTTTTCTAAAAAAATATCCAATCCGATACCTATATCATTGGACACAGCACTCAACTGGTTACATTTAAAATTTGCTTTCACCAATAGAGGAGTGGGAAAAGACATGAGTGACCCTCCAAAATTGGTCAGACCACGATCAAGGGATTCTTAAAGGGTTGTTAAGTTGTGAATTTCCTTCTCCAGAAGATTGTGATGCCTGGATATTTCCATTTGTTCAACGTTATCGATGTAAGACATTTGAAAGACAAATGAATGTAGGAAAATGGTACACTGACAGAAAAGTGCTGCTGAGACCTTAATCAGATCATAGTGCATGGTAGAGCCGTGACAAAGTGTCTGACGACACACTCTTGCTCCACAGTCCCATATTACTATGGTGCATTCAGCCTCTCACAGCTCCTGCAAGGTGCAAATGGGGGCCAATGCTCCACAGTAAAACAGGATTTCATTTAATCCCTCACAACTGTCAAACTCAGATTGGTATGGATTGGAAAATGTTTTTTGGAAATCCAGGCTGGTTTTGAAAGACGCCGCTGGTCTGTTTACAGGGTGCCCCCTCTCTGCAAGTTGTGCTTCATTTGTTGGTGTTCGTCTAGACCGGGATTCGTTATGAATAAAGCTCCACATCTCACTCAGCGATGACTCAAAAAATGCTTTGCTCCCTCTGATTACAACACACAATAGCAGTACATCCAGGAAAATTACAGCCATTTACTTTGAAATTACAGAAAATGAAAACATGAGGAACAGGAATAGGTAATTCGGACGGTCAAGCCATTGTATACGAACATGGCTGATCCACTGTTAGCATTAACTCCTCCTTAATCCCCAGTTCTTCACACTCCTCAGGTCTCTGACAGGTCAAAGATTCATGTGCCACCTCTTTAAATACTTTCAGTGATGTAGCTCCCCTAACTCTCTAGTCCAGATAATTCCTGACTTTGATTACCCTCTGTGAAAGGAAAACACTCTCTACACATCACTGTCACCTATTGATATGAACAAGAGGTGAACACAGGGGCTCAGGAAAGAGTGAATGGCCTTGATATCAAGGCAGTAGTTGACTGAGGATGTTATCAGGACCACCTACTTATTTGAGCTTAATGAGAATCAGGTTTCACCTCCCCACTGGTTGGGGTCTTTCAGAGCACAAAGGAAGATGTTTGTGGTCGGTGGCCGACAATTTTCTCAGTCCCGGGACATCTCTTCAGAAGATCCTCAGATTAACTTCCTCAGCACAAACATCTTCAGCTCCTTCGTCAACGTCGAAATTACCTCATCCCGACGCCCCCCATCTATCCCAAGATCAAAAGCGGAGTGATCACTGAAGATCACACAATATTCAGAACATTTTGTCCCCACTCAGCTCCTGAACGGGTCTGTGTCCATATTCAGCAAGACCCAAACAACATTCACGTTTGTGCTGTTAAAGTGTCGGTAACATTCATGTAACAGACGGCCAGACACTGCACATTGCCACAGTTAAAAGAGGAGCTCATACAGCACCTCAAACTGGTTACACTCGGATATGTGGAAACTCTTCAGCCAATCGAAATGACTGATCAAGAAGAGGGACAGCCCATTCAATCCTACTGTCTGTTCCACAGGAAGAGGAGGCGTCTGGTCAGTACGTTGAGCTGTTAAACAGGAACAGGCAGAGTCCAGTAAAACCCCTAAACCTGTTCTATGGAAGCAGGAGGAGACCATTCACCCCTCGAGACACTTACACAGGAATAGGAGGGTGTCATTGATGCTCCAATCTCGAAAACGAATGGAGAAGGGACTGCACTCATAGACTGCTCACAATGTTCCTCGTGGCTCCATTGC
Organism: Chiloscyllium punctatum; assembly: GCF_047496795.1. Lineage (NCBI taxonomy): Eukaryota > Metazoa > Chordata > Chondrichthyes > Orectolobiformes > Hemiscylliidae > Chiloscyllium > Chiloscyllium punctatum. The sequence goes on from NC_092756.1 coordinate 35,285,002, forward strand.
CTGTGGAACAAATGATTCTTTAACGTCTTTTGCCGGCAGTGAGGAAGGAAGACAAATGTTTTGTGCCAAGCTTCAAGGAGGCATCTTCCATCTCCAAGAAGACAGACCCATGTTCTCCGTGGGGGTCAGATGCTGGTGGGGATAGTTAATTGTTTACAATGAAGGTATTGTGGCTCCTGTCGCGATGGTGGTTAACATGAAGTTCTATGTATGATCACACACCAAATGCACTGTATTAATGTTGGAAAAGTTTAGTTAAAGACTGGTTCTCTCTCTCTCTCAATCGAAATGAGGAGTTCCGTGGAGTGAGAGGAACATTCTCAGAGTCTTTTAAGCCATCGAGAATCATGTAAACCAAGTTAAAAAAAAACATGGAATTTATCACCGTATTAGTTCTGTTTGGAATATAATGAGTGACTGTCCATCACCTTAAGTTTCAATGCTATCACCTCTTATTCTTCAAAGCGCAACAGATTAATCCTCTTGCACTCCCGATGGTAGAATCATCGCAACAATTAGTCTGGTGAAACACCTTTATACTCTTTCTGCCAAGAGGATTATTCCTTATAAAGGAGAGAAAATCTGTGCACAATACACCAAATACTATCTCAACAACACTCCAGCGTTGATCACAGCAATTCTGTTCCCTCACTTAGCTGTCTCAGCTTCTTCCCTGTGGTATAAAAAGCCTATCCTTCTCTCTGCACTGCAAATGGTGTGGAATTTTGTAGATTCTTACACCTGTGCCTCAGTCATCACCAGAGGTGTCAATGGAGATGTATATCATGTTCAGAGGGAGACTCAATCAGAAAGAATTCAATTGAAAGAGGGAAAGGTCACTTACCTGAATGGAAATGACTTGCAGGAACATGAAAATCAGGCAGTGGAAGGGAGCTATTTGTCCTTTGTTTCTTCCCTCGCGGGATATGTGCAGCCCTGGTCAGGCCAGCATGACAAGCTGATCTTGAACTGTGTGGCTGATTCAGCTGTTGCACAGGATAATAAAGAGTAAACCACATTGCTGAGGGATTGCAGTCACACAGAGACCTGAACATGAAAAGATAACCCATTGCCTTCTCTAAAGGACATGAGGCAAACAGATATGCTTCTGTGGAAAACTAGTAGTGATGATTTCATTTGCATTCCATCAACTTCCTTCATGAGACACCAAAAGATTATTATTCTGTGCCGCTTGATTATGAGTAAATGACTTGACCACCATGCACTGTCTGTCCATCTGACAGATTCTGTGGAGAGGTCAAATTAACCATCTCAAGTGCAAATACTTTGTGACGTAAGCATAGTTAGAAGGGACTTGAAACGGTTATATCTGGATTTACCAATGGCACAAACGATGGATTATTCAGCAGCTGCATTGAGGCTGACAGGGAGACTGACATATCCTGATGATGGTCTTGGGCAGGATTGGTGAGTGGGGAGAATATGTAGAAATGTAAATATAAATGGAGAAAACACATAATGGAGATTAAGAACAGTCTGGCTTCTTCTTGTGTATTGTTGAGTAAGCTGTAAATAGTAATTTGCTAGTGTAATCAGTAAGGAATAAATTTTTTGACTGGATCTGAAAATGATGACTTCCAAATTTTGAAATTTGAATATGAACAGCAAATCAGTTCGACTCAGCTTAATGGTCAGATGGAATGACTTACCAGGAACACCAACAAAAGCGAGGATAGGGTAGTAACCACCTTGAATAATCCAAAGGATATCTTCGACTCGTGATGCTAATGATATCCAAGGCTGAGAAAGGTAGTAAAGACCCAAGGATAAACTCCTGTCTGTTATTGTAATATTCCAGTCTAATGTCCTCAGATTCTGATCCATTATTGGAAAATTCCATTCTAATGTTCTCAGGTTCTTATCTCTCCTCCCCTGTGTTTCGAGCCACTGATCCCTGTTATTCCAGTCATTGATGCTCCCGCCCATACTGCGATAACACATTGAACAGAATCCTTAATTAATAGAATAGGCAAACCCTCCAGTGACACATCTCGGATCCACGGAGATTGACATTAATCACAGTCACTGAACAAATAGCTCCAGCCAACGCCTTTCCATTCAATATTGTTTTATTCAAATTCAAAACAATGATTCAAACTTTAATTTTCTGGATGTGCTATGTGAGGGTGACTGATGGAACAAATCTTGAGGCTGGTAGATAAATTGAGTGTAACCATTCAATCTGTCTTGGATGCAGGAGTAATGCCATAAGTTTATCAGAAATTAAACGTGCGTCTCTGATTATAAATGGAAACATACATCCTGGAACGATTGATCGAGTATCATAATTTCAATTAAACATTGAAAAAATCTTTATAATTCATGATCTGAGGGAAATGTGTGTCTGAGAAACGTGGGGTTGTAACAGACAAATGGCATGGATATGATAACAGAGAATTGAACGTGACAAATGCGATTCACATTGTTATTCCAGGTTTGGAGAGAGGCAGGTGAGGCCTGTGCTATTGATGTTATCGTTGTTAGTGAACTGTGATGACAGCTCATTTCCTGGACTTCAATTACAGTGTGATTATGGCATTGTGGAGGAGACAGGAAACAGAGAGAATTGGGGGACATGGCAGTTCAGACTGGAGGGAGGGACAATAATATTCCTCAGTCATCAGTATTGGAATGTTACCCTTTATAACTCATATGAAGATCAGATTCAATGATACATCTAAAGTGAGTAATGGGGATTAAAATTTGTTTATTGAACACAACATACAGAACAAAATGATTTCCTGTCCATACTAAACTATGGGAAGTACAAAGAATTAAGATACACTCATGATATTGAGCTACATAAATTGAAATGTGTATTATAAAACCATGGAAGTGGTGTGTAATCTTTATCAATCATTTATTGGCCCACAGCTGAGATGTTGATTTCCCCTCTGTCAGTGATCCACCTCATTGAGATTCTCCGGCGCAGTATCTCAGTATCGAGCAAGATTCTCAGTTCCTGCTGCTGTTTACCCAGTCTATTTAAACTAAAACACCTTCTCATTGTAACAATTAATCACTTGGCCTTTTGGACTCTGTTTAACTGTCAGATAACTCAGCTCTGTGATATTATTGAATATAAATGCTCTGGGCCTCCAGCCAGGATCCGCACAGTGCTCACAGTGAGCGGCACTCGATAAAGGCATTGCAGTCCGTGAGAATGTCGAAATGAAACTTGTATTTTCTGTCTGTTTCTGTCTATCTCCCCTCATGCTGTCTTCTGATCTATCCAACTCACCCTCGTTTAACATCCCTCCAATCACTCCCTGTTTCCAAATTTTGCAGTTGTACAGCTTGATGTTGTGGCCATTTGGAGAAATAGATAGAGCTTGGACAGAACTGATCGTTGGAGGGCCCGGGGTTCAGAGGCTTCATTAAGAACAAGGAAGGTACTAAAAGTGCGTGTGGTGGGGTGGCATTGTTAATCAAACACAATATTACGTTGTCAGAAAGGATGTTTGTTAAGGCCTCGTCTACTGAATTAGTATGGGAAGAGGTTCGAAACAAAAACGGAGAGGTCACCCTGTTGACAGTTCGTTATAGGCCTCTGAAAAGTTCCAGAGATGGAGAGTAAGGACTACAAAGATGATGCTGGATAGGAGCGATAATAACAGAGTAGTTATTATGGATGATTTTAACTTTCCAAGTATTGACTGGAAAAGCTACAGTTCAATTACTTTATATGGGTCAGCTTTTGTCCAATGTGTGCAGAATGGTTCCTGACACAGGATGTAGATAGGCCAACAAGGGACGAAGCCAAATTGGATTTGGTACTCAGTAATGAACCGGACGAGGTATTAGATTTGTAGGTAGATGAACTCTTGGCTGATAGTGACCACAACTCAGTTATCTTTACCTTATCGATGTAAAGGGACAGGTGTATACCGCAGGGCAAGAGTTATAGCTGGGGGAAAGACAATTATGATGCGATTAAGAAAGAATTTAGGAATTATAGGGTGGGGAAGGAAACTACAGGGATGGACACAATTCAAATGGGGAGTATTTTCAAACAACAGCTACTGTGTGTCCTTGATAAGTTAATAAATGTCAGGAAAGAAGGACGTGGTCAAGTGAGGGTGCTTTGGTTTACTGAAGAAGTTGAATCGCTTGTCAAGAGGAAGAAGGAGGCTTATGTAAAGATGAAACGTGAAGGCTCAGTTCGGATGCTTGAGAGTTGCAAGTTATCCTGGAAGGACGTAAAGAAAAAGCTAAGAATAGCCAAGAGAGTGCATGAAAAGTCTTTGGCAAGTAGCAACCAGAAAAACACTTAAGCTTTCTATCAGTATGTCAGGAATAATATAATGACTAAATTAAGATTAGGATCAATCAAGGAGAGTAGTGTGAAGTTGTGTGTGTAGTCTAAGGCGATAGGACAGGCACTAAAAAAAATTTCGAATCAGTATTCACAATGGAAAGACAATACGGTCGAGCCTATATGGAGTAAAGGCAATTAGACTAGATGGGATTGATGTTCGTAAGGTGGAGATGTTAGCAATTCTGGAGAGTGTGAAAATAGATAAGCCCCCTTAGCCAGATGGGATTAATCATAGGATTCTCTGAGAAGTTAGGGAGGAGGTTAGACAACCATTGGTTCGAATCTTTACATCGCCATTGTCTACAGGAATAGTGCCAGAAGATTAGACGACAGCAAATGTGGTCCTCTTGTTCAAGAAAGGGAGAAGAGACAACCCTGGTTATTGTATACCAGATTTACGTTGGTTTTGGGTAAAGTGTTGGAAAGGATTATAAGAAATAGGATTTATTATCATCCCGAAAATAATCATTTGATTAGGGATAGTCAACAAGGTTTTGTGAAAGGTATGTCATGCCTCACAAATCTTACTGACTTCATTGAGAAGGTGAGCAAACAGGTAGATGAGGGTGGAGTGGGGTATATGGATTTCAGTAAAACGTTTGATAAGTCCCCCTTGGTAGTCTATTGCTGAAAATGTGGAGAGTGTCGTGTTGGAAAATCAGAACAGATGAGGCAGCGTCCAAGGGGTAGGAAAGTCGAAGTTTCATTTGTCAGCCCTTCATCAGGAATCAGTGTTCTGGTCTCCAGCATCTGGTGCCTTCACTTTCTCCGAGCTCATCGGACGCTGTCTGACCTGCTGTGCTTTTCCTGCACCACACTTTCGACCCTGATCTCAAACATCTGTAATCCTTACTTTCTCCCAGAAAATATGGAACATGGAATTGAGGGTGACTTAACGGTTTGGATCAGAAATTGGCTAGCTGAAAGAAAACAGAGGGTGGAAGTTAATGGGGAATGTTCATCCTGGAGTTCAGTCGCTAGTGATACACTGTAAAAATCTGTTTGGGTGCGACGTTTGTTTGTATTTTTGAAAATGACCTTAATGAGGGTATAGAAGGATGAGTTAGTAAATTTACGGTTCACAGTCAGGTCGGTGGAGCTGTGGGCAGTGCTGATGGATGTTGCAGGGACTGAGATGAAATGTTCTTTGTTCATGCACCTACAATGGGCTGAATAGCTTCTTTCTGTGATATAACAATTCTGAGGTACTCTGACCCACAATAAAAGCATTAGGTGCCTGGAGAGACAAGCTGGTCCAGTAAAGGACACACACTGCACAAGAATCCATCATCTCTTCCTGTTCTCTGATATACAGCAGCCTTAAAATATCTGCCCAAACAAAATAGATTGATTCAAATTCAAGCAGTCAGGTGGACTTTCACCTGAGGGGATTGTCATCAGGGGATTTAATGAATAATAAGATTTCAGAATAACACAAATAATAAAATAATATCACAGGAGCATCATAATTGGCAGCAGAGTAAAACTTACGGTTCCAAATATTTCCAAGGTCAACATACTGTCCAGTTTTGGTCACCTTGCTATAGGAAGGATAGTATTAAACTGGAACTTTGCAAGGATATTGCCAGGACTTAAGGGTCTCAGTCATAGGGAGAGGTTGGATAAACTGGGACATTTCTCTTAGAGTGCAGGAGACTGAAGGGGGCGTAGGTACTTCAAGAGTCGAGTCATGGCCCACATCAGCTCCAGTCTCCCAGCCTGTCTCGATCCCCTCCAATTTTCCTACCAGTGGAATGGGTTCATAGTGGGTGCCACCTCAGATTCCTGCTCACTGAATATGGGTTCACCTTCAACACCATTATTCCCTTCAGACTGATCACCAAACTCCCTAACCTTAGTCTTGGCTCCGCCCTCTGAAATTGGATCCTCAGCTTTCTGACCTACAGTGCACAATCAGTGAAAATAGGTAAGTGTGTCTCTTCCATGATAACAATCAACAATGAAATCCCAAAGGATATGTCCTCAGCCCCCTACTGTACTCCCTGTACACCCACGACTGCATTGCCAAATTTTGAATGAATGCCATCTACATGTTCACTGATGACACCATCATAGTTGGACAGAGATGTAGTGATGGCAAGTCAAAATACTGAATGGAAATAGAGGACTTGGGGATGTGCTGCACTGAGACCAACCTTTCTTTCAACGTCGGCAGAACTAACCAACTGATCATTGACTTCAGAAAGAAAGGGGGAGAACATGCCCTCATCTGCATCAATGGAACTGAAGTTGAAAGGATGGATAGCATTAAGTTGCGCGGAGTGACGAGAACCGACTTCCCATATAGATGTGACAGTCCAGATGGCACAACAATGCCTCTCCTTTCTCTGGCAGCTCAGAATATTTGACATTTCCACAAGGACCCTCACCAATGTCTACAAATGCACCACTGAGAGCAAACTATCTGGGTGCATAATGACCCGGTGTGGTTACAGCCCTGTCCAGGACAGTAAGAGAAATGACAAAAGGTTGTGCGCACAGCCCATGCCATCACGGAAACCAACCTGCCATCTATTGCCTCCATTAACACAGCTCGCTGCCACGGAAAGGCTGACAATATGATCAAAGACCCATCGCACCTAGATCTCCTACAATCTCTTCCATCAGGCAGACTCTACAGAAGCTTGAACACACAAACCAGCGGCTCATGAATAGCATCTTCCCAGCCATTATTAAGCTAAGGAATGGACTCCATAACTTCAAATAATGCTGATCTTGCTCACATTGATATTGCCTATAGCATGCCCTTTCAGATATAGCCTGTATGCCTCAGTTTAAGTTTCTCCTTTACCCTATGACCTGTATGTCTTTGCTTGTTGTAGGAGTGAGATTCCCCAGCTAGGGACAAAGGCTCTGGAGGCAGACAGAACACTGTTACGAAATGGACTTTAATTCAAGCAAAACCTGGTTAATGCTGGGAGAATACCAAAGGATCTTCCTCGAAACTGACTTTGACATGAGAAGACAATCGTTTCCTTAATCGTTAGCTCAGATCAGACGGCAAATCAATGACACACTTCGATTTTTCCAGTAAAAAGACAGCATTTTTATACGTTCTGTGTTGCAATGATCGTACACATCTTTGTCAGTGTACCCTCCACTCCCCATCTGCAGAACGAATCTTGTAAAACAACTGATCAATGATGGACACTCCCATGGACAGGCCGAGGTTCTTCTTTGTTTCGGAAGCTTAACGATTTTTGTTATCTCTAGTCCTTGGGATCTTGCTATAATGTATTCCAAAGGTAGTGGCTGTGCTCGTTTTAGTCATACCCCTCATTGTTTGTCTACTCTCCATTGGGCAGGCTATCTCTTATCAAATTCCGTTATCACATTTTACATTAAAAATTTTGATTCTGTTACAAAATTCTTAATGTCATTATTATTTCTACTGTAAAACCTTTTTTTAGCGAATTAGACAACACCTACCAGGCATCTCTTTCAGGATTTATAATTACATTGAAATCTCTGTCAATGATTATTTAACTTGAGTATTTAACTTGAGTTGCTGTTTTGTGGATGAGAAGAATCAATACTGAGATCAGAATAAGTTACCTTTTGTAATGATTCTTCAAAGTTTTTGTGCTACAATTTCATTCTTTCATCTCTGTTCTGTTACAAATCATCAATTTTCTTAAAAGAAAAGAACCTTCTTTATCACTATGTTGCCATGTTTCAGAATCTTGTGAATCAGATTATCCTTTCTTTTGCCTTGGAATAATTCCCTTCTCAAGGACCCTTTTGTCACTAATGCTGAAGCAATCTATTTTAATGTCTGACTATTTTGTGGCTCTTCAGAAACAGACAGCTGAAGTAGACATTTAAATTTCGGCCACTCCATGTCTCTAAATAAAGGCAGCTCCAATTCTCACTATGATCTGCCAGAACTGTGTATAAACAAAGAGCTTCACTCGACTTAGATACGTGTGACAATGAATCCTATTGAATCAAATGAAACCAAATCATATGGTAGAGAGAGAGAGAAATTGTCACAAGGTCAAAAAACCGAGATCAAACCTCTGCAGCCTTCCACATCCGGCCAAAAATCGTGATAGACGATTAAATAACTAACTGGTGGAGAGGGCTCCACAACTATTCCCATTCTATCAATGGATCAGCTCTGCACATCAGTGTAAATAAACAAGGAGATAGTATTTGCACCATCCTAGCCAGGGGTGCTGAGTCAATGATTCAACTCACCGTCTTCATGATGCCCACAGAATTAGAGGCCAGTCTTCAACCAATTCAATTCGCATGAAGAAACAGCTGGAGACAGCAGATACGACAAAGGCGATGAGCCCTGACACCATTCCTGCAATAGGACTGAAGACTTGTGCTGCACAACAAGCCGTGGCCCTGGGGAAGCTGTTTAATTCTCGCACCAACTCTGACATCTCACTGACTATGTGGAAAATTACTCAGCTGTGTCCAGTTCCAAAGCGGGGAATAATTACAAACTGGCCAATTACAAACCCCTCAGTCCCATCACGACAGTCAAATTGTGAGTTATTTTTGATAGAGCTGTCAAGCAGCACAGACATAACAAGCTCAGTGTAGTTTCTGATCGGTCCCCATGTGGACATGGTGCTGTTTTGGAAGTCACTGGATTAATAATCCAGACCAGGCTAATGCTCTGGCAGCTGGTGGAAGTTAAAAACAATTAATAAAATGTCGAGATCTCAAATCTGGTGTCAGTAAGAGTGACCTTGAAGTCAATGTCGATTGTCAACACCAATTTGCTTTTCCAATGTACTTTCAGGAAGTGAATCTCCCGTGCTTTCCTGGTCTGGCCTAAAAGTGACTCCAGACACACAGACATGTGATAAACTGTTCAATGGTCTCTGAAAAGGCCAAGCAAAACACTCTATTAAATCAAACTGCTCCGAGGTCTTAAAGGATAAAACTGGACAGAACACCCAGCACCAGTCTCAGTATGGAAAAGGGAACGGGAAACACAGTCATGTTGACCCTGCAGAGACCTCCTTGCTAACATCTGTGAACTTGTGACAACATTTACAGAGCTTTCCCACAGACTGCGCAGAAACATCAGGAATGGAATAGGCCATACAGCACGTTGAGCCTGCCCCATCCTAGTCAATGTCTGAACATCTCCTCAATGCGCTTTCTCCACACACTGCACACATCTCTTAATGTGATTAACCTTGTGAAGCTATAAAACAGGAACAGTGGTAGTCACTTTTGTCTGTCGAGTTTGCTATGCAATTCAATATAATGATGGGTGAACCTTTATTTCTACAGCATACTCCTTCTCTCTCCCCCATCCTTTCGGTGTGAAGACATCTTTCTTCGTCATTAGTGCCTTGTCTTCCACAGACTTATGTGAGAGAGAATTCTCAGGTTCACCAGTTTCTGAGTGCAGACATTTATTCTTATCTAAATGCATTGTGACCAGCCTGTACTTAATACTGTGGCACCGTTTTTTAGACATCCCAGCCAGGGGAATTATCATCACTGCTTCCAATCTATCTCACCCCGTCAGTGTTTTCTTTATCTCACTGAGATCTCCACTAATTTTCCTAAACCCCATGGAATACAGGATCAGTCGCCCCACACTCTGCTGCCATAAAAAGTCTGTCATCCCAAAGATCAGTCTGGTCATCCTTCGCTGCACTCCCTCAGTGTCAGGTTTGTCCTTTATTAGGTAAGGAGACCAAAACTGCACACAACACTGCACAATGTTCGAGTGGAGGTCTCACCAAGGGCCTGTAAAGCTGCACTGAGAAACCCTTACTCCTGGTTTCAAAGCCCCCTGAAATGAGGGTCAACACCCCATTTATCTTCCAGACTGCTTTCTGATCCTGCAATATTGCTTTCAGTGACTAGTGGACAGGGAGATCCCAGATCCTTTTCAATGTTACAGCTCCCGACTTGGTGGGTCTGCGTAAACTGGTCTGTGTGCCAATGTATTCCCAGTATTGACTTCTGTCTTCAGAACTCACTGCCCTGCATGGAATTCAGAGGTCTGTCCAAACAATAACAAAAGAAAAGTGCAGTTCCCTTTATAGATTGATATTTCTCAACCACTCCCTTTTGAAATGGTTAGAAGGCATTTTAATGTTTCCCAACAAAGTCGACAACATCACATCTATTCACACTGCTCTTCATATGCCACATATTTACTCATTCACTCCATTTGTTTCAATCACCTTTCAGTTTTTTTTCACATCCTCCTCACTTTTCAAAATCCTTGTTCCATCAGCAGACTTGGAAACTTTGCATTTGTATCCCTCAACGAGATATTTGAGATGTATTGTTAATATCTGGCGCCCCAACACCAGTATTTGCGATGCCTCATGAGCCTTCCAAACTGAAAACCATCCATTTATTCCTACTTATTGTTTCCTGTCAACACTTCCATTTTAACACTATGTCCATATATTACCCCCATCCCATGTGCTTTTACTTTGCACACTAGGCTTGGGACTCTATTAAAATTCTTGCTGAAAATCCAAGTTCAGTGCCTCTATTGATTTTACTGTAATTAATCAACAAGTCAGTTGCTCAAATATTTTCCCATTTCGTCAATGTGTGTTGATTGTTTTCTATGCCCATTATTTTCAGTTCCAATAATTTCTCCAAATTAGTTTATTTACTATTTCATTCTGCATCATTTTTTCAACAGACTCAGGTTTTCTCCTATAGCTGGGTAGGCTTTGTTTATGTCTTTTTTCATGAAGACATAATTGAAGTAGTTGTGTCATGTTTCTCTGTTCTCCATTCTCCATTCCCTGCTTTCTGACTATAAGGAAGGTGATACTTCGACTAAAAAGAACAGCTGTTGTCTAATCACCCTGTCCATGATCTTGTAATATTAAAGCTGAATTACTTACCCACTCAACTTCCTCTGCTCCAAAATAAATAACTCGAGCTTACCCAGCTTCTCTCCATAGCTCATATGTTCCATCCCAGGGAACATCCTGGTGAATCCCTCTGCACCTCATCCAGTGCAATCGCATACTTCCTGTAGTGTGGCTCCCAGAACTGCACACAATATTTCATTTGGCCTTACCAAAGTGCTATATAAAACTCGGATAATCTTTGGGTCAATGAATAAAGGCTTTATCTTCAGTCATGCTGAACTCATCAATTATCATATCCAGTCACATTCAGGGATGTGTGGAGAAGCAAGCTCTGGGTTTCCGAGTGTGATGCCATTCTTTGAGTACTCCCCTGTCTGGTTCCTTCTTCCAAAGTGTATCACCGCATATTTATCAGGGTTACATTCCATCTGCCATTTATCTGACCATCTGACAATTCTATCTGTATCTTCCTGTAACATAAGACCTTCCTCCTCACTGCCAACCACTCGGCCAATCTTTGTGTCAAACACAAACTTACTAATCACACTCCCGCGACCCACTTCACATTCACATCACTTATGAATACCACAAATAATACGGAACACAGCACTGATCTCTGTGGTACACCGGGGAAAATTGGGCTCCAGTCACACAAACAGCCTTCTACCATGAAGTTGAGTTGGGATGCAGCTTGGGAAGTCACTAATAGGCCCTACATGTTCCCTGGTTGTTCTGTTCCACTTAGTATACGTGAAGAATATCCGGGGATTCTCCTTAATCTTGCCCTGCCAACAGGCTTCCATGCCCCTGTGTTAGTCAGTCCCCTCCGAGGGTAGAATTTCCTCCTTATTACGGTCTTAAATGGCATATCCCTTATCCTGTCATTATTTGCCTTAAATATGGAGTAGACAGCTAGAGAAACACCCTGTTTATTTCCACCTCATCAAATGTATCATAGATGCTTGAAATGTCACTGCGATCACCTCTCATGCATTGAAACTGGAGAAGTCGCAAGATAAATCTCCCCATTACAAAACCTTGTCATCTGAGGAATTAATCTGGAGAATGTCCATTGCACGTCCTCTGTGATCAGTGTAACTTTCTTAGATTAGGTCACCAACACTGCACTCAATACCTCAGGTACCCTCTCACCAACACTCGATGCAACTCTTTCATGATGTCTTTACCTCTATATTCTGATTCCCTTAAACAAACTCCAATCTAACTTTAACTTTCCAATTCCACGTATTCTGCCAAATACCATGCACACTAATTGCATCTACGTACTGACTGTGTCAGTTATAGAGGCATTGAGATGTACAACATGGAAACAGTCCCTTCAGTCCAATCCGTCCATGTCTAGCAGATATCCCAACCCAATCTCGTCCACCCTGCCTGCAACCGGCCCAGTGCCTCCAAACTCTTCCTACTCATACAACCGTCCAAATGCCTTTTAAATGCTGCAATTGTACCAGCCTCCACCATATCCTCTGGCAGCTCATTCCAAACACATAACACCCTCTGTGTGAAAAAGTTGCGCCATATGTCTCTTTTACATTTCAATTACTTACAGCATGGAAACAAGTCCACAATCACCCGCCATCTATTGCCCTACACCTAACACTACGGGCAATTTAGCATAACCAATTCACCTAACCTGCACGTTTTTGGATTGTGGGAGGAAACCCACGCAGATATGGGGAGAACCTGCAAACTCCACAGAGAAAGTCTGCATAGTTGGAGGTGGGAATTGAACCAGAGTCTCTGGCGTTGTAAGGCAGCATTGCTAACCACTGCGCCACCGTGCCACCCAGCATCTTTTGCCTCACCCTAAACCTATGCCCTTTAGTACCGGACTCCCCGACCCCAGGGAAAAAAAACTTTGTCCATTTATACTCTCCAAGCCCATCATAATTTTGTACGTCTCTATAAGGTCCCCCTCAGCCTCCAACGCTCAGGGGAAAACAGCCCCAGCTTGTACTTCAAATTTTGGTGAAAACGTAGCAAAGTCAGTTGCAATTTCCAAGATCAGCAGTGACCTCATTGATTGGCTGATCAGATTGTGAATGATCGTTTTTTTCAGGACAATTTGAAGTGAATCAATAATGGTGATTATCTTTGTTTTTTGTTCGCGTTGTGACTGTTACTGCTATTGTTCATGTCCTTGTTAACACCACAGCTCTGCAGCGTGTAAAACCTCAGCTGTGCATCTGGCCAGTGGCACAACCATTCGTATAGCTGGCTACGCATTAGGCGGTTGTAAGTTCAACTTTTACTTTGCGCAAGCGCATTATGGCGATTCATCACACATCCAACCTACTCATTTTTGTTATGCTGAGGTGGGTAATATTGGAAATTTTCATCTCCACGAACGAAACTTCTTTCACTGTCTTCGATCAGTTAAACATTGCCAAGAGCTATCAGAGTAAAAATCACACAGCACCAGATTGTATTGAACAGACATATTTGGAAGCACCAGTGTTCCATGCACTGTTTCTTCATCAGGTGTTTGTCACCTCTTGGAATCTAAAATGGCTTTGTGTGATTATTAAATGTATCCACCCCAGTCCAACACCAACACATCCAAGTCATGGGGACCGTCGACACCACGAACGGTCGGTTAAAGTCCAGATGATCTTCCAAAAGATCGCGCATATTGACACACACACCAAGTTTCTGCAAAAAAACACGCACCTGATGAAGGAGCGGCTCTCCAAAAGCTAGTGATTCCAAATAAACCTGCTGGACTCTGCCCTGATATTGTGTAATTTTTAACTTTGTCTACTCAACTCAAACACTGGTACTTCCATATCATAGACAACATCAGTCATGTCCCACCGTTGTCAGAGAAGGCAATCCTGGAATAGCCCAATACATTGCACATGGGTACGTTTCGTTTTCAGAAACCAACGCAATCAATCGCTGCAGCTTCTATTAATGAAAAGCACAGAAAAGAAATAGCTGAGACTCAGTTTTGACAATATTTTGAAACTCTTTGGGAAGTGGAATCAGAGGAGAATGAAGGATTAACTGTCCGACTGTGCAGAGAGCGGGAAGGCACTTTTCCCTTCTTTGAAGAGCTGGGGTATTGACTGATCAAAGGCATGAAACAGATTCCTGGTAGAGCTGCGCTCTCTGCATCAGGATCAAGAAGTCCTGATTTCCTGAACGGTAATGAAACCCAGGCCACTCAGTTAAAGCGCTGAATCAAACCATTAGACCACCAGGGATGAGGGCATTTGCACCGTTTCTTCATAACACAGTTTTTGGAATTATATCACTGCAGATATGTTTACCCTCAAAAATGATTGAATTATCGAGTGTTTTCAGCACAGAAATGGGTCCCTTCATCTCATTTCCCAGCACTTGGTCTGTAACCTTGTAAACTCTGACGTATCACCTGAATGCTAATTTCTCTGTAACGTTTTAATCTCGTAAAACACAATAAATGGGATTACAATTTGAGATCGGAACTGAACCCCATTTTTACCCATAAACTGAAGCACGCAGACACATTTCCCCAAGTGTGACACAGGCCTCGGGAGAAAACAACCAGAAAGTAAGATTTCACCACCTTGTCTGATGTTGTACCATTTCAGAGTTCAACACCAATGTCTGGTTACAGCAAAGAAAGGAAGTATTCAGCCCCTCCCGTCCCAGTGTTCCTTGCCCATTTGAGTGGAAGCAGCGGCTGAGTAAAAACGAACCCGGAAGACTACAGCTAAGGTAAGACAGTTTGTTTTAAAATTACTTACCTTCACAGAAGGAGCGGGAGCAGCAGAGGAAGTGACAGCTACCAGAGGGGCAGCCGGAAAGGAAAGCAGTGAGTATATAAATCAGGAAGGCGGCTAAACCTGAGATTCTACACCGGTATATCCCCCACCCACCCTCCTTTCTAACCTCCTTAACTACACTGTTCTTTTTTAAGGTGAGGATGTTCTATTTCTTTACTAGTGACTGGTTAAAAATTTACTTTGTTTGTATATATATATTAATTCTTTATTAGGGAAAGACGATAGCAGAGAAGTATCAGAAAGTATTCTATCTCAAACTTGTACAAAGTAACTAAGTAATTAATTAACTAAGCAGAGATGGCTGGGCAGGTGATGTGCTGTAGCTGTATGATGTGGGAGCTGGCTGATCCCATTGTGAATGGCAGTGACCACATCTGCAGCAAGTGTTGGTTGCTGGAAGAACTCCGGATCAGAGTTGCTGATCTGGAATCTGAGTTTCCAACACTGTGGCACATCCGGAAGGGGGAGAGTTACCTGGACGCTTTGTTTCAGGAGGCAGTCACACCTGGGAGATTAAGTAATTCACACTCAGCTAGTGATCAGGCTCATCAGAGTGTGACTGTAAGTGAGGCAGGTAGGGGGAACCTGAGTTCAGGAGTGGAGGAGCCTCAGCCCTTGGCCTTTTCCAACAGGTAAGAGATTCTTGCTCCCTGTTCGTATGAGGAAAAGGGCTCTGGACAGGATGAACCAACTGACTAAGGCACCATGGTGCAGAAGGCCATTCAAGAGGGGGGAGTTAATAGACAAGTAGTTGTTATAGGGGATTCTATAATTAGGGGGAACAGATAGTATCCTTTGCACGCCGGATCGGGAGTCTCGCAAGGTGTGTTGCCTGCCCGGTGCCAGGGTGCAGGACATCACCAATCGGCTTAAAAGGATATTGGAGCGGGAGGGGGAGGATCCAGTTGTTGTGGTCCACGTTGGTACTAACAACATAGTCAAGACTAGGGTGGAGGAACTGTTTGGGGATTACGAAGCACTGGGCAGGATATTGAAGCACAGGTCCTCAAGGTTAATAATCTCCGGATTATTGCGCGAGCCACATGCCAATTGGCATTAGGACAAGACTATTAGGCAAGTAAACACGTGGCTAAGGGATTGGTGTGGGAAATAGGGATTCCACTTCATGGGGCATTGGGATCAGTTTTGGAACAGGGGGGGGATCTGTACCGTTGGGACCTGAACCGTCTCCACCTGAACCGATCAGGTACCAATGTTCTAGCGAAGAGGATAAATAGTGTGGTCAGTAGGACTTTAAACTTCTGAGTTGGGGGAAAGTGAAAATGAAAGCAACAGGGAGTATGGCGTTAAATGCAAAGATCAGCAGCAGGATAGCATGTGTCCAGGTGGATTTAAAATTGAGGCAGACTGGGAATGCAGAAAAAAGCAAGGATAAATTAGGACATCATATGACTTCCAATATCTCTAATGATAAGAAAGTTAGCATTAAGGCACTTTACCTGAATGCTCGTAGCATTCATAACAAAGCAGATGAACTAATGGCACAGATCATAGTGAATGATTATGATGTGGTAGCCATCAGAGAGACTTGGTTACAGGGGGGTCAGGACTCTCAGTTAAACCTCCAAGGATTTCCAACTTATCGAAAAGAGAGGGATGTCGGCAGAGGGGGTGGGGTTTCCTTGTTAATTAAGAACAAAATTAAATCTATGGCACTGAATGACATAGCGTCAGATGATGTGGAGTCTGTGTGGGTGGAATTGAGGAACCACAAAGACAAAAAGACATAATTGGAGTTGTGTACAGACCTCCTAACAGTGGTCAGGACCAGGGACGCAACATGTACAGGGAAATAGAGAAGGCATGTCAGAAAGGCAAGGTCACGGTGATCATGGAAGACTTAAATATGCAGGTGGACTGAGTAAATAATGTTGCCAGTGGATCCAAAAAAAAAGGGAATTCATGGAATGCTTACAGGATGGCTTTTTGGAACACTTGTCATGGAGCCCACAAGGGAACAGGCTATTCTGGACCTAGTGCTTTGCAATGAACCAGACTTTATAACAGATCTTAAAGTAAGGGAACCCTTAGGAAGCAGCGATCATAATATGGTAGTGTTCAGTCTGGAGTTTGAAACAGAGAAGGCAAAATCGGATGTAATGGTGTTACAGTTCAGTAAAGGCAATTATGAGGGCATGAGAGAGGAACTGACAAAAATAGACTGGAAGTAGAGGCTAGCGGGGAAGACAGTAGAGCAAAAATGACAGGAGTTTGTGGGTATAATTGAGGACACTGTACAGACGTTCATCCCCAAGAAAAGAAAGATTATCCGGGGAGGGATTAGACAGCCATGGCTGACAAAGGAAGTCAGGTAATGTACTAAAGAAAAGGAGATCCTATAAAGTGGCCAAGAGCACTGGGAAATCAGAAGATTGGGAAGGCTACAAAAACAAACAGGATAACAAAGAGAGAAATAAGGAAGGAGAGAATCAAATATGAAGGTAGGCTAGCCAGTAATATTAGAAATGATAGTAAAAGTTTCTTTCAATACATAAGAAACAAACGACAGGCACAAGTAGACATTGGGTCACTTCAAACTGATGCTGGAAGCCTCGTGATGGGAGAAAAGGAAATAGCAGGAGAACATAACAAATACTTTGCGTCAGTTTTCACAGTGAAAGACATGAGTAATATCCCAACAATTGAAGGGAGTCAGGGGGCTGAGTTGAGTATGGTTGCCATTACAAAAGAGAGAGTGCTAGAAAAGATAAAAAGTCTTAAAATTGATAAATCTCCTGGCCCCAATGGGATATATCCTAGAGTTCTGAGAGTGGTGGCTGAGGAAATAGCGGAGGCATTGGTTGAGACCTTTCAAGAGTCACTGGAGTCAGGGAAAGTCCCGGATGATTGGAAGATCGCTGTTGTCACCCCCTTGTTCAAGAAAGGATCAAGACAAAAGATGGAAAATTATAGGCCAATTAGCCTAACCTTGGTTGTTGGTAAAATTCTAGAATACATCATAAAGGATGAGGTTTCTAAATTCTTAGAGCAGAGTCTGATTAGAATAACTCAACATTGGTTTAGTAAGGGGACGTCATGCCTGACAAACCTGTTGGAATTCTTTGAAGAGGTGACAATTGGGTTAGATCCGGGAAAACCAGTGGATGTGGTCTATCTAGACTTCCAAAAGGCCTTTGATAAGGTGCCAAACGGGAACCTGCTGAGCAAGGTGAGGACTCATGGTGTTGAGGTGAGCTACTGGGATAGATTGAGGATTGGCTGTCTGACAGAAGGCAGAGAGTTGGGATAAAATGTTCTTTTTTGGAATGGCAGCTGGTGACGAGCGGTGTCCCGCAGGGTTCAGTGTTGGGGCCACAGCTGTTCGCATTATATATTAATGATCTGGATGAAGGGACTGGGGCATTCTAGCGAAGTTTACAACGAATCGAAGTTAGGTGGACAGGCAGGTTTTACTGAGGAGAAGTGGGGAGGCTACAGAATGATCTAGGCAGTTTGGGAGAGTGGTCCAGGAAATGGCTGATGGAATTCCACGTGAACAAATGCGAGGTCTTGCACTTTGGCAAAAAGAATAAAAACATAGATTACTTTCTAAACGGTGAGAAAATTCGTAAATCCAAAGTACAAAGGGATCCGGGAGCGCAAGTCGAGGATTCACTAAAGGTCAACATGCAGGTTGAGTCCGTGATTAAGAAAGCGAATGCAATGTTGTCACTTATCTCAAGAGGGTTGGAATATAAAAGCACCGTTGTGCTACTGAGACTTTATAAAGCTCTGGTTAGGCCTCATTTGGAGTACTGTGTCCAGTTTTGATCCCCACACCTCAGGAATGACATAATGGCACTGGAACGTGTCCAGCGGAGATTCACACGGATGATCCCTGGAATGGTTGGTCTAAAATGAGGAATGGCTGAGGATCCTGGGATTGTATTTCTTGGAGTTTAGAAGATTAAGGGGAGAATTAATAGAGACGTACAAGATAATGCAGGGTTGGAAAGGGTGGACGCTTGAAATTGTTTCCCTTAGGCGAAGAGACTAGGACCCGTGGACACAGCCTTAAAATTCCAGGGGGTAAATTCAGAACAGAAATGCGGAGACATTTCTTCAGCCAGAGAGTGGTGGGCCTGTGGAATTCATTGCCGCAGAGTGCAGTGGAGGCCAGGACGCTAAATGTCTTCAAGCCAAATATTTATAGATTCTTGTTGTCTCGAGGAATTTAGGGTTACGGGGAGAATGCTAGTAAGTGGATTTGAAATGCCCATCAGCCATGATTGAATGGCAGAGTGGAATCGATGGTCCGAATGGCCTTACTTCCACTCCTATGTCTTATGGGCTTATGGTCTTATGGCCTATTGTTTCCCCATTGCTCTGTAGTTTATACTGCCTTCCCTCTTTCTTGCTGCCAAACTTGATCACTGCTCACGCCCGCTATTTCCTGTCCTGCCAAACGGTTTGTCTCAAGTTCTTGGAATGAAAAACAGGAATGGCCTATTTCAAGCCCTTTTCTAGTTTACAAGGACAGTGTTATCACCACTGAGCAAGCACAGTGCCAGCTCAGAGACAAGGTCTCATTCTTTAGAAACTGAAATGCAAAGATGATTGGATAGCCTCAGTATTGTAAACCAACCAACAAGACCGGAATAGGGCCGAGGGGATCACGCACAGAAGGATGGGAGAATAGAATGGCGAATCTCATGGTGTCCAGGGTGATGTTAACAGAAATCTTCCCTGGTAGTATAGTGATGAAGATTCAGTGATTTCACTGTCATGTCTTGTTAAAGGTTAACGTTTACAGTAATCAATATGAAATACTGCCTAATATTTCGAAGCAGAATGATGTGCAGCAGACAGAATAGTTTCCCTGCATGACCTAATAAGAGAGCTCAGAAGAGCCAGGAGGAGACATTAGAAGTTGTTGGCGGATCGGATCAGGGTTAACCCCAAGACTTTCCATAGGTATGTCAGGAATAAAAGAATGACGAGAGTTAAATTAGAGCCAATCAAGATAAATAGTGGGAAGTTGTGTGTGGAGTCAGCGGAGACATGGGAAAGACTAAATAAATATTTTTTGACATTGTGCACTATAGAAAATGAAAATGTTGGCGAGGAAGATACAGAGGTACTTGCATCGAGACTCGAAGAGATTGAGGTACACAAGGAAGAAAGTATTAGAAATATTGCAGAGTGTGAAAATAGACAAGTCCTCTGGGCCGGATGGGATCTATCCTAGGATCCTCTGGGAAGCAAAGGAAGAGATAGCCGAGTCTGTGCCATTGATCTAAAAATCATCATTGTCTACAGGAATAGTGCCTGAGGACTGGAGGATAGCAAATGTGGTTCCCTTGTTCAAGAAAAGTAGTAGAGATAACCCTGGTAATTACAGACCAGTGAGTCTCACTTCAGTTGTTGGTAAAGTGTTGGAAAAGGTTTAAAGAGATAGGATTTATAATCATCTAGAAAAGAATAATCTGATCAGGGACAGTCAGCACGGTTTTGTAAAGGGTAGGTCGTGCCTCACGAATCTTATGAGGTTTTTCACAAAGTGACCAAACAGGTGATGAGAGTAATCCGGTTGATGTGCTGTATAGGGATTTCAGCAAGGTGCTCGATAATGGTCCCCCAGTAGGCTATTATACAAAATGCAGAGGAATGGGATTGTGGGAGACACAGCAGTTTGAATCAGTAATTGGCTCGCTGAAAAAAAACAGAGTGTTGTAGTTGATGCAATATGTTCATCTTGGTGTCCAGTTACTAGCAGCATTCCGCAAGGGTCGATGTTGGGTGCACTGCTATTCGTCATTTTTATAAATAACCTGGATGAGGGCTTAGAAGGGTGGGTTAGTAAATTTGCGGACAACACTACGGTCGGTGGAGTTGTGGATAGTGACGAAGGATGTAGGAGGTTGCAGAGAGACAGAGATAAGCTGCAGTTCTGGGCAGAGAGGTGGCAAATGGAGTTTAATGTGGACAAGTGTGAGGTGATTCACTTTGGCCGGAGTAATCGGAATGCAAAGTACTGGGCTAATGGTAAGATTCTTGGGAGTGCAGATGAGCAGAGAGATCTCGGTATCTATATACACAGATCCCTGAAAGTTGCCACCCAGCTTGACAGGGTTGTTAAGAAGGAAAACAGTGTTTTGGCCTTTATTAATAGAGGGATTGAGTTCTGGAATCAGAAGGTTATGCTGCAGCTGTACGGCCACATTTGGAGTATTGTGAACAGTTCTGGTCACCGCATTATAAGAAGGATTTTGACGCTTTGGAAAGGGTGCAGAGGGGATTTTCTAGCATGTTGCCTGGTATGGAAGGAATGAATTACGAGGAAAGACTGAGGGCCTTGAGGCTGTACTCGTTGGAGAGAAGACTGAGAGGTGACTTAGTAGAGACATACAAGATAATCAGAGGTTTAGTTAGGGTGGACAGGGAGAGTCTTTTTCCAAGTATGGGGACGGCAAACACGAGGGTCACAACTTTAAAGTGAGGGGAGATAGGTATAAGACAGATGTCAGAGGTAGCTTATTTACTCAGAGAGTAGTTAGGGCGTGGAATGCTTTGCCTGTAACGGTGGTAGATTCACCAAGTTTAAGTGCATTTAAGTCGTCAATGGAGAGGCATTTGGACGTACATGGAACAGTGTAGATGGGATGGGCTTCAGATTAGTATGACAGGGCGGCGCAACATTGAGGGCCGAAGGGCCTGTACTGCGCTGTAATGTTCTATGTTCTATATGCTACAGTTCCACATCAGCAATGTCATCTGCAATTGCCTGACGATCAATTTGTTTAAAACAAGAACGGAGGGGGCGTCAGGAAAACGGAAGGGGAATAGTGGTTTGTGAGAGTTAACTACATGCCTCGTGGAGCCAGGTTCAATGTAGATAATGAATATCGGTTTTCCTGTTTACCTTGGTATACTGTTCACTGCAGATCAGTTACCCAATATCGTCTGCCCTTTGTGTGTTGTTCTTTGTACATTTCACATCGGTTCAGTGCCCCGGGGATCACGCTTTTTTAAATTTGGCACATTTTATTGAGGTCGGTTTTGCAGCTTCATATTAAGGCCAACAATTTTAGGAACAGATAGACACCATTCAGACCATCAAGTCTACTCCGCTATTGAATGATTTCATATCTTATCTGATAACCTTGAACTGCACTTTCTTGCCTTTCCCCATAACGCTTGATGTCTTTGCAGTTTGAAGATCTGCCGATCTCAGCCTCATTACACATAATGACACTTCCTCAACAGCCTTCTGCTACAAGAAAGTCCACTGATACAGAACTGTCTGAGCGAATAAATGCTTCTTCGTCTCTATTTTAATTGTGAGATCCGCATTCTAATACGAAGTTAAAAATCGCACAACACCATGTCATAGTCCAACAGATTTAATAGAAGCAATAGCGTTTGGAGAGCTGCTCCTTCATCAGGTGGCTGTGGAGTACACAGTGGTAAGATACAGAATGTATAGCGAAAGGTTACAGTGTAATGTCACTGAAATTATACATTGGAAAAATACCTTGATTGCTTGTTAAGTCTTCCATCTGTTAGAATGACTATGTTAGGTTCATTTCTTTCTTATGTAAATCGGAAAACTTTATTTTAACAGTTACGTTCTCAGGTGGACTTTACCAATTAGTGTCATAACAGATAATATGTTGAAGGTGTTAGTCCCTGTATGCTGCGTACATGCCATAATATTTAGACTGACGCTAATCTAAAAAAAAACAACATCGCAGGCAAGAATGCCCTTAAGACATGGTACATTGGCAAAGCTGAGCACAGGCGACAACAACGGAATGGGCGCTGTACATCAATCAACAGACAGGTGTGCCCCTTCCCAGTTGGAGAGCACTTCAGTGATGCAGGACATTCGATCTCGGATCTTTGGGTGACAATCCTCCAAGGCGGTCTTCAGAACAGGCAGCAGCTAAAAGTGCCCCCACAGAGACTGATAGCTCATTTTTATAAATTAGAATCATTCTAAACATTATGGAACAGACAGCAGCACAGGGGGGGCAGACACCAGTTGTTAAACTTCACCTGAGAAAGACACTTTAAAATAAAAAAGTTTTGCACTTTACTTATGAAGGAAGTGAAGCTAACATGGACATTCTAACAGATCGGCGACTTAGCAAACAATCACGGTATTTTTCAATGTACAATTTCAGTAACATCACACTGTAAACATATGCTATAAATTCTGTGACTTACAACTGTGGACTCCACAATCACCTGATGAATGAGCAGTGGTCCGAAAGCTAGTACTTCCAATTAAACCTGTTGAAATATAACCTGGGGTTCTATGATATTCAAATTTGCATACCCCAGTCCAAAACCGGCATCTCCAAGTCATTCGATACGAGGTGCTCTGGCAACAGAACCAAACTTTCTGCATCCAACTTATTAAATCCTTGAAAATACCTATATGTTTCAATAAGTAGTACTGAGTCTGAGCAGGCAAAGGCAACTGATTTCAGCGTTTCTTCCCATTTGATTTCATCTCCGATATGAAATTCTCACTGACTCTGACAGAACTGTTACCTTTGCAGTTTTGTAATGTCAGGAACTCATGTTCAATTTAAGATTTCCATAAGGAACAACAAAATTTTTTTCCCTGACTGGAAATCAACATTGGGAAATCGCAGTGAGACAGCTGCATTTCAGCACGTTCGCACCAAGGACGACATGTGCAATGCTTGGAACTTTTCTTGATGACTTTGTTTTTTGCCTATTTTGTTCAGGTGAAAAATGACAGTTTTTGAGTTTTTAAAAGCATGGCCAATGGTACTTCAGCCTATTGCATCATGATCAGTTATCAAACATCTGGCTTGGAAACACAGTTTCCAGACGTGACTCATCGCCTGGTGTGTTCTAATATTTCAAGTGTTAGTTAAATTGTTATTCAATTTCTTAAGGGCTTGAGTGGAACAAAAAACATCTCTGTGAACTAACAGTTCTGAGGAGCATTTTGTCAGTTTTCCTCATGATGCTGCGGAAAATGTTTCTGCGCTGACATCTAAATTGATTTCCCCTGTTTCTTCCTCAGCTTCCTGGTAATGTTAAAGTTCGATTAATAAAACCTGGAATGAACGCCTGATCTCAGGAACAGTGGACAAGTCTTTAATTTCCTGCAATCCCATTCATGAATTTCGCTTATACAGGGGATGCTACCGTCTTTACCCAATCCTGCCTACTTGTGTCTCCAGGACCTGAACAAAATAGCTGACCCTTCATCCGAGAATGACGACCGTGTGGGAAAGCAGGCCATTCGGCCCTTCCAGTTCACACCATCCCTCTGAAGCACATCCTATCAGACACACACTCCATACCTATTCCGTTCCCCTTCATTTCCCATAGCTGATCCCAGTAACCTGCACACCTTCAGACTGTGGGAGGAAACTCACACAAGCAAAGAGAGAATGTGCAAACTGCACACAGTCACACGAGACTGGGATCGAATCCATGTCTTTTGTGCAGCGAGACAACAGCGAATCTGGAAGAACAACAAATGCTGTCCTGACCAGCGACATCCACACCCTGTGGGTATATCAGGAAGAATCAAAACACATTCACAACATGGACAACGGGACTTGCGTCTGCATGGACATGACTTGAACCAATCGTTCATCCTGGGTATATGCAAGGACACCGAATTCACAGAGAAACCAGGGCAATGCGGGATTCAATTACCTGCTGAAGTGAAAAATCATCTACTCAGTCAAACTGCGGACAGACTATTCAACAATCCCGCGTGTGGGAAGGGCTCAATGAGCAGAAGAACCTCCAGAGTAACCAGCAAGATTACATATCCCAGAAGGAGATCAATTAAACTGTCAATGCTGCTGTTAATTCGAACCAGCTGCCAGTTTCATAGCTTCAAATTCATAGACTCAAACAGCATGAAAACAGGCCTTTCACTCCTACCAGCTCATACTGAACATAATGCCAAACTAAAAGAGTCGCATCTGACGGCTCTTGTAACTGCTGAGGGTTAATAATGTTCTTGTGATATTATTACTGCATTGTTCATATGAATGTCCAGATATAATTCTGTGGACACGGGTTCAATCCCTGGCATGGCAGATGCTGGGTTTTTATTTAAATAACTACCTAGAGTCGAATGTTGATGCTGAATCAGTAGATCTGATTCATTAATGCCTGATAGGGAAGGAAACTGCCATACCTATCTGGTCTGGCTGGGATGTGACTCCAGATCCATAATATCGTGGTTGATTCTGAACTTCGCTCTGGGCAATAAATTATGTACGAGGCATGAATGAATAGATTTTATTAATTCCACTGATACTTTCCAATTCATTTATCGATCCAAATATCCTGTAAATATTGTAAATGTACTTTCATTCATCACTGCCTAAGGAAGTGAATTGCACACATAAACCATCCTCTGTTTAAAAAAAGACTCTCATGTCTTATTTTAAATCCCTCTTTTCACTTTAAACATTTGCCCACTCGTCTGGAAGTCCCTCCTCCTTAGAGAAAAGACAGTTACAGTTAACTCGAGCCGAACTCTCAATAATTTATAAGTTTCTCTCAGGTCACCTTTCAAACTCCAGTGCTCGAGTGAAAATATTCTCAGAAGATCCAGCCTTTCGTTATAACACAAACCTTCCCCACTAGCCATACGCTGGTATACCTGTTCTATACCTACTCCATCTGAATAATTTCCTTGTTATTACTGGGCGACAAGAACTGGACACAGTATTCCAGAAGAAGCATCACCCAATGTCCTATTCAACTTCAACAGAACGGATCAACTCCTACGCTCAAAGGACTGAACAACGAAGGCAAGATGACATTTTTTTTAACCATTCTGTCTATATATGAAGCAAACTAAAATGAATTATGTACTTGCATTCCTGGCTTCCGTGTTGCACAACACGATGCAACGCCCAATCAGTAATTGTATAAGCCCTACTAATATTTGATGTAGCAAAATGCTATGCCTTCCATTTATCCAAATTGAACTTCATGTGACATTTTCAGCCCAAAGACGCAATGGATTAAGATCCTTCTGGAATCTTAGATCACCTTCTTTGCAGTCTCCAATTCTGCTGTCCTCTGCAAGCTTATGAACCATGGCTTCTATGAGTTCTATTGTTTACTCATATAGGTCAACGATTTTTAATTATTTGTCGTGGCCATCATTTAGCTGTTTGCAAATCAGGTAACAATTAGTCATGTCGTTAACCATGAGGAAGAAAGCCGTAGACTGCAGGGAGATTGGAAACAATTGGCAAGAAAATGTGCTGAAAGGAATTCAATCCAGTGAAGTGGGTGATAATGAATTTGAGGACGCACAATGAGAAAAGTGTGAATATCGAGTGGTTTAAGGTAATAAAAGAGATATTGGAGTAGACATTCACGAATGTTTGAATGTGATTGGACAAGGGATCAAGTGGTCTCGATGGGTTGGATGTACTTTCTGGTCTTGACCGCAGGTGGGAATGTAAGAGCAGGGAAATGATGCTGGAACTTCAGCAACTGCCTATTCAAGATCAATAGACAGGGGAATCAGATGGACGGAAGTGCGTACTGCAGGTGCTGGAAATCAGAATCAAGATTAGAGTGGTGCTGAGGAAGCACAGCAGGTCAGGCAGCATCCGAGTTGCAGAAAAAAAATAACGTTTCGCGCAAACGCCCTTCATCAGGAATAAAGCTGGGAGCCTCGAGGGTGGAGAGATAAACGGGAGTACTGGGTCTGGGAAGAATTTAGCTGAGAGTGCAAGAGGTGCACAGAGATGGGGTTAAAGGTGATATGTCGGAGAAGAGGGTGGAGCGGATAGGTGGAAAGGGAGATAGACAGATGGGGCAGGTCAGTAGGATGGTGCCAAGTTAGAAAGTTGGAACTCGGATTAGGTGGCCGTGGGGAGATGAGGAAACTGGTGAAGACCACGTTGATGCCCTGGGGTTGAGGGCCCCAAGGTGGAAGATCTGTCGTCTGGTGGTGAGGGAATGGCGGTGGAGAAAACCCAGGAACTGCATGTCCTTGGGAGAGTCGGAGGGGGAGGGTGTGGTAATTGATGTTTTTGGTCATGGGGGTTTGGAGTTGAATGTTGCGGGTGCCCTGGAAATGTTCTCTGAACCGCTTTCCGAGAATGTGTCTGTTGGCGCCAATGTAGAGGAGACCGCATCGCAAGCAACAGATGCAATAAAAGACATGTGTGGAAATGCACATGCACATTTGATGGATGTGGAAGGCTCATTGGAGCCTTGGAAGGATGTGAGAGGGAAGATGTGGGTGCAGGTTTTGCAATTCCTGTAGTGGCAGGGGAAGGTGCCGCGAGGGGAGGTTGGGTCATTTGGAGGGCGAGGAGTTGTCGAGGTAGTCGTGGTGGAAACAGTCTTTGTGAAAAGTGGATAGGGGTGGGGAGGGAAATATAAATTTCCCTGTCGCTGAGGAATTGCAAAACCTGCACCCACATCTACCTCCTCATCTCTGTCCAAGGCTCTAATGGAGGCTTCCACATCCATCAAAGTTTCTCCTGCACTTCCACACATGTAATTTCTTGTATACGTTCCTCCCGATGCGGTCTCCTCTGAGTTGGAGAGAGGAGATGTGTTCTCACACAACACTTCAGAGGATATCTCCAGGATACCCACAAGAATCGACCCCAGTGCCCCTTGGGGAAACATTTCATCTACCCCTCCCACTCTCCCGAGCACATGCAGGTCCTGGGCCTCCTGTATCGAAACTGCCTCACGACGCGATGCCTGGAGGAAGAAAACCTCATCATCTGCCTCGGGACCCTTCAACCCCAAGGCATCAATTTGGACTTCACCCGTTGCCTCATTTCCCCTCCCCCGACCTTACACCAGTTCCCACCTTCCAGCTCAAGACCGTCCGCCTGACTTCTCCCATCTGTGCATCTTCATTCCCACCTATCCACTCCACCTACTTCTCTGACATTTCATGTTCACCCCCCGCCTGCATCCACTTACAGCAGTCTCAGCTACCTTCTCCCCAGCCCCACACCCTTCCCATTTATCTCACCATCCCATGTGCTCCCAGTCTCATTCCTGATGAAGGGCTTTTGCCTGAAACGTCCATTTTTCCTACTCCTCAGATGCTGCCAGACCTGCTGTGCTTCTCCAACACCACTCTAATCTGGAGGGGAGTCAGTTGATTGAGAGGGTTTTCGGGTATTTTCTATTGTTGACCACAGGCTGTGGATGATAGCAGAACTTTAGCAACCACCAGTTTAGGGAACAGCTAAAGGACTGAGCACAAGTCTGGTCACCGCATAAATCAACATTTTTCTTAAATTTCTACGATAAAAGATGGAAGGCTGAAGTATGCAACTTTGCCCATCAAGACCGTTTCACCAATGAGTTTCTCACTGATTCCTTTCCAAGTCAGGGTGCTATGGGCCTTGGAGGGTAACTTGAAAATGGTGGCGTTTCGTTGCATGTTCTAATCTTGTCCTTATAGTCAGTACAACTGTTGAGCTTTGAAGGTTGTCAAAAATGCCCGAATGACTTACTCCAGTGCATCTTATAGGTGGTGCACTCTGCTGCAATTGCGCCTTGGTGGTGGGGGGAATGAATATTGCAGGTGTTGAAGAGGATACACTCAAGTGACTGCATTGTCGTGGACGGTGTCCAGTTCCTTAAGTGTTATTGAAGTTATACCCATCTAGGCAAATGGAGAGAGTTATATTCCACGTCTCATTTGTAGGATTCACGGAACAATGAGTTGAGTTTATAATCAAAAAATGTCTCAAGAACAAGTTGTTGTTGTCAAAGTGTTTATGGTGCCAGTTTCGATAAGTTTTTCCCCCGAAATAATAGCTCTATGGACTATTACACGAGGCAATTTGTTTACAGTAAAGTTGTTGAATGTCAATGAGATATGATTAGATTCTCATTTGTCAGAGTGATACTTACTCTCTTTCGTCCTTGTGTGGACAAATCTGATTCCAGTGGCTGTCTAATTTCAAGATACAATTCCCGTCTGTGCTTGGAATTTCAACCGTTTCTTCACATAAATGTCTCCACCTGCCTTAACAATATGTAGGGTCGCTGCAGGGGACAGCAGAGATTAATGAACATGTTGTCAACACTGGAGAAAATGGAGCTTCGTGGAATGATTGGTCAGGATGGGATTATTCTCCTTGAAACAAAGGAGACGGAGGAGAGCTCTATAATCACATAGTAACATTTATAAACGTTCAATATTCATGGGATCTTGACAGGGTAGATACGGGCAGGTGGTTCACCATCTGATATGAGGAGAGCACCAGAGGACATGAACTCAGAATTAGATGTTGCCTATTTAATTCAGAAATGAGGAGTAATTTATTTGGTCAGGGGCCAGTGGATCCGTTGAACTCCTTGCCGAAATTGTTGTTGAGGCTGAGTTGTTGTGTACTTTCAAACTGTGCCAGACAGATATTTAACCAGAAAGATGATGAAGCTTTGTCGAGGCAATGCTGGAGAATGGAGTTGAGGATTATCAGATCAGCCATGAGTTCGTTGAATGGTGGAGCAGACTTGATGGGATGAATGGCCGATTTCCAATCCTACATCATTTGGTCTAACGCCCTATTTTATTGATATCTTTAGAATTGTGAAGAATGGGATGAAGTGATAGAAAAGCTTTCTCAAACTGATCAGACAGATCAGGAACTAAGCTCATAAGTTCATGAACAAGAAATGTGCTGTGGCCTGGATACA
This sequence comes from Chiloscyllium punctatum, assembly GCF_047496795.1. Classification (NCBI taxonomy): domain Eukaryota; kingdom Metazoa; phylum Chordata; class Chondrichthyes; order Orectolobiformes; family Hemiscylliidae; genus Chiloscyllium; species Chiloscyllium punctatum. The sequence continues at coordinate 35,314,650 of NC_092756.1, forward strand.
ACAAATGGCACTGGGCACACTGCAGATGGGTATGTGCAAATGTTGTGATTGCTAAAGAAAATTGGTGGATCTAATATTGTTACCGACTTGGTGATCACGCTGGATGATGGAGCGCGGTATGATTCATACTGCAAAAGGTTGTGAAAGAATGAAACATTCGTTTCATTGGAAAGATTTTCTGCGGTTTCAATTCAATTGACTGTTTAAAATACTGATCAGAACTTTGTGTGGAGTATTACATTAAAATTCACAATCCCACTGGATAAACTATTGCACCCGATCTCTCCTTATTTGTTCCCCTTTCATTCGATGTAAATTCATAGAAAGTCAAGATGGAATGAAAGGAGGAAAGAAACGTTGCCCTCCTTTTCATTATCCCAATGTAACATACAACAGCAACAAATTGCTTTACTTCGACTTTGATGAGGTACCGATTTATCACAAATCTCCGGTGCAATGAAGGACAAAAGCAAGATTCTCCATCCAAAGTATCCTAAAGATGCGAGGCACAAAGGTAAACCACAGCTGCGTTTCATAGAACTAACAGCCAGAGAAGGGTTCAAATCCACACATGCGCAATGGAAGAGAACCCATCACCTGAACCGCTGGGAGACTTCAGCCCACTGTAAAGGGGCTCAAATGTGACCCCGTCAAGATTACATATGGTGCTCCTAGGCGGTAAGAAATTCCCTGAGCGGAATCGAATCCACACCATTATCTTTCTGCTTTCGACGGAATAATAATACCAGCAAAATCCAAGAGATTCACCATGTCCTTGGAAGGAATACCTTGTCCTTGATTTATTCCGAGTCGGAACTGTCTCAGAACGAACCAGCAAACATGAAATTCCCGTCACATTCACACGCACATTTAGTCTTGACGCATAATTTCTTCTGACAGTTTCTCTCTCACGTGAGAAAGTATGCACGGAGAGAGAAGTGAAGGTGATGTTTTAGCTTGATGGGCTTTCTCATATGGCTGAACCTGAACTGGGTAAAATTCCCAGAATGCAGTTTTGTTCGTTTCGTTTTATTAATGTTGCTGCAACTTCACTCTGTTCATTCCAATGATCGGAAGTGAATTGGATTTGTATGATTGGAACGCTCAATGTTGTGTTCAATTTTGTTCAGAATTTATTTCAGCTTAAAGAAAATACTGATGAGAAAAACAGAAGGTTAAACTACAAAACAAGATGCCAGTTTTGATGCTCAGTTACTTTGGTAGATTTCAGTGGGTGTCAAATGAACCCAACATCATGGCGATCGTCCTCCCACCTTCAAGGCATGGGGTTAAAGCAGGAAATCGATCTCTAAGAGACTGGTCACTTCCTATTCATTATGAAATAGCTTGCCTTGACAATATGCCAAATCTGCTCAGTTCCATTTATAAAGCTTCATATGGAATATTAATAGAAATCTTTCTAAACTCTGAGGTTTTTTGCTGAATCTTACTCAGCTGCAGACGTTTCTGATATTTCTTTGCATCTGAAGTCGTCCAAATTAGATACTGTTTCCTCGCACCTTCTACCCCTCACACCCCACTTTTACACTTTTACCTGGCTGCAGGCTGTCTCTCTCCTGGTGAAACTCATTGTTTGTGTGTCTCTAAATGTGCCTTTCCAAATATTTTGGAAACGGATTCTCAGAGTGACAGAAATTCTGCTCCCATCATTTATTTGTCCTACAACGATGGTTTTGAAAGCCTGACATTCAGAAATATATGAACTTGAAAGAGTGAATTTTCCATATGTTGAATCTGTCCAAACCTCAATTACGCTGGAAAAATTCCATTCGGTTTTCCTTGGTTCAGGGTCAAATTTTCCAAAACACAAATAAATAAAACTCCATCACCAATAAACGCCGTCAGCATCGTCTCTAATGTCTTAGCGACCCAGTAAACGCTGGCAGTGTCCTCGCTGATCGAATAACAGATTTCCTACAATGCAGAAAGTGCAGTTCCGTCAATCAGGTCGGTAGGGAAACTCTGAACAGCATCTCAATAAGACCTAGCTCCCATCTCTATCCCCGCAGGCCTCTGGCTTGTGATTTCAAATATATATGCTGGAATAAAACCTGGCATCGTGTGACTGCTGACCTTATCACTGCGTTACCCATGGCTAACTCACTTAACTTACTGAATTCACTCCCTGGACACATCAGCGCAATTTAACAGGCTAACCCACCTAACCTACAGACTTAAGAGCAGTGCGAACCACTGAACAAATGTACCATCACATTGAACACTATCTGTATCATGTGTAATGGCTTTTCACACTGGCAGCTCTGCCGAGTGAAAGCAAGCTGCGCCCACAAACCCGAATTCAATGCATCCAAACGCGGTTCTACGCTGTACAACCTCAGTAGTTCTGCTGGAAATGTTTCTGCACTCAGATCTGAATGGGTTTATTCTGTTTTCTTCCTCAGATTCCTGCTTTAAATAAACATAACAGTTAGGAGCAACTCTATTTCATGGTTTTCATTGCAACACAAACACAATGTGCAGTTGGCTGAAGTTACGTGTTTGCACTTTCACTGACACTCTCTCTCCCCAGGAGCTGCAGTCCTTCCCCACGCTGATTCAGACAGCACTGTCCTTCCTGTGACATGTCCCATCGAGAATGGAAAGCCAGGCATGAATAACCTTCACTGGGGAACAGAGCGACAGGCTTAAAACATTCACGATGCCCCCAGCGGAGAATTGAGCCCTGTGACAGGAGGGGACACTAACCACGATACTGTGGAGGATATCAACATCGAAGGAGACCCTTCAGCCTGTTGTGGCCGCACTTGTCCAACACAACTGCTTGAAGACCTGAATCAAGTTCCATCGTTTAGTCCATAATCTAATATGTTTTGGCATCACAAATTAACATCTCAATTCTTTTAAAGGTTAGAATGATTTCCGCCTCTCTGACCCTTTCCGCAAATCTACTCAAACCTTTCTGCCTTTTCCCGAAATCTCTTGGCCCCGGTGTTCGATCCCTCCATCAATAACAAAGGCTTCTTTCGGTCAATCCTATCCATATTCCTCAGTATTTATTACATCTCAGTCATGTCTTCTCCAATCTCCTCTGCTCGGCGACAAATAACCCCAGTCTGTCCAATCTCTCCTCACAACTGAAACTCTTCAGCCCAGACAATATCCCAGTGAATCTCTCCTGCAACTTTCCCAGTGCGATCACATCGATGCAGTACTCTGAATTGCAGAACTGCACACTGTAATCTCGCTCGGGCCGAATGAACTTTTTTTTCTATTCTGTTACAGTATGAGGGCGTCGCTGGCTCGGCAGTATTGATTTCTATCCCTAATTGCACAGCGGGTAGTTGAGACTCAACCATCTTGTCGTGAGTCTTGAGTTACATGGAGGCCCGAGCAGGTCAGAATGGCAGTTTCATTCCTTAAATGACGTCAGATTGTTTTGTTTTATTTTCAACAATTGAACATGGATATATAGGAGTTATTAGATTCATAATTCCAGATATTTATTGAATCCCAATTCTACCACCTAGCATGGTCAGAGTCAAATCCAGGTCCGTGGTGTCTGAATTAACAGTTCCGTGTTCAGTGGTAATAGCGCTTGGCCATTGCAGAAAAGTAGTGAAACTGATCTTATCCAATTAACTCGCTTTTCCCCGAAACTGTTCTGTGCCATTTTTCTGAGCTGGACTCCCCCCACCCCCCACCCCCCAATAATATCTGGTCTCTATCAGTAAAAGCTGCTACATGAGTATTGATCTCACAATAGTGGTAAACAAATGGATCAAATTGTCTGCAGCTCCCGATGGTGGGGTTGGGGAACGTTCACCCAGCAACAGTGACCACAGCCACACAGACTAATCGGTATCAATGTGAGAGTCTGTATTAGATTCTGCAATGCCTTACTGAAATAGGAAATGACTCTGCAAACACATGATGAAAGAACAGCTCTCCGAAAGCTAGTGCTTCAATAAAACCTGTAAGACCATAACCTGGTGTTGGGTCATTTTTAACTTTGTACTCCATAGTCCAACACCGGCATATCCAAATTAATGAGGTGGGGGTCTGGGATGGAAAGTTCGGTTAGTGATCGTAGGAGGGAAGAAATCTCTGAGAACAGGTGGATTTGAATTCTGACATATGAAACACAGAGATGTGAGCGATCAGAGCTTGAAGGAAAAAAAAAACACCTTGGAGAAAATCAAAACTTTCAAACAACTGATTCCTTTGTGTTTCACAAAAGCCTGGGACACATCGAGCAATTACTGCTGTGACTCGGATTCGAACCGAGGTTGCTGTGGCCAAAACGCAGCATACTAACCACTGTACGATCACGGCAAACCACAGATGAACACGCTAAACGCTCATAATAAGCAAAGTATCATAAGAAATATTAGGCAGAGCAATAAATACACAATATCAGTGCTGAGCGAACAGTGGCAGATATGTGGGAACTCAGAATGGGCTGACCGTTTAACATCGGTTCCCCCAGTGGCTGTGGTGATTCCATCATTAATGTGTTGAAGGCTGAGACAAATAGATTTCACCAAAACATCAAAGACTCCGGGGACAGTGCAGCTTTTGTTACCTGCACATCCACCAATATCATTTATTGAATCAGTTGCTCCCGGTGCAGTCTCCTGGACATTGGGGAGACTGGGCGCCTCCTACCAGAGCGCTTTATGGAACATTTCTGGGACAACCGCACCAATCAACCATACCACCCCGTGGCCCAACATTTCAACTCTCCCTCCAACTCTGCCCAAGACATGGAGGTCCTGGGCCTCCTTCACAGCCGCTCCTTCACCACCAGACACCTGGAAGAAGAACGCCTCATCTTCCGCCTCGGAACACTTCAACCCCAGGGCATCAATGTGGACTTCAACAGTTTCCTCCTTTCCCCTTCCCTCACCTCACCCCATTTCCAAACTTCCAGCTCAGCACTGTCCCCATGACTTGTCCTGACTTGTTCTACCTGCCTATCTTCTATTCCACCTATCCATTCCACCCTCCCTCCCGACCTATCACCTTCATCCCCTCCCCCACTTAACTATTGTACTCGATGCTACTTTTTCCCGACCCCCACCCTCCTCTCACTTATCTGTCCACTCTTCAGGCTCTCTGCCTGTATTCTTGTTGAAGAGCTTTTGCCCGAAACGGTGATTTTACTGCTCCTCGGATGCTGCCTGAACTGCTGTGCTCTTCCAGCACCACTAATCCAGAATCTGGTTTCCAGCATCTGCAGTCATTGTTTTGACCAAGCTTTTGTTGAAATGTATACTTTAATAACAATGCAGTTTAACATCGGCTACTTCTCGAGTTTCCCGACACAAGGCAGTAACCAGTGCTGCCACATAGTCCCAGTTCCTAGCCCCAGAATCAGAGGAACTGAGTGGCGCAGTCGCGAATAACCAATTTGAAATCGAGATGGGAATGAGGTCGCAGAGATACTCGATGGCTCAAGTGACGCAACCCCGAGAATGTACGGTATTTCTATGATGGTTTAGAGGCGCAAGCAATTCCGAGGTTGGGAGTCCTTCTGGTCAAAGGCGGGGTAGAAGGGAACATTTGTTCCCGTTTATAATAACAGCAATCTACAGTGCATCTTGCTCAGACAGCTGAGTGCCACAGCTGGAGCGTGTGCAGCTGGTTTGAAGTTTAATTTTGCCTCATTATCACCTAATTCCCTGGAATGAATTGCTTTCACCATTTTTATTTCAAATTGTTTGATATCTCCCTGCAGTCTGCGGCTTTCTTCCTCATGGTTAATGGTATGGCTAAATGTTGTATGATCTGCACACTGCTAAATCACGGCCACTACAAGTAAATATGAATCATTGATCTATATGAGAAAACAGTGGAACTCAGAGCAGGCATGCAGCGTAGGTTTGCAGGCGACGCCAGAATTGTAGACAGTGAGGAAGATTATCTAAGTTTCAAAAGGATCTTAATCCAATGAGTCGTTGGACTGAAAAATGTAACATTGAGTTCAATCTGGATAAATGGAAGGTATTGCATTTTGGTACAACAAAAAGAGTATGGCTTTGCCTATGTTGGAGAACAGGAAAGCTCGGTGTGCAGGTACATAATTCCTTGTAATTTGCATTACCAACAGACAAGATGGCTCAAAGGCATTTAACATACTTCCCTTCATTGCTCAGTCCTTTGTGTATAGGAGTTGGGACGTTATGTTGAAGTTTTGCAGGACATTGATGAGGCCTCTTCTGGAATATTATGTCCAGTTCTGGTCGCCCAGTTGTAGGAATGATATTATTCAGCTGGAGTAGGTTCACAAAAGGTATACATGCTTGTTGCCTGTGGAAGGTTTGAGTTCTAATGAAAGGCTGGATAGGCTGAGACTATTTTCAGATGCGAGATCGGGGTGCTGGAAAACCACATCAGGTAAGGCAGTATCCCAGGAGCAGAAGAATCAATTTTTTTTCGCGCAAGTGTCCTTCACCAGGCTCTTCCCCGAAACGTCGATTCTCCTGCTCCTCAAATGCTGCCTGATCGGCTGTGCTTTCTCAGCACAACACTCTTGACTCTGATCTCTCATCTGCAGTTCTCACTTTCTCCTAGTTGAGAGTGTTTTCACTCTAGTTTAGGGTTTTGAGCGGCGACCTGACAGAAGTTTATGAATTATTGAGTGGGAAGTTTAGAGTTAACGATAGCGGCCTTTTCCCAGGAGGGGGATTTCAAGACGAGGGGGCATATGTTTAAATTGAAAAGAGAGATTTTTTTAAAAAAAAGACATGAGGCATTTTTTTAGGAACGGTGTTTTACGTGTGTAATTAACTTGCTGAGGAAGTGATGGATGAGGGTATGTTTGCAACATTTCATGGACAATTAATTCCAAATATGAATGGGAAAGTGGGATTTTTAAAATAAATTTATTCATGCCTAGTGCATCAGTTATTTCCCAGAGGGCATTTAAGAGTCAACCACGGTATTATCCATCTGGAGTCTCCTGTGGGACAGAGCAGATGAATATGGCAGGATGCTTCCCGAACTGGCATGAGTGAATCAGATGGGATTTTCCACACAACTGATTCAGGACACCACGAGACTCTTCAACTCCAGGTGCTTATTGAATTCAAACTCCACTATCTGTCATGCCAGGACCTGAACCCCTTGTCCCCAAAATATTGCCTGGGTTTTGGATTAACAACACAGTAATAAAACTACAAGGGCATTATCACCACTCAGCGGGGACAGGAGGAGGCAGACCGGAATGGGTTAGTTTGGCAATATGCTCAGCATGGATTGGTTCGTCTGACAGGCCTGTTTTCATGCTGTATGACTCTGACTGACACTATGGAGCAGGCAGCTGGTTGGGATTAACAGCAGCATTGACAGCATAACTGAACACCTGATGGGATATGTAATCCTGCTGGAGTCTCCGGAGGTTGTTTTGCTCAGTCATCCCTTCCCACACGCGGGACTGGTGAACGGTCTCTCCCCAGTGTTCCTGATTAAATGAGTTTCCATTTCTGCGGTTAATTGATTCCCTTCCAACAGATCCCACATTGCCCTGCTTTCTCTGTGGTATCAGTGTCCTTTGTTCCACACAGGGTGAATGATCGTTTCAAATTGTGTCCACACAGATACAAACATTTCATGTTGTGAATGTCTTTTCATTCTTCCTCATTCACCTACCGGGTGTGAGTATGACTGGACTGAACAATATTTATTCTTCGCCCCTCGTTCGTTGCTGTCTGGCTTCAACACAAACCCGGTTTGTGATCCCAGCCTCGGGTGTCTGTCTGTGGGCACTCTACACATTCTCTGTATGTTTGCGCTTTCATTTCTCCCTCAGACCAAAGATGTACCAGTTACATGGATCAACAATGGGAAATGCAGGCTTATGGGACAGAGAATACCCTGGGGTCTGGTGGGATGCGCTTCTGATGTACCGTGTGGACTGGAAGGGCCGATTAGACTGCTTCCCCACACTGTGGAGATTCTTGAATTAAGGGTCAGCTCATGTTTTTCTGGTCCTGGAGTCTCTCGTGGGCATGGCTAGGTGAAGATGGTTGAATCCCCTACATAAGGGTCATGAATGAATGGGTTTGCAGTAAATTAAAGTCATGATCTCTGTTCCTGAGGTCAGGCTTGTATTTCATGTTTTATTCGTCGAACGTAAACATCACCGTTTCCATGTCCCAATCCCCAAGGATGGCTAGTTTAAAATATCACCCCAACGCCACCTTCTCCAGGTTGAAGTCTTTACTGTGTGGAAGAAGCTGATACTGAGCTGATGCGAGCAAATGTAGCTGCCACCGCCAGTGTCAGAAACACAGATCCAAACAGCAAAATCATCTTTTCAGCACACCACTGCAAAGTTCAGAACTCAACACGCTCCACTTGTGCCACTCAGCTGTCTTAGAAAAATGAACCGGAAATCGCAATGATAGTATAAACGGGGACAACCATTCCCTTGAGCAGGAGCACACTCAACCGAGGAATTTCTTGCGCCTCTATACCATCACAGAAGGACAGGACGCTCACCTATTTCATCACAGGAGTCAGAGAATAACTCCGTGCATACATTCCCATCCCCATTTCCGGTTCGGTCTGGGACGGCTGTGCCGATGTTAAGCTAAAATGCTATTGAAGCATACATTTCAACAATATCCTGTACTGTTCCCCGAGTCTTTGATGTTTTGTCGAAATCGATCAAACTCATCTTTCAACATTCTCATTCAAGGGATCTCCACAGCCTCTGAGGACATCAAACTGAAAGATTCAGCTCATTCTCAGTTCCCACATGTCTGTCACTGTTCCCTGGGTACTGATATTGAACATGTGCTGTTCTTCCGAACATTTCCTCTGCTAGGATACTTATTGCTGCTTGCAAGCATCCTGTTCTGTGGTTACTGTGATCGTGGTTGTCGGTTTTTTGAATTGTGACCACAGAAACCCCGATTTGAAACCAAATCACGGCACTTAGTATTCTCTCCGTTGTCCTTTTTGTGACAAATGCTAAGAAATTAATTGTTTTACCTTCAAATTCCGCTCTCTTACATCTCTGCGTTGCATTTATCAGGATTCAAACACACCCGTTGTCGGAGACTCCTCTCCTTCCCACGATCATTAAACCTCATTTCCATCCCTCCCCCCATTTCTCTGAGGCAATGCACAATCTATCACTCTCTTTCACATTCATACTGTTCTGACTGTGCTGCTGCTGCGGTCACTGTTGTTGGGTGAACGTGCCCCAGTCCCACCATCGGGACCTTCAAACAAGTCGATCCATTTGGATACCGCGGTTGTGAAATCAATCCCCATGTAGCAACATTTACTGACATAGGCCAGAGACAATTGGAGCGTCAGGCTCATGGAAAATACGCAAGGCAGTTTGGGTGCAAAGACATTTTATTGGAAAAGATCAGCTTTTGTGGCTTTCTGCGTTGGTCTTGTGGTAATTTCATAGCACTGATAATCCAGAGACCGAGGTAATAGTCTGGGTATTCGGGCTTGAATCCCACCATGCCATGATTGTCAAATTTGGTTTCAAAAAATATCTGCAAGGAAGAATCTAATGACTACTATAGATCCATTGACAATTGTTGAAAACAAAATCTGTTTCACTGATGTCATTTCGGGATGGAATTTGCTATCCTGACTTGGTCTGTGCTGCTTGCGACTTCAGACTCATCGCAATATGATTGAGTCTCAACTGCCCTCTGGGCAATTCGGAATGGGTAATAAATTCTGCTTAGCCAGAATCGCCCTCACACTAATCCAAAAATTTTAAAACAAATGCTCATTAGGCTCAAACAAGTGTGTTGTGTGCAGTTTTGCAAGTCACAGTATAGCAGGGATGTGATCACACTGAGAAAATTGCAGGAGATATTTCCCCGGATACTGTTTGGGCTGAAGAGTTTCATTTGTGAAGAAAGACAGGACAGAGTGGAGTGTTTGTCGCTGTGTAAAGGAAATGTGGACAAGACATGATTGAGTTAGAGTATGGACAGGGTTGACTGAACGTGTTTCCTATTGATGGAGGGATCGATCAGCAGGGGCCAGAGATTTAAAAAGAAAGACAGAAAGGTTTGAGAAGATTTGCGAAAAACCTTTATCAGCCAGTGGGTGATTGGAGTTTGGAATACACTGCCTGCATTTTTCAAAGCGGCAGAATCCTTAACAACCTGAATAAAAGTCAGATGCGAACTTTTGATACGAAGGCATATAAAGCTGTGGAGTAAGCATTGTGAAATGGGATTCAGTTCATTAGGCACTTGCTTTTGTCAAGTGTGGCCACATTGAGTTGGAGGGCTTCCTTTGACATTCTTGTCCTCAGTAGTATAATGGTTCATGTCCCCGCCTGACACAGGGATCAATTTTCCGCTGGGGACAATGTAAACATTTTAAAACTGTCGCTCCATTCCCAAATGTGGGTATGGATACCTGCCCTTCGAGTCTCGATGGGGCATGTCACAGGAAGGACAGTGCTGCCTGAATAAAGTTGGGGAAGCTGAAAATGTGTTGCTGGAAAAGCGCAGCAGGTCAGGCAGCATCCAAGGAACAGGAGAATCGTCGTTTCGGGTATAAGCCCTTCTTCAGGAATCCTGATTCCTGAAGACGGGCTTATGCCCGAAACGTCGATTCTCCTGTTCCTTGGATGCTGCCTGACCTGCTGCGCATTTCCAGCAACACATTTTCAGCTCTGATCTCCAGCATCTGCAGTCCTCACTTTCTCCTTAAAGGTGGGGAATGACTGCAACTCTCAGGGAGGCAGAGTGTCAGTGAACGGCCAAACACGTGACTTCTGCAAACTTCACCTTGTGCCTGTGCTGGAATGAAAAGCATTTGACAGACTTGTTCCGGATTGAAGTGTTTACTAGAAGCAGGAAGCTGAGGAAAAAACAACATAAACGCATTCAAATATGAGTGCAGAAACATTTCCCGCAGCACGAATGAAATTGAATTTGGGTTCATTTGTTTTAATGAGGCTGTTACCAGGGTAGAAAACCATTAAAAAATGATACAGCATTTGCCCAGTATGATGGAACATTGTCTCAGTAATTCGCATTGCTGTTCAGAGGGAGGGTTAGGTTGATTGGCAAAGTTAAATTGCCCTCTCGTCTCCAGGGAGTGAATTCAGTAAATTAGGTGAATTAGCCATGGGTAACGTGGGGATAAGGTTAGAAGTCACATGACGCCAGGTTATACTCCAACAGGTTTATTTGAAATCATATGGGGGAGGGATTCCCCTTCTTCAGGTGAAATATAAGGAAATAGGGAGGGGAGCTAGGTCTGGGTGAGATGCTCTTCAGAGAGTCGACACCGGCTCGATTGACTGAAATGCTCTTTCTACACTGTAGGATTCCTTGATTCTATGAATTGATAATGACGGTGTTTACTGGGGTGTAAAGCCATTAGAGAAGATGCTGATGGGGTTGTACTGAGGATGAGATTTTATTCACTTGTCTTCTTGGAAAATTGAGAACAGTTATCGCTGAACCAAGGAAAACGTAATGTGATTTTTTTACGTTATGAAATGTTTGAACAGACTAAATAGGTGGAAAATTCCCTCTTTCAAGTAAGTAAACATCTAGATGACAGGATTTCAATATCTTTGATAAAACCTTGGAAGGACAAAGAAATGATGTGAACAGATTCGCTGTCACTGCAAGAATCTGATTTTCAAAATATTTGGAAAGGCACAATTGGTGACATACAAAGAATAAATTTCACAAGGAGAGAGACAGCATGTGGCTAGGTAATGGTGCAGACGTGGGGTGTAGTCGGTCGGAAGTTGCGGGAAACAATGTCGAAGTTGGTTGACATTAAATGTAAAGAAATTTCTTTAATGTGTGCAAAACTGAATAAGATTCGCTTCCAAAACTCTGCATTTTGAAAGATTTGGCATAATATTCCACCTAAAGCATTGTAAATGTAACTGAGTGGATTTTTATTTATTGTGAACGGAAGATATTACATAATGAATAGGAAGTGACCAGTTGCTTGGAGATCGACTTCCTGCTTTCATCACATGCGTTAAAGATGTGAGAACAAACACCATGATATTTGGTCCATTTAATACTCAGTGAAATCTGCCAAAGTAACAAGCAACAAAACTGGTGGGTTTTCTTTTGCACTTTAACCCTCTGTTTTTCTAAGCAGTATTTTCCTTAAGCTGAAATTAAGTCAGAGTAAATTTGAATACAACATTAATCGTTCCAATGAGATATATCTAATTCACTTCTGATTATTACAATGAAACTTGTGAGGTTTCAGCAAAATTAAAATAAAACGAATAAATCAGCATTTCTTGCGATTGAATCCAATTCAGCTTCAGCCAAATGAGAAACGCCATTGAGCAACAACATTGCCTTTATTTCACTCACCATGGCTGCTTCTTCACGTGAAAGAGAAAGTGACTGAAAAAATTATGAGTCAAATGTAGGTGTAAATATGACGGAAAATACTTGTCCTGTTTCATTCTGACTATAAGATCTAGCACTCAGTTCTGACTCACAATGTATTAATGACCGCTATTCATTCTGACCAGCTTGGCTATTTATTGGAATTTGCTGTTATGATAATTCGACTGAAAGCAGTAACACAATGGTGTGGATTAGATTCCGCTCTGGAACTTTCTCATCCATGACTTTCACCACATGTAACCTGATGAGGACACATGTCACCCCACGACAAAATGTGCAGAGGAGACTGAGATTACGGTGCTGTTTTATTGCACCGCTGTGCTCCACATTCACGGGTTCGAGTCACACTCTGGTTGCTAAATTTACGCACCGCTTTAGCAGTTTTCCTTTGCACCTCACCCTCTGGTATACACTGGATCGAGAATCTTGTTCTTGCCCGTCACTGCACGGGCGATTCACAAATAATCGACACCACATTAAAGTCGAAATGAAGAGTGAGAGCAGTCATTCTATTCAATTGTATATGAAATTGGTGGAATGAGAAGGAACGCATTTTTCTTTCTGCCCTACATTCCATCTTGTCTTTCTATGAATTTACATCGAAACAAAGAGAAAAAAGTTACAAGAGATCGAGCGCACAAGTGTATCCAGTGAGGTTGTTCATGAGTATTTTAACCTAACACTTCACACAAAGATCTGATCAGTATTTCAAACAGTCACTCCGAATTGGAACCACAGAAAATTTCTCCAATGAAACAAACATTTCATTCTTTCACCAATTTCTGCTGTGTGTCAATCATACAACGATCTGTCGTCCAGCGTGATCACTGACTTGCCAACTGTATAAGATCTAGCACCTTCCTTCAGCAATCACAGCTTCTGTACACAGCCACCTGTGCTGGTGCCCAGTGTCATTTGTTGCCCCCAGGTCACAGCACATTTCTTTTTCCTGTGTTTATGAGCTTTGTTCTCTGATCTGTCTGATCTGTTTAATAAACCTTTCCTGTCACTTCATCCCATCCCCTCACAATTCTGAACCTATGAATAAAATAAAGCCTTAGACGAAATGTTAAACCAAGTGGAAATATGCTATTCAGCCCAAGGAGTCTGCTCAACCATTCATGGTTGATCTGATTTGGAGATGCCGGTGTTGGACTAAGTAAAAAATCACACAACACGAGGTTAGAGTCCAGCAGGTTTACGTGGAAGCTCTAGCTTTCTGAGCGATGCTCCTTTATCACGTGATAGTCACCTGAATATCACCTGATGAAGGAGCGTCGCTCTGAAAGCTAATGTGCTTTCAATTAAACCTGTTGGACTATAACCTCGTGTTGTGTGATTTTTAACATATTGATCTGATAATCTTGAATTTCTTTCTGCTCACTTAGCTCGACAAAGTGTCATCATCTTTCTGATTAACTATCTGGCACAGTTTGAAAGTACCCAACCACACAGTCTCAACAGCGGTTATTGGAAAATGTCACAGATTCTTTAACCCCTGAGCAAAGAAATTGCTCCTCATTTCCGAATTAAATGGGCAATATCTAATTCTGAGATTATGTCCTCTGTTGCTCTCCTCAGAGCAAAGGGCAAGCCACCTGCCCGTATCTACCCTGTCAAGATCCCACGAATATTGAACATTTATAATTGTTATTATGTGATTATAAAGTTCCTCTCCTCCTCCTTTGTTTGAAGGAGAATAATCCCAGCCTAACCAATCATTTCACGATGTTCTACTGTATTCAGAGTTAACAACATGTTAGTAAGTCTGTGCTGTCCCTTACATATTATTAAGACAGATGGAGAAATTTCGACGAGGAAACGGGTTGAAATTTCAGGCGCAGATGGGAATTGGAATTTGAAATCAGAAAGCGATTAGAATCGGATTGACCCACAGAAGGACCAAATACAGCGAAGATAACTCTGACAAATGAGAATCTAATCATATTCGATTGACATTTAATGACTTCAATGTAACTGAATTCCTCCGTGTAATCGTCCTTGGAGCTCTTATGAAGGAAAAATGGAACCTGACCACCCCTATAAAGGAGTTGACGACAAAAACCTGTCCGTGGGTCGACTTTGTTTGATTATTAACTCAACTCTTGTCTTCGTGAAGCCTACATCGTCTGCAACGCACAAATTAGATGTTTAACAGAACTCTCTCCATTTGCCGAGGTGCGTGTAGCTTCAATACCACTTAAGGAACTGGACACCCTCCACGACAATGCAGTCACTTAACTGTATATTGTGCAACACCTGAATATTTATTCCCTTAACTGCTAACGCACAATTGCAGCAGAGTGCACCACATAGAAAATTCACTGGAGTAAGTCATCCAAGCTTTGTTGACAGAACCTTCAAAGCTCAAAAACTGTCCCGACCATAAGGACAAGGTTGAAGATGCACTGAACCTTCACCATTTGCAAATTACCATCCAAGGCAAATACCAGCATGACTTGGAGAGGGATCAGTGATAAATTCATTGAGTGGTGAAGTAGTTTGATGGGCAAAGGTTGATACTTCAGCCCTCTATCTTTCATCTTTCAGTTATTAAAAATGTAGATTATTGCATGGACCAGACTTGTGCTCATTCCTTTAGTTGTTTCCTAAACTGGCGGTTGCTAAAGATCGAATATCATCCACAGTCTGTGGTCAACAATAGAAAATATCCAAAAACCTCTCGAACAAATTATCTCCTTGTCCCTGTCTTTAAGATGAGGGTTTCAATAATGAGAGGTCACACGTTCAATGAGAGAGGTGAAACTTTTAAGGGAGATAGACATGGAAAGTATTTTACACAGACGGTGGTAGGTGCTGGAATGCGTTGCCAGCAGAGGTAGTAGAGGCAAGCATGGTAGATTCATTTCAGGTGCGCCTGTACAGATGCATGAGTAAGTGAGAAGCAGAGGGATACAGATGCTTAGAAATTGGGCGACATGTTTAGATCGTTGATTTGCACCGACTCAGGCTCGGCTGTCCAAAGGGCCTGTTCCTGGGCTGCACATTCACTGTATTCTTTGTTCTTCTTTATTCACTGCACTACTAACTATGGGTTTCAGGTGAAGTAGTGTTACTTCTGCAATCATAATTACTTATGCAAGGTAAATGAGCTCACACCAGTGTGTAATTGTTTCAACCAAGAGCTGAGTCAACAAGAATGAAACCTACATGAAGGAAATATATAATTGTTTTCATATTAGCTAAAATGTGCATACAAGAATGAAAGGTGTCTGCAAGCAACAGTATATGATACAGACAAATAGTTAAGGTGCTGTGAGGATGTAGGTTAAGCCAGATATGCTTGTACAAGCAGTAGTTATAAGCATTTGTTTCCCGTTTCTGCAAAAACAAAAACCAAATCCCAATTAAAAGGTCGTAAGTTTCAATATGGTTCGGGAAAGGGAGGGAATGTCACAAGTGGGGGAAATAGATCACAGTGAAGGAGGATATAACTTACAGTTGACCACAGTCAGGATGTGGTGAAAAGGCCAAGTAAAACCTGCACTTTGTTATGCACAAGGCCGGGTAAGGCAAGAGAGAAACAATAGTAATGGGCACCGGGTTTGGAATAGTGAATCCTATGTACTTGCTAAACTCTGCGAGTCTATTTCAGGCACCACGCTTGCAAGCGTATAATAAACATACTGATTGCTTCAGATCTTGTCTCGCACTGAAATTATTGAAGTGAGTGGGCTAAGTTTCTCGCAATTGCGGGATCATCCTGGATATTCTTCCATCGCCGGGGGGAGTGGCTGGCCCTGGACACTGGGAAGATGCCTTCCATTCACAATTGAGGAGCGGTTTCTTGTCCCAGTTTTGTCCTCCCCCCTGGGTGACAGGTACGAATCCCACAAGAGAGACATCTGAATCAGACAGTGAAACAAGGTCGATAAAAAATATGGAGAAACGGGGCCAGGCAACTCTGTGAACAGACCAACATCAGAAAACTGACTTTAAAGTATAAACTTGGTGGACGGGAAAAGGGGTATTTAATCACTGAGTGATTGGTGAGGGCCCCAAGAAATGGGGTGTATACAGAGAAAGTCGAACTGTCACTGAGTAAAGGAAGAAAAAGTCCCTGGTAATATTCGTCCTGAATGTCCGTTGGGGAGGATGTTGAAGGAATGGACAAGTAACACTTGTACAAGGGAAAAAGATAAAAAGAAAATGATGAAATATTGTTGTTTAGTATGGACCAAAGACCCAATCCTTTGTCTGGCTGTCTTCTGGCCAAAGTACGGTTCAGACGAGGATTGGGTCTGTCAGTATTTAGGTATGTACGTGAATAAAAAACAAACTTTTCGTCAAGAAGAGGCGGAGAATGCGTCCTGTTGGAAGGGCAGCTTGGGAATGATGGTAGTGAAGACAAGGGATTCCCCCTCTACCCGACCCAGCCCCTGGGATCCTTTTGCCTGTTTGCACTCCGCCCCCCCCCCCCACCCACCGTACCATGAAATCATATTGGGTGAAAATGGGGGAGGACCATAGACAGACAGACAGGGACAGGGAACGGATGACCCACAAGAGGAGAACGAAGGGGTTGTGCACGGGGATGTTATTGGTCCCGAGTATCAATTCGCAACAAAAGGAAGGGAAGATAAAATAGATGTAGAGGAGGCCTCTAGAGTATCTAAACGAAAACCTAAGGGGGAAAAACCAAAACAAAAAAAGGGGAAGAATATAAAGACTTATCCCCTTCGGGAGGGACGAATAGCGGACAAAAAGTTTGGGTTTGAAACTGTCCCCCTCACCAGTGCGGAGGTCAGAACATTTAAAAAGGAGATGAAGGTCCTGGTTGAGGATCGGTAGGGTTGTCTGAACAAATTGATCAATTCTTGGGGCCCAGTCTGTATACGTGGACTGAGTTAATGTCTATTTTGAATGTACTATTTACTGGGGAAGAAAGGGAACTTATACCCGGAGCAGCCATTAAAATATGGGAACTTCCCATTAGGGATGAGGATACTAGACAGGGAGAGACGGAGTTTCCCCTCAATGACATCCAGTGGGAAAATCAAAACCCGGAGCATAGGAAATAAATGATGGAATTGAAAGACCTGATTCTAAAAGGAATAAGAGAGGCAGTTCCGAAGTCGCAGAATTTGACTAAATCCTTTGAAGTTAAAGAGGAGAAAGATGAGACACACTCAGCTTTCTTGCAAAGATTAAGAGACTCAATGTGGAAATACTCTAGAATGAACCCTGAGGACCCAGTGGCACAGGGTCTTTTGAAAGTATGTTTTGTGACAAAGGAATTGCCAGACACAGAGAAAGATACTGAAGATAGAAGGGAGGAGTGAAATACCATTAGATGAACTGTTAAGAGAGGCACAGAAAGCGTTTGCAAAGAGAGAGGATGAGAGACAAAAACAGAAGGCAAAAATTATGGTAGCTACGGTTGATGAGGTAGTTAAGAAAAGAATGGAACCAATAGTGAGCAACTGGAGCGGTAGATGGCATCATGTAGGACAGAGAGGAAGAGGGAGAAGGAGAAGAAAAGGGGGAGCATTTGATAGAGGGTTCGGCCGACAGGGGCAGAGATGCAAGTCTCCACAGGCAGGATGCTGTTATTGCAGAAACCCGGGCATTTTAAGCTTGAGTGTCCTGATCTACACAGGGAAGAAAGGGCAATTCCGCTTATGAATTTTGTTGAAGAATAGGGTTGTCAGGGGTTCCTGCCCTCGGGGGCCGACCAGGACCCCTTGATAAACCTGAAAGAGGGACCCTGTAGGGAAGACGTAGTCTTCCTCGTAGATACGGGGGCAGCACAGTCATCGCTGAATTTTAAACCAAAGAAAGAAGGAATGTCAACACGGTCAATTACTGTTCCGAGGTAAAAGGGGAAGGATTTACTGTTCCAGTATTTGAACCCATGATGATAGATGTCCTATGGATAGAGTCACAGGGGAACCGCTGTATATCCCTGATATAGGAAGTAACTTATTCGGGAGAGACTTAATTATCCTCTTAGGACTGGAGATTTGAATTTAGGAAAAATAATTAGTTGTACAAATGACAATGTTGACAGAAGATGTGGAGAGAGAGATAGACCCTATTGTATGGGCTAGAGAAGGGAATCATGGAAAAATACAGATCCGTCCTCTAGAAATAAGTTTACAAAGGAAAGGGGACGTTGTTTATGAGCAACAATGTCCCATTTCCATAGAAGGTAAAGGAGGACTGCAGCCAGTAATTGAGGGACTGATTAGAGATGGACTGTTGGAGCCATGTATGTCTCCTATTAATACCCCAATTCTACCAGTGCGACAATCCGATGGAACTTATCGGTTGGTGCAGGTTTTGAGAACATTGAATTGAATAGTACAGATCAGGCACCCAGTGGTGCCAAATCCCTATACATTATTAAGTAAGATCCCTCATGACCACAAATGGTTTAGTGTGATAGATTTAAAGGATGCCTTTTGGGTTTGTCCCTTGGTGGAGGAAAGTAGGAATTTGTTCGCCTTTGAATGGGAAGATCCCAAGACAGGATGAAAACAGCAATACCGGTCGGCCGTGCTCCCCAGGGGTTTATGGAATCCCCGGATTTATTTGGACAGATGTTAGAACAAATATTGGAGAAATTTCGCAGCCCCAAGGGGACTACCCTGTTGCAATATGTAGACGACTCCTTAGTAATAGGAAAAAGAAAAGAAAGAGTAGTAGAAGCAACTAACAAATTATTGAATTTCCTGGGTCAGCAAGGACTGCGGGTATCTAAAAACAAACTACAATATGTGGAGCAAGAAGTGAAATACTTGGGACATTTAGTTAGGGAGGGAAAGCGAAAGATAAGGCCGGAACAGTAGAGGGAATAATGGGGATTCCGCTGCCCAGGAGCAAACGGGGATTACGTATTTTTTTGGGTTTAACGGGATATTGCAGATTGTGGATTGATTCTTATGCTCAAAAGACGAATAAATTATATCTCAAACTATTAGAGGAGGAACCAAAGTGTCTGAGTTGGGAAGAAAAGGAAAAGCTATCTAAGAATTCAAAAGAGATCTGGTCCAAACCCTCATGTTAGCCTTACCTTCTCTAGATAAACCTTTCCACCTCTTTGCTACCATAGATAAGGGAGCGGCTTTGGGAGTATTAAGCCAGAGGTGGGGAGGAATGAGACAGCCAGTAGCATATCTTTCGAAGCTATTGGATCCAGTATCCCGGGGGTGGCCTGAGTGTGTGCAGGCCGTGGCTGCCTCAGCACTGTTGGTGGAGGAAAGCAAAAAGCTTACATTTGGGGGAGCCCTAAGAGTAAGCACCCCACACCAAGTGAGAACGATCCTAAACCAAAAAGCTGGGCGATGGTAGACTGACTCGCGGATTCTGAAATATGAGGCAATATTAATAGAAAAGGATGATCTAGTGTTGGTCACTGACAATTGTTTAAATCCAGCTGCCTTTCTTTGGAAAGGGGAAGGAGAATCTCCTCAGAATCCAGAGCACGACTGCCTTGACATTATAGAATACCACACTAAGGCCCGCATGGACCTGAGAGATGTTCCGCTTCATGCAGGAGCCCCACATTTTATAGACGGATCATCCCGGGTGACAGAAGAGAAAAGACATAATGGGTATGCAGTCGTAGATGGGATGGAATGTAGTGTGGTAGAGGCAGGAAGGTTGTCAAATGGGTGGTCAGCACAGACCTGCGAACTCTATGCATTGGAGAGTGCCTTAGGGTGTTAGAAAATAAAGAGAGAACAGTATGCACTGACTCTAAATATGCATTTGGTGTTGGCACGTTCGGAAAGATATGGCAGGAATGAGGACTGATCAATAGCCGGGGGAAGGAATTAGCATATGAGGAGTTGATTAAACGGGTCTTGGAGTCCCTATTACTCCCCCGAGAAATAACGGTAGTGCATGTAAATGGTCATCAGAATAGAAATGAACCAGAAGTTAGGGGGAATAGGTTAGCTGATGAAGTTGCTAAGGAAGCAGCCCTGAGCCCATAAGAAGTGGTGATCCATTCCCTAATACCTCCTGTCCCAGGTCCTCGGGAAGCTCCTACATTTACTGAAAGAGAGGAAAAAGAATTGCAAGATTTAGGGGCTGTAAAAACAGCAGACGGGCATTGGAGGTTACCTGATGGAAAGTAAACGTTAAACAAAATGATGATGCGAGAAATTATGGCTGTCCCACATCATGGCAGCCATTGGGGAGTACAAGCCATATGTGATTTAGTTCTTAGAGAATATGGATGTAAAGGAATATATACGATTGCTAAACAAATATGTGATGGATGTATAATATGCAGAAAGGTAAATAAGAATGTCTTGAGAAAACAGACCTCAGGAGGAAGAGACCAAGATTGAGACCCTTCCAGAGTATTCAAGTAGATTGTACTGAACTACTCAGAGTAGGAAGACTAAAATATATGCTGGTCGGAGTAGATCATCTATCTGGTTGGGTTGAGGTATACCCCCGAGCTACTGCCACTGCGAGTGGGGTGTCTAAAACAATATTGGAGCACATAATTCCCCGATATGGGCTGGGGAACAATATAGATTCCGACCAAGGAACTCATTTTATCTCTAAAGTGTCACAGGGGGTAACGAAAAAGTTGGGAATTTCCTGGGAGTTCCATATTGCATGACACCCGCCATCATCAGGAAAGGTTGAGAGAATGAACCAAACACTCAAATGACAGCTCTCTAAATTGATAATAGAAACCACACTCCCTTGGACCAAATGTTTACCTATAGCTCTCTTGGGAGTACAAACAGCCCCAAGGAAAGATTTGGGACTATCCCCCTTTGAAATCTTATTTGCATTACCTTATCTTCGAAGGAATGGAGAATAGCCAATTCCCGAAACTAAAGATGTTTTCTTAAAGAACTATATATTGGGCTTCTCCTCCTCTTTGTCTTTCCTCAGGGAACAGGGTTTATTGGCACAGACTCCATCCCTTGAATTCACCATTCATCCCATCCGGCCGGGAGATTTGGTCTTAGTAAAATCATGGACAGAGACTAAATTGCAGCCAGACTGGGAAGGGCCGTGTCAGGCTCTTTTGACAACCGAAACGGCAATAAGGACAGTGGGGAAAGGCTGGACTCACTACACTCGGATCAAAGGGCCAGTGGACCCTCCAGTTGAGGAAGAAATCTGGACAGCCGAATCAACGCAAGATCCGCTGAAACTCAGACTAAAGCGAATTTGAGTAACTGATTATACAGTGGTGACGCGAGCGCGGGATTATTTCTGTAAGATTGCATATTAAGACTTTTGGTGCTTCAGCACTTTCTTTAGACTGCTGGGGATGCTTAGAGTTATGATGCTAGCTCTCTTACTGTTGGGTTTTGTCAAATATCATTTTCATACGTATTACTTACGGTCCCTGAGTCTGATAATCCACAAGTAAGAGACCTGATTCATGCAGTTTAGTAAATTGTGGGGATGGAGATAATCAGAGACAGTACTGCAGCTCAGCGATATATCTTAAATCATATGGGGATGGCCTTGGGGATGGTACTTGGTATAATGGTCTCGTCACAGTACACCGGGACACCTTCCGACCAGCTCTGGATTGTCCCGATATAGAGTGTAACCCAATATACTTAACGATCAAAAAAACCACAGGACACGAAGCAATTCTTGGCGGGGGGTGTGCGGGGTAAAATTAAATGAAACATTTGGGATAGAAATGAAAACAAGCTGGAATGATTTCTCAGGCTGTTGTTTCTGAAGAGCGGAGAGCATGGAAAATGGGCAGAACTACTGGATAATAAGATACAACCTTTCACCCCTCCTGATGACCTTAAAGTCGTAAAAATTACAGAGGTAAAGGACTTGAAACAGACTATCGAAATCGAAACTGTGTACACGGATGCAAATGCCTGGGGGGTTGAATGGGGAAAGTATACTGTAAAAAGTCTGAACAAGAGCATCTCTTATGATACTTTACTTATTACATATGTTTAGCGTGTTTGTGTGTGGTTTGCTGTGATCATATAGTGGTTTGTACTCTGCGTTGTGGACGCAGCAACCTCGGTTCGAATCCGAGTCACAGCAGTAATTGCTCTATGTGTCCCAGGCTTTTGTGAAACACAAAGGAATCAATTGTTTTAAAGTTTTGATTTTCTCCAAGGTCGCTCACATCTCGGTGTTTCATATGTCAGAATTCAAATCCACCCGTTCTCAGTGATTTCTTCCCTCCTACGATCACTAACCGAACTTTCCATCCCATACCCTCCTTTCATTAATTTGGAGATGGTGGTGTTGGACGATGGAGTACAAAGTTAAAAATGACACAACACCAGGTTATGGTCTTACAGGTTTTATTGAAGCACTAGCTTTCTGAGCGCGACTCTTTCCTCATGTGTTTGTGGAGTCATTTCCTATTTCACTAAGGCATTGCAGAATCTAATACAGACTCTCACATTGATACCGATTAGTCTGTGTGGCTGTGGTCACTGTTGCTGTCAGCGACGCCCTCATACTGTAACAGAATAGAAAAAAAAAGTTCATTCGGCCCTAGCCAGATTACTGTGTGTAGTTCGGCAATTCAGAGTACTGCATGGATGCGATCGCACTGGGAACGTTGCAGTAGAGATTCACTGGGATATTGTCTGGGCTGAAGAGTTTCAGTTGTGGGGAGAGATTGGACAGACTGGGGTTGTTTGTCGCCGAGCAGAGGAGATTGGAGAAGACATGACTGAGATGTACAAAATATTGAGGGATATGGATAGGATAGACTGAAAGAAGCGTTTCTTATTGATAGAGAGATCGAACACTGGGGCCAAGAGATTTCGGGAAAAGGCAGAAAAGTTTGAGTAGATTTGCGGAAAGGATCTGAGAGGCGGAAATCATTCTAATCTTAAAAAAAATTGAGATGTTAAATTGTGATGCCAAAACATGTAAGATTATGGGCTAAACGATGGAATACGTGATTCAGGTCGTTAAGCACTTGTGTTTGACAAGTGTGGCCACAACAGGCTGAAGGGCATCCTTCGATGTTGTCCTCCTCCACAGTATCGTGGTTAGTGTCCCCGCCTGTCACAGGGCTCAATTCTCCGCTGGGAGCATCGTAAAGGTTTTAAACCTGTCGCTCTGTTCCCCAGTGAAGGTTATTAATGCCTGGCCTTCCATTCTCGATGGGACATGTCACAGGAATTACAGTGCTGTCTGAATCAGCATGGGGAAGGTCTGCAGCTCCTGGGGAGAGAGATTGTCAGTGACAGTGCAAACACGTAACTTCAGCCAACTGCACATTGTGTTTGTGTTGCGATGAAAACCATTATATAGAGTTGTTCCTGACTGATGTGTTTATTTAAAGCAGGAATCTGAGGAAGAAAAGAGCAAACCCATTCAGACCTGAGTGCAGAAACATTTCTAGCAGAGCTACTGAGGTTGGACAGTGCAGAACCGCGTTTGTATGCATTGAATTCAGGTTGATGGGCGCAGCTTGCTTTCACTCGGCTGAGTTACCATTGTGTAAATGATCCAGATAGTGTTCAATGTGATGGTACATTTATTCAGTGGTTCGAACTGCTGTTAAGTCTGTTGGTTAGGTGGGTTGGCCTGTTAGGTTGCGCTGATGTGTCCAGGTAGTGAATTCAGTAAGTCAAGTGAATTAGCCATGGAGAACGCAGTGATAAGGTCAGCAGTCACACGATGCCAGGTTTTATTCCAGCAGGTTTATTTGAAATCACAAGCCAGAGGCCTGGAGGGATTGAGAAGTGAGCGAGGTCTGGTTGAGAGGCTGTTCAGAGTCTCCCTACAGACCTGATTGTCTGAACTGCACTTTCTGCCTTGTAGGGAATCTGTGATTCTATCAGAGAGGACACTGCCAGCGTTTACAGGCCCGTTAAGACATTAGAGACCATGCTGACGGCGTTTAGTGGGGATGGAATTTTATTTATTTGTGTTCTGGAAAACTTGACACTGAATCAAGGAAAACCGAAAGGAAGATTTCCAGAGTATTTGAGGTTTGGCGAGATTAAAATGTGGTAAATTCCATCTTTCAAGTTCATATATTTCTGAACGTCAGGCTTTCAAAACCATGGATGTAGGACAAATAAATGATGGGAGAAGAATTTGTGTCACTCAGTAAATCCGTTTCCAAAATATTTGGAAAGGTACATTTAGAGACCCACAAGCAGTGAGTTTCACCAGGAGACAGACAGCCTGTGGCCAGGTAAAAGTGTAAAAGTGGGGTGTGGGGGGTAGAAGGTGCGAGGAAACAATATCTAATTTGGACGACTTCAGATGCAAAGAAATATCGGAAACGTCTGCAGCTGAGTAAGATTCAGCAAAAAAACCTCAGAGTTTTGAAAGATTTCTATTAATTTTCCAAATGAAGCATTGTAAATGGAACTGAGCAGATTTTGTCTATTGTCAAGGAAAGCTATTCCATAATGAATAGGAAGTGACCCGTCTCTGAGAGATCGATTTCCTTCCTTAATCCCATGTCTTAAAGGTGGGAGGACAATCGCCATGATGTTGGGTTCATTTGACACCCACTGAAATCTGCCAAAGTAACTGAGCATCAAAACGGGCATCTTGTTTTGTAGTTTAACCTTCTGTTTTTCTCATCAGTATTTTCTTTAAGCTGAAATAAATTCGGAGCAAAATTGAATGCAACATTTAACGTTCCAATCACATAAATCCAATTCAATTCCGATCATTGGAATGAACAGTGAAGTTGCAGCAAAATTACTAAAATGAAACGAACAACACAGCATTTCCGGGAATTTTACCCAGTTCAGGTTCAGCCATATGAGAAAGCCCATCGAGCTAAACCATCACCTTCACTTCTCTCTCCGTATATACTTCTTCACGTGTGAGAGAAACTGTCTGAATAAATTATGCGTCAAGACTAAATGTGCGTGTGAATGTGATGGGAATTTCATGTTTTCTGCGTCATTCTGAGACAGTTCTGACTCTGAATAAATCAAGGACAAGGTAATTCTACCACGGACGAGGTCAATCACTTTGATTTTGTTGGTATTATTATTCTGCTGAAAGCAGAAACATAATGGCGTGGATTCGATTCCGTTCAAGGAATTTCTTATCCCCTCGGTGCACCATATATGATCTTGACGGGGTCACATGTGAGCCCCTTTGCAATGGGCTGAAGTCTCCCAGAGGTTAAGGCGATGGGTTGCTCTTCAATTGTGCTTGTGTGGATTTGAATCCTTCTCTGGCTGTTACTTCTATGAAACGCAGCTGTGGTTTCCCTTTGTGCCTCGCATCTTTAGGATACTTTGGGTGGAGAATCTTCCTCTTGCCCTTCATTGCACCGGAGAATTGTGATAAATCGATACCTCATTAAAGTCGAAGTAGAGCAATTTGGTTCTGTTGTAAGTTACATTGGGATAATGAAAAGGAGGGCAAACGTTTCTATTCTCCTTTCATTCCATCTTGACTTTCTATGAATTTACATCGAATGAAAGAGGAACAAATAAGGAGAGATCAAGTGCAATAGTTTATCCAGTGGGCTTGTGAATTTTAATGTAATACTCCACACAAAGTTCTGCTCAGTATTTTGAACAGTCAATTGAATTGGGACCACAGAAAACTTTTCCAATGAAACAAATCATTCATACTTTCACAACCTTTTGCTGTGTGAATCATACCGCGATCCATCATCCAGCGTGATCACCAAGTTGGCAATCATGTAAGATCTACCAATTTTCTTTAGCAATCACAACATCTGCACATACCCATCTGCGGTGTGCCATGTGCCATTTGTTGTATCCAGGCCACAGAACATTTCTTGTTCATGAACTTATGAGCTTAGTTCCTGATCGGTCTGTTCAGTTTGAGATACCTTTTCTATCACTTCATCCCATCCCCTCAGAATTCCAAAGGCATCAATAAAATAAGGCGTTAGACCAAATGACGTAAGACTGGAAGTCGGCCATTCAGCCCATTGAGTCTTCTCCGCCATTCAACGAACTCATGGGTGATCTGATAATCCTCAACTCCATTCTCCAGCATTGCCAAGACAAAGCTTCATCATCTTTCTGGTTAAATATCTGTCTGGCACAGTTTGAAAATACACAACAACTCAGCCTCAACAACAATTTCGGCAAGGAGTTCCACCGATTCATTGGATCCTGAGCAAAGAAATTACTCCTCATTTCTGGTTAAATAGACAAAATCTAATTCTGAGTTCATGTCCTCTGGTGCTCTCCTCATACCAGAGGGTGAATCACCTGCCCGTATCTACCCTGTCAACATCCCATGAATATTGAACGTTTATAAATGTTACTATGTGATTATAGAGGTCCCCTCCCTCTCCTTTGTTTCAAGGAGAATAATCCCAGCCTAACCAATCATTCCACGAAGCTCCATTTTCTTCAGTGTTGACAACATGTTCATTAATCTCTGCTATCGCCTGTAGCGTCCTTACATGTTAATAAGGCAGGTGGGGACATTTATGCGAAGAAACGGTTGAAATTTCAAGCACAGACAGCAATTGGATCTTGAAATCAGACAGTGACTGGAATCAGATTGGTCCACACAAGGACCAAATAGAGTAATGATCACTCTGACAAATGAAAATTTAATCATATCTCATTGACATTCAATAACATTACTGTAAACAAATTACCCCGTGTAATCGTCCACAGAGCTATTATTTCGGGGAAAAAAGCTTATAGAAACTGGCTACATAAACACTTTGACAACAATAACATGTTCTTGAGAGATTTTTTGATTATAAACTCAACTCATTGTTCTGTGAATCCTACATCGTTTGCAAGGCACAAATGAGACGTGGAATATAACTCTCTCCATTTGCCGAGATGGGTGTAACTTCAAGAACACTTAAGGAACTGGACACCGTCCACGACAATGCAGTCACTTGAGTGTACCCACTTCAACACCTGCAATATTCATTCCCTTAACTGCTAAGGCACAATTCCAGCAGAGTTCACCAACTATAAGATGCACTGGAGTAAGTCATTCGGGCATTTTTGACAACCTTCAAAGCTCAACAGCTGTACTGACTATAAGGACAAGTTTGCAAGATGCAACGAAACGCCACCATTCTCAAGTTCCCCTCCAAGGCCCATAGCACCCTGACTTGGAAAGGAATCAGTGAGAAACTCATTGGTGAAACGGCCTTGATGGGCAAAGTTGCATACTTCAGCCTTCCATCTTTTATCTTACAATTTGAAGAAAAATGTTGATTTATGCGTGACCAGACTTGTGCTCAGTCCTTTAGCTGTTTCCTAAACTGGTGGTTGTTAAAGTTCTGCTATCATCCACAGCCTGTGGTCAACAACAGAAAATACCTGAAAATGCTCTCAATCAACTGACTCGCCTCAAGATTAGAGTGGTGTTGGAGAAGCACAGCAGGTCCGGGAGCATTTGAGGAGCAGAAAAAATGGACGTTTCAATCAAAAGCCCTCCAACAGGAATGAGACTGGGATCACATGGGATGGAGAGATAAATGGGAAGGGGGTGGGGCTGGGGAGAAGGTTGCTGAGAGTGCTGTATGTGTATGCAGGCGAGGGGTGAACATGATATGTCAGAGAAGTAGGTGGAGTGGATCGGTGGGAAAGAAGATGCACAGGTGGTGCCATCAGGCGGACGGTGTTGAGCTGGAAGGTGGGAACTGGGGTAAGGTAGGGGAGGGGAAATGAGGCAACGGGTGAAGTCCAAATTGATGCCATGGGGTTGAAGGGTCCCGACGCAAATGATGAGGCTTTCTTCCTCCAGGCATCGGGTCGTGAGGCAGTGGCGATCCAGGAGGCCCAGAACCTTCATGTACTCGGGAGAGTGGGAGGAGGAGTTGAAATGTTCGGCCATGGGGCACTGGTGTTGATTCTTGCGAGTATCCTGGAGATATTCTCTGAAGTGTTGTGTGAGAACACATCTCCTCTCTCCAACTTAGAGGAGACCGCATCGGGCGGAATGTATACATGAAATGGCATGTGTGGAAGTGCAAGAGAAACTTTGATGGATGTGGAAGCCTCCATTAGAGCCTTGGACAGAGGTGAGGAGGTCGATGTGGGTGAGGTTTTGCAATTCCTGCAGTGATAGGGAATTTTATGTTTCCCTCCCCACCCCTATCCACTTTGACAAAGACCCTTTCCTCCATGACTACCTAGTCAAGTCCAGGCCCTCCAATGACCCACCCTCCCCTCACGGCACGTTCCCCTGCCACCACAGGAATTGCAAAACCTGCACCCACATCTTCCCTTTCACATCCTTCCAAGGCTCCAATGAGCCTTCCACATCCATCAATTGTCCGTGTGCACTTCCACACATGTCATTTATTGCATCTGTTGCTCGCGATGCGGTCTCCTCTACATTGGGGCCAACAGACACATTCTCGGAGACCGTTTCAGAGAACATTTCCAGGGAACCCGCAACATTCAACTCCAACGCCCCAATACCAAAAACATCAATTACCACGTCCCCCGACTCTCCCAAGGACATGCAGTTCCTGGGTCTCCTCCACCGCCATTCCCTCACCACCAGACGCCAGATCTTGCACCTCGAGACCCTCAACCCCAGGGCATCAACGTGGTCTTCACCAGTTTCCTCATCTCCCCACGGCCACCTTATCTGAGTTCCAAGTTTCTACTGACCTGACCCACTTGTCTATCTTCTTTTCCACCTCTCCGCTCCACCCTCTTCTCCGACCTATCACCTTTAACCCCATTTCTATCCACATCTTGCATTCTCAGCTAATTTCTTCACAGACCCAGTCCTCCCGTTTATCTCAGCACCCTCGAGGCTCCCAGCTTTACTCCTGATGAAGGGTGTTTGCCTGAAACGTTATTTTTATTCTGCAAATCGGATGCTGCCTGACCTGCTGTGCTTCTTCAGCACCACTCTAATCTTGATTCTGATTTCCAGCACCTGCAGTACCCACTTCCGTCCATCTGATTCCCCTGTCCATTGTTCTTGAATAGGCAGTTGCTAAAGTTTCAGCATCATTTCCCTGCTCTTATATTCCCACCTGCGGTCAAGAACAGAAAGTATCTCCAACCTCTCGAGACGACTTGATCCCTTGTCCAATCACCTTCAAACATTCGTGAATGTCTACTCCAATTTTTCTTTAATTACTTTAAACCACTCAGCATTCACACTTTTCTCATTGTGCGTCCTCAAATTCATTATCACCCACTTCACTGGATTGAATTCCTTTCAGCATATTTTCTTGCCAATTGTTTCAAATCTCCCTGCAGTCTATGCCTTTCTTCCTCATGGTTAACGACATGACTAATTGTTACCTGATTTGCAAACAGCTAAATGCTGGCCACGACAAATAATTAAAAATCGTTGACCTATATGAGAAAACAATAGAACTCATCGAAGCCATATTTCATAAGCTTGTAGAGGACACCAGAAGAGGAGACTGTGAAGAAGGTGATCTAAGATTACGGAAGGGTCTTAATCCATTGCGTCCTTGGGCTGAAAAATGTCACATGAAGTTCAATCTGGATAAATGGAAGGCATTGCATTTCGCTACATCAACTAAGAGTAGGGCTTATACAATTAATGATCGGGCGTTTCATCGTGTTGTGGAACACGGAGGCCAGGAATGCAAGTACATAATTAATTTTAGTTTACTTCAGATATAGACAGCATGGTTTAAAAAAATGTCATCCTGCCTTCGTTGCGCAGTCCTTTGAGCGTAGGAGTTGGTCCGTTATGTTGAAGTTGAATTGGACATTGGGTGATGCGTCTTCGGGAATACTGTGTCCAGTTCCTACCGCCCAGTAATAGAAAGGAATTTATTCAGCTGGAGTAGGTTTAGAACAGGTATACCAGCGTATGGCTACAGGGGAAGGTTTGTGTTGTAACGAAAGGCTCGATAGGCTGACAATATTTTCACTCGAGCACTGAAGTTTGAAAGGCGACCTGAAAGAAATTTATAAATTATTGAGAGTTCGGCTCGAGTTAACTGTAACTGTCTTTTCTCCAAGGAGGGGGGACTTCAAGACGAGAGGGTAAATGTTCAAAGTGAAAAGACGGATTTAAAATAAGACATGAGAGGCTTTTTTTTAACAGAGGATGGTTTATGTGTGCAATGAAATGAAGTGATGAATGAAAGTACATTTACAAAATTTACAGGATATTTGGATCGACAAATAAATTGGAAAGTTTCAGTGGGATTAACAAAAGCTATTCACTCATGCCAAGTACACTATTTATTGCACAGAGGTAAGTTCAGAATCAACCACGATATTATGGATCTGGAGTCACACACCAGCCAGACACCAGATAGGTGTGACAGTTTCCTTCCCTATCAGGTATTAGTGAATCAGATCGACTGATTCAACATCATCATTAGACTCTAGGTATTTAATTAAATAAAATTACCAGCATCTGCCATGCCAGGGTGTGAACCCATGCCCACAGAATTATATGTGGACATTCATATTAACAATGCAGTAATAATATCACAAGGGCATTACTAACCCTCAGCAATTACAGGAGCCGTCAGATGCGACTCGTTTAGTTTGGCATTATGTTCAGTATGAGCTGATAGGAGCGAAAGGCCTGATTTCATGCTGCATGAGTCTATGACTTTGACACTATGAAACTGGCAGTTGGTTGGGATGAACAGCAGCGTTGACAGTTTAGTTGATCTCCTTCTGGGATATGTAATCTTGCTGGTTACTCTGGAGGTTCTTCTGCTCATTGAGCCCTTCCCATACACGGGACTGTTGAACTGTCTGTCCCCAGTTTGACTGAATCGATGAGTTTCCACTTCAGCAGGTAATTGAATCACGCATTGCGCTGGTTTCTCTGTGATATCGGTTGAACGATTGGTAGAAATCATGTCCACGCAGACGTAAGTCCTATTGTCCATGTTGTGAATGTGTTTTTATTCTGCTTGATATATCCACAGGGTGGGGATATCACTGGTCAGGACAGCATTTGTTGTTCATCCTGATTCGCTGCTGCCTCGCTGCTCGAGATACATGGATTCGATCCCAGTCTCGTGTGACTGTGTGCAGTTTGCACATTCTCTCTTTGCTTGTGTGAGTTTCCGCCCACAGTCTGAAGGTGTGAAGGTTACTGGGGTCAGCCATGGGAAATGAAGGGGAACGGAACAGTTACGGAGTGTGGGTCTGATAGGATGTTCTTCAGAGAGATGGTGTCGACTGGAAGGGCCGAATGGCCTGCTTTCCCACACGGTCGTCATTCTCGGATTTAGGGTCAGCTATTTCGTTCAGGTCCTGGAGACACAAGTAGGCAGGATTGGGTAAAGATGGTAGCATCCCCTGGATAAGTGACATGCATGAATGGGATTGCAGGAAATTAAAGGCATGTTCTCTGTTGCTGAGGTCAGGCTTCCATTCCAGGTTTTATTCATCGAACTTTAACATTACCACTTCCGTGAGTGAGTCCCCAAGGATGACTAATTTATTATATCACCACAACACCACTTTCTCCAGGTTGCAGTATTTATTGGGAACAAGAAGCTGATTCTGAGCTGATGCGAGCAAAAACAGGTGCCAATGTCAAAACCACTGATCCAAACAGGAAAATGAAATTTCGGACCTCGCCACCCCAAAGTTAAAGTCTCCACATGCTTTGGATGCGCCAATCGGCTGTCTCAGCAACATGTACTGTTTATGTCATAATATTATAAATGGGGGCAAGTATTCCCTTCCGCCCCGGTTTTGAGCAGGACCATGCGCCTCTCTCCTGTCATTCCATCCCAGTTTCCAATTGGATCTTTGTGACTGCTTCACACAGTTTCTCTGATTCCGGATCTGGAACTGGGATTATATGTGATTGCATGCAGCAGTTGGTCCTGCCTTGTGTGGGCAAAGTGATGAAGTAGCCGATGTTCAAATATAATGCTATTGAAGCATACGTTTCAACAATATTCTGCACTCTCCCAAAAGTTTGGAGAGTTTCATTAATCCCATTCTCCTGTACTCTCATTCATGGAACCTCCACAGTCTCTGGGGATGCGAAAGTTAAAGATTCGGTTCATTTTGCGTTCCTATATGCCTGTCGCTAAGTCCTGATATTGTACATTCTTCGTGATATTTCCTCTGCTACCATACTGGTTGCAATTTGCAAGCGTGGTCTGTGGAATGCTGCAACCTTCCACTGCACCATACGTTTAGTAGTTCGCATTCTGCGTTGTGATTGCAGCGACCTCGGCTCTAATCCACACCATAGCGGTCAGTTCTCTCAAAGCTTTACTTTTGGTGAAACACGGTCAGAAATTAATCGTTTTTTAGAAGATAATATTCTCCGAGGTGATGATTTCTTTTCCATCGAATTTTGTTGTTCTGCGTTTCAAATACCAGGATTTAAACCCAAAAGTTCTCGAAGATGTCTCTCCCTCGCACTCTCCCGAGCTCTCTTTTACGTCCCTCATCCCATTTCACTGAGGCATTGCACAATCTAACATACATTTTACGTTGATACCGTCCAGTCTGTGCCTATGCTCTCACTGTTGCCCAATCTCTTCATTTGCACCTTCAAATCATTCGATCCGTTTGGATATCGTGGCTGTGAGATCAATTCTCTTTTAGCAACTTTTACTGACATGGACCAGAGATTATTGAAGCGTCAGGCTGAATAAAAGGGCATAGGGAATAATTGGGGGAAAGAGACTGTATTGGAAAAGATCCCCCAGCAGGGCTTTCTGCGATAGCCTAGTGGTATTATCGCTGGATTGTTAACACAGCAAAGCCAGGTAATGTTCTGTGGGCACGGGTTGGATTCCCACCACACCACGACGATGATAGTATGTGAATTCAATAAATGCCTAGAATTAAGAATACGTTGTCTGAAAAACCCATCTGTTTCACTGACGTCCTTGAGGGAAGAAAACTACTGTCCCGATCTGGTCTGGCGTCCACGTGACTCCAAACCGGAAGGCAATAAATGCTGCAGTTCCACCCCCGATGCTGTTACAGAATGGAAATATGTTAATTCGGCTCAGTGCTAGAATTGTCCAGGGATGAGATCGCACTGGGAAAGTTGTCGGAGAGATTCACTCGGATAATGTCGAGGCTGAAGAGTTTCAGTCATGAAGGGAGACAGGACAAACTAGGGTTGTTTGTCACCGAGCAGAGGGGTTTGTGAGGGGTATAGATAAGGTAGACAGAAAGAAGCGTTTCCCATCGATGGAAAAAACGATCACAGGGGGCCAGAAATTTAATGAGAAAGGCAGAAAGGTGAAAGTAGATGTGGAGAAAAGCGGTTTAGGCGGGCGGATGTTCGAATTTGGAACACACAGTCTGGAAGGGTCAGAGTGGCAGCAACTCTTATAACCTGAAGGAATATGCAGATGAGAATATGTTCTGCCAAGAAATCTTCGAGAAGGTAAGGCTATGGGCTAAACCATTCCTGTTGTTAAGCAGTTGCTTTTGACACATGCAACCACAACGTGCTGAAGTGTCTCCTTTGAAACTGTTGTCCTTGCTAGTATGGTGGTTCGTGTCGCCGTATATTATGTGGGAGTTAGGAGCTCAATTCCTGGCTGGGGCACTGTAAATGTTTTAAAACTGTCGGTCGGTTTCCAAGTGCGGGTTATTATTGCCTGCCCTTCCATTCTCCATGGGAAATGTCACAGGAAGGACAGTGCTGTCTGAATCAGTGTGGGGAAAGTCTGCAGCTCCCGGCGAAACAGAGTGTCAATGCAAGTGCAAACACGTGACTTCCGCAACCCGTACCTCGTGTCTGTACTGGAGTCTGAACCATTTAATAGAAAGAAGAAGGAAGCTGAGGAAGAAACAGGGTAAACCAATTCAGATGTGAGCGCAGAAACATTTTCCGCAGCATCATGAGGAAAACTGACAAATGGCTCCGAGAAAGAGTTTGTCTTTCAGAACTGTTAGTTCACAGAGATGTTTCTTGTTCCACTCAAGCCCTTCAGAAATTGAATAACAATTTAACTGAGACTTGAAATGTTAGAACACACCAGGCGATGAGTCACGTGCTGGAAACTGTGTTTAAAAGCCAGATGTTTGATAAGTGCTCATGATGCAATAGGCTGAAGGACCATTGGCCATGCTTTTAAAAACTCGATAGCTGTCATTTTTCAACTAAACAAAACAGGCAAAAACAAAGTCATCAAGGAAAGTTCCAAGCATTGCATATGTCGTCCCTGGTGCGAACGTGCTGAAATGCAGCTGTCTCACTGCTATTTCCCAATGTTGATTTCCAGAAAAGGAAAAAAAAATGTTGTTCCTTATGGAAATCTTAAATTGAACATGAGTTCCAGACATCACAAAACAGCAAAGGTAGCAGTCCTGTCAGAGTCAATGAGAATTGCATATCGGAGATGAAATCAAATGGGAAGAAACGCTGAAATCAGTTGGACTGGGGTGTGCAAATTTGAAAATCACACAACACCAGGTTATAGTCCAACAGGTTTAATTGGAAGTACTAGCTTTCAGACCACTGCTCATTCATCAGGTGATTGTGGCGTCCACAGTTGTAAGACACAGAATTTATAGCATATGTTTACAGTGTCATGTAACTGAAATTGTACATTGAAAAATACCTTGATTGTTTGCTAAGTCTCCAATCTGTTAGAATGACCATGTTAGCTTCACTTCTTTCATATGTAAAGTGCAAAACCTTTTTATTTTAATGTTTAATTCTCAGGTGAAGTTTAACAACTGATGTCTGCGCCCCACCCCCTGTGATGCTGTCTGTTCCATAATGTTTAGACTGATTCTAGTTTATAAAAATGAGTTACCAGAGACTTACATGGATTCATGAAGTTTTTGAGCAAAGTACAATGTAACTCTGCAAGTACAATTTCACCCCACAGACGTATATGTGTGTGTGTGTGTGTGTGTCTGGAGGAGGATCTCTGTTTGTAGCTAGGGCAATTGGATCACCTGTACTGTGACATGAACCCAATGATCATGGGTACAGAATTTAGCTATCAGTCTCTGTGGGGGCACTTTTAGCTGCTGCCTGTTCCGAAGATCTTGGAAAACTGTCACCCGAAGATCCGAGGTCGAATGTCCTGGATCACTGAAGTGCTATCCAACTGGTGAGGCACACCTGTCTGTTGATTAATGCGTAGCGCCCATTCCGTTGTTGTAGCCTCCGTTCAGCTTCACCAATGTACCATGCCTGAAGGCATTCTTGCCTGCAGCGTGTTGTGTTTTTTTAGATTAGCGTCAGTCTAAACATTATGGCATGGACGCAGCACACAGGGACTAACACCTTCAACATATTATCTATGCTGACACTAATTGGTAAAGTCCACCTGAGAATGTAACTGTTAAAAGAAAGTTTTTCGATTGATAAAAGAAAGAAATGAACCTAACATAGTCATTCTAACAGATGGAAGACTTAACAAGCAATCAAGGTATTTTTCCAATGTATAATTTCAGTGACATTACACTGTAACCTATCGCTATAAATTCTGTACCTTACCACTGTGTACTCCACAGCCACCTGATGAAGGAGCAGCTCTCCAAACGATATTGCTTCCATTAAACCTGTTGGACTATGACCTGGTGTTCTGCGATTTTTTACTTTGTATTAGAATGCGGATCTCACAATTAATGTAGAGGTGAAGAAGCATTTATTCTCTAAGACCGTTCTGCATCAGTGGACTTTCTTGTAGCAGAAAGCTGTTGCGGAAGTGTCATTAGGTGTAATGAGGCTGAGATCAGCAGATGTTCAAACAGCAAAGACATCAAGCGTTATGGGGAAAGGCAAGAAAGTGCAGTTCAAGGTTATCAGATCAGATATGAAATCATTCAATAGCGGAGTAGACTTGATGGTCTGAATGGTGTCTATCTGTTCCTAAACTTGTTGGCCTCAATATGAAGCTGCAAAGACGAAGGTAAACAGGAAAACCGATATTCAGTATCTGCGTTGAACCTGGCTGCACTGGGCATGTAGTTAACTCTCACAAACCACTATTCCCCTTCCGTTTTCCTGCCGCCCCCTCCGTTCTTGTTTTAAACTGATTGAACGTCAAGCAATTGCCGATGACATTGCTGATGTGGAACTGTAGCATATAGAACATAGAACATAACAGCGCAGTACAGGCCCTTCGGCCCTCGATGTTGCACCGCCCTGTCACACTAATCAGAAGCCCATCCCATCTCCACTATTCCATGAACGTCCATATGCCTCTCCAATGACGACTTAAATGCACTTAATCTTGGCGAATCTACCACGGTTGCAGGCAAAGCATTCCTTGCCCGAACTACTCTCTGAGTAAAGAAACTACCTCTGACATCCGTCTTCTACCTATCTCCCCTCACTTTAAAGTTGTGGTCCTCGTGCTTGCCGTCCCCATACTTGGAAAAAGACTCTCCATGTCCACCCTATCTAAACCTCTGATTATCTTGTATGTCTCTATTAAGTCACCTCTCAGTCTTCTCTCCAACGGGGACAGCCGCAAGGCCCTCAGTCTTTCCTCGTAATGCATTCCTTCCATACCAGGCAACATGCTAGAAAATCCCCTCTGCACCCTTTCCAAAGCGTCAAAATTCTTCTTATAATGCGGTGACCAGAAATGTTCACAATACTTCAAAGGTGGCCGTACCAGATCTTTGTACAGCTGCAGTATACCCTTCTGATTCCAGAACTCAATCCCTCTATTAATAAAGGCCAAAACACTGTTTTCCTTCTGAACAACCCTGTCAATTTGGGTGGCAACTTTCAGGGATCTGTGTATATGGATACCGAGATCTCTCTGCTCATCTGCACTCCCAAGAATCTTACCATTCGCCCAGTATTTTGCATTCCGATTACTCCGTCCAATGTGTATCACCTCGCACTTGTCCACATTAAACTCCATTTGCCGCCTCTCAGCCCAGCTCTGCATCCTATCTATGTCTCTTTGCAACCGACTACATCTTTCGTCACTATCCATAACTCCACCGACCATAGTGTCGTCCGCAAATTTACTAACCCACCGTTCTAAGCCCTCATCCAGGTCATATATAAAAATGACGAATAGCAGTGGAACCAACATCGACTTTTGCGGAAAGCCGCTAGTAACTGGACACCAAGATGAACATTGCATCAACTACAACACTCTGTTTTCTTTCAGCAAGTCAATTACTGATCCAACCTGCTGTGTCTCCCACAATCCCATTCCTCCACATTTTGTATAATAGCCTACTGTGGGAACCTTATCGAACACCTTGCTGAAATCCATATACAGCACATCAACCTGTTTACTCTCATCCACCTGTTTGGTCACTTTGTCAAAAAACTCATAAGATTCGTTAGGCACAACCTATCCCTTTACAAAACCGTGCTGACTGTCCCTGATCAGATTATTATTTTCTAGATGATTATAAATCCTATCTCTTGTAACCTTTCCCAAAGCTTTACCAACAACTGAAGTGAGACTTACTGGTCTGTAATTACCAGGGTTGTCTCTACTACCCTTTTGAACAAGGGAACCATATTTGCAATCATCCAGTACTCAGGCACTATTCCTGTAGACAATGATGATTTCTAGATCAATGGCACAGGCTCGGCAATCCCCTTCCTTGCTTCCCACAGGATCCTAGGATAAATCCCATCTGGCCCAGAGGACTTGTCTATTTTCACACTCTGCAGTATTTCTAATTCTTCTTCTTTGTGAACCTCAATCTCTTCGAATCGAGATGCAAGTATCTCTGTATCTTCCACGCCAACATTTTCATTTTATATCGTGAACACTGTCGAAAAATATTTATTTAGTGTTTCCCATGTCTCCTCTGACTCCACACACAACTTCCCACTATTATTCTTGATTTGCCCTAATTTAACTCTCGTCATTCTTTTATTCCTGACATACCTATGGAAAGCATTAGGGTTAACCCTGATCCTATCCACCAACAACTTCTAATGTCTCCTCCTGGCTCTCATGTCTCCTCCTGGCTCTTCTAAGCTCTCTTATTAGGTCATGCAGTGAAACGATTCTGTCTGCTGCACAACATCATTCTGCTTCGAAATATCCGGCAGTATTACATATTGATTACTGTAAACGTTAACCTTTAACAAGCCATGACAGTGAAATCAGTGAATCCTCATCACTTTCCTACCAGGGAAGATTTCTGTTAACATCACCCTGGACATCATGACATTCGCCATTCTGTTCTCCCATCCTACTGTGCGTGATCCCCTCTGCCCTATTCCGGTCTTGTTGGTTGGTTTACAATACTGAGGCTATCCAATCATCTTTGCATTTCAGTTTCTAAAGGATGAGACCTTCTCTCTGAGCTGGCAATGTGCTTGCTCAGTGGCAATGACACTGTCCTTGTAAACTAGAAAAGTGCTTGAAGTAGGCCATTCCTGTTTTTCATTCCAAGAACTTGAGGCAATCCGTTCGGCAGGACAGGAAATAGCGGGCGTGAGCAGTGATCAAGTTTGGCAGCAAGAACGAGGTGAGGCAGTATAAACTACAGAGTAATGGGGAAACAATGGGCAAGGAACACTGGGACGGGAGGGGCTGAATACTTCCTTTCTTTGCTGTAACCAGACATTGGTGTTGAACTCTGAAATGGGACAACATCGGACCAGTCTGCTTGTTTTCTCCCGAGGCCTGTGTCACACTTGGGGAAATGTGTCTGCGTGCTTCAGTCTATGGGTAAAAATGGGGTTCAGTTCCCATCTCAAACTTTAATCCCATTTATTGTGTTTTACGAGATTAAAACTTTCCAGAGAAATTAGCATTCAGGTGAAACATCAGAGTTCACAAGGTTACAGACCAAGTGCTGGGAAATGAGATGATGGGACCCATTTCTGTGCTGTAAACACTCGAGAATTCAATCGTTTTTGAGGGGAAACCTATCTGCAGTAATATAATTCCAAAAAC
This sequence comes from Chiloscyllium punctatum, assembly GCF_047496795.1. NCBI lineage: Eukaryota > Metazoa > Chordata > Chondrichthyes > Orectolobiformes > Hemiscylliidae > Chiloscyllium > Chiloscyllium punctatum. The sequence goes on from NC_092756.1 coordinate 35,353,755, forward strand.
TGTGTTATGAAGATATGGTGCAGCTGCTTCAAAAATGAGTCTCAGCTATTTCTTTTCTGCCTTTAGATACATTGGAGCTGCAGCGATTGAGTGCGTTGGTTTCTGAAAACGAAACGTACCAATGAGCAATGTATTGGGCTATTCCAGGATTGCCTTCTCTGACAACGGTGGGACATGACTGATGTTGTCTATGATATGGAATACTGGATTAGTGGTGCTGGAAGAGCACAGCAGTTCAGTCAGCATCCAACGAGCAGCGAAATCAACGTTTCGAGGAAAAGCCCTTCATCAGGAATAAAGGCAGTGAGCCTGAAGCATGGAGAGATTAGCTAGAGGAGGGTGGGGGTGGGAAGAGAGTAGCATAGAGTACAATGGGTGAGTGGGGGAGGAGATAAAGGTGATAGGTCAAGGAGGAGAGGGTGGAGTGGATAGGTAGATAAGTAGATAGGCAGGTCGGACAAGTCAAGGAGACAGTAACTGAGCTGGAAGTTTGAAACTAGGATGAGGTGGGGGAAGGGGAAATGAGGAAGATGTTGAAGTCCACATTGATGCCCTGGGGTTTAAGTGTTCCGAGGCGGAAGATGAGGCGTTCTTCCTCCAGGCGTCTGGTGGTGAGGGAGCGGCGGTGATTGAGGCCCATGACCTCCATGTCCTCGGCAGAGTGGGAGGGGGAGTTGAAATATTGGGCCACGGGGCGGTGTGGTTGATTGGTGCGGGTGTCTCGGAGATGTTCCCTAAAGCGCTCTGCTAGGAGGCGCCCAGTCTCCCCAATGTAGAGGTGACTACATCGGGAGCAACGGATACAATAAATGATATTGGTGGATGTGCAGGTGAAACTTTGATGGATGTGGAAGGCTCCTTTAGGGCCTTGGATAGAGGTAAGGGAGGAGGTGTGGGCACAGGTTATACAGTTCCTGCGGTGGCAGGGGAAAATGCCAGAATGGGAGGGTTGGTCGTAGGGGGGTGTGGACCTGACCAGGTAGTCACGGAGGGAACGGTCTTTGCGAAAGGCGGAAAGGGGTGGGGAGGGAAATATATCCCTGGTGGTGGGGTCTTTTTGGAGGTGGCGGAAATGTCGGTGGATGATTTGGTTGATGCGAAGGTTTGAAGGGTGGAAGGTGAGCACCGGGGCGTTTTGTCCTTGTTACGGTTGGAGGGGTGGTGTCTGAGGGCAGAGGTGCGGGATGTGGACGAGATGCGTTGGAGGGCATCTTTAACCACGTGGGAAGGGAAATTGCGGTCTCCAAAGAAGGAGGCCATCTGGTGTGTCCTACGGTGGAACTGGTCCTCCTGGGAGCAGATACGGCGGAGGCGGAAAAATTGGGAGTACGGGATGGCATGGCGGAGAAATTGGGAATAGTGCCAGTGTTTGAGTTGAATAGACAAAGTTAAAAATCTCACAATATCAGGGCAGAGTCCAGCAGGTTTATTTGGAAGCACGAGCTATCGGAGAGCCGCTCCTTCATCAAGTGGGTGTTTTTCTGCAGAAAATTGGTGTGTGTGTCAATATGTGCGATCTTTTGGAAGATCATCTGAACTTTAACCGACCGTTCGTGGTGTCGACGGTACCCATGACTTGGAGGCGTTGGTGTTGGACTGGGGTGGATACATTTAATAATCACGCAAACAAATTTTAGATTCCAACAGTTGACAAACACCTGATGAAGAAAGAGTACATGGAAAACTGGTGCTTCCAAATACGTCTGTTCAATACCATCTGGTGCTATGTGATTTTTACTCTCATGGCATTTGGTAATGTTTAACTGATCGAAGACAGTGAAAGAATTTTCGCTCGTGAAGATGAAAATTTCAAATATTATCCACCTGAGCATAACAGAAATGATGAAGTTGGATGTGTGATGAATCTCCACAATGCGCTTGCGCAAAGTAAAAGTCGAACCTCAACCGCCTGATCCGTAGCCAGCAATACGAATGGTTGTACCACTGGCCAGATGCACAGCTGAGATTTTACACGCTGCAGGGCTATGGTGTTAACAAGGACATGAGCAATAATAGTAACAGTCACAAGGTGAACAAAGAACAAAGATAATCACCATCATTGATTTACTTCAAATTGTCTTCAAAAAACGACCATTCACAATCTGATCAGCCAATGAATGAGGTCACTGATGATCTTGGAAATTGCAACTGACTTTGCTGCGTTTTCACCAAAATTTGAGGTAAACTCCAGCCTAATCATAACATCGCATATTCCCATTAATTTTCAGCTTTAGATTAAGTGAATGACCTGTCCGTATTTGCAGGAAATGAGTGAAAATGTCCTTCCGGTAATGTAATCCAGTGCAGAGTCGGCCAGAAAAAAAAAGACGAAGACATGAAACATCACTCCCATTTCTCTCTGTACCAATGCGTTTTCCTGAGTCGAATATTTTCAGGGCTTGTCTTTACTATCTAAAGAATTAATTATTTTCCCGGGAAAGATTCTTCATAAATCAATTAACATCTGAGGTGTTGAATAATTTTTTACTTCAGATTAAAATAGTTGAATATCTTTTCCCCCAGCCTAATGTCCCAATCCTCCCTCCTCTTCCATGTAAATACAAGCTTTGCCAGGTGATGTTGGAGCTCCCAACCTGACATTCCAATGCTCCTTGCTGCTCCATGTCAATAGAAGCGGCTCGACTTGAAGTTGGAGCTCCCACTCTGATGTCCCAATGCTCCCAGTTGTTACATGTCATTAAACGCTGGTCCTTGTGAGGTTGGAGCTCCCAGTCTGATGTCCCAATGTTCCCTCCTCCATGTCAATAGAAGAAGTCCAGTTGAGGTTGGATCTGTCACTCTGATGTCCAAATGCTCCCTGCTGCTACATGTAATTAAAAGCTGCTCCAGGTGAGGGTGGAGCTCCCAGATGGATCTCGCAAATCTCCCTGCTCCATGCTAACTGAAGCCGCTCCAAATGAGGATGGATCTTGCATTCGGATGTGCCAATGCTCCCTGCGGCTCCATGTCAACAGAAGCTGCTCCAGGTGTGGTTGGAACTCCCAGACTGATGTCACAATGCTCCCTGATCCACGTCAAAAGACACTGCTCCAGATGAAGTGGGAGCTCTCATCCCGGCCAGCTCACATACTTCGATACCATCATAGAAATACTGCCCACTGAACATTTCCACCACTGGAGCCATTGGTGGAATATCTGCATCATGAGAACCTAATATTATTTTTAGTCAACACCGAATCATTATGTCCAAAAGTCATTCTTTCTTAAACCTTATTTAGCATGTGCATACTGCAGTCAAGCCGAAGTAAGATCGTGGTGCTAATTGATGTAAGCTTAATAAAAATTACATCCTATTTTTCATGTTGCATAACTGCGACTTGGCAAGGACAATGTTTATATTGAAATCACACTTTTATTCCAGGTGTGAGAATTTGGTTTGAATTATTTAAAATGAACTTGTTCACTGTGTAAAATGATTAAATAAATCTCGATTTCAAAACAAAATTGGTAACGTTGTCATCCATCTTGAAATGTGGTGTCTTCTTCTTTCAACCAGACGGGTATTATAACGAAAAGTCTATTAATGATATGCGTATAAAGACACTTTAAATCGCAAGGTTTATGAACGTTTGTAGCTCAGGTTGAGGTTTAGGGTGTAGGTTTGCTCGCTGAGCTGTAGGTTTGATACCCAGACGTTTCATTATCTGGCTCCGTCACATCATCAGTGGCGACCTCCAAGTGAAGCGAAGCTGTTGTCCCTTGCTTTCTATTAATATCTTCCTCCTGGATGGCGTTCCTGGGGTTTGTGGCGATGTCATTTCCTGTTCGTTTTCTGCGGGGTTGATGGCATTTAGATCTATGTGTTTGTGTATGGCGTTGTTGTTGGAGTGCCAGGCCTCTGGGAATTCTCTGGCATGTCTTTGCTGAGACTGTCTCAGGATCAATGCGTTTCCCAAGTCGAAACGGACTACCAAAAATCCATAACCGACGAGCCCCCTTCAGACCCATTGTCTCTTTACCCGGAACACCAACTTACAGACGGGCCAAAGAACTACACGAAAGACGGAAATGCCTCATAGAAGAGTCACAGCACTCCATCCACTCCACCCAGGAATTCCTAAAAATCATCAAAAAAACCAAAATAGAGGAAGAAGAAGCAATGATCTCATTCGACATAACGGCACTGTTCACATTCATCAACATCGACCCGGCAAAGGAAACACTTCCCACACTTTTAGAACAGACCATCACACACACCAACCACCATCAATCACATTACCAACGAAAACATAATGAAGCTAGTGGACCTGTACCTCACCACCCACTTCACCTTCAACAACATAAACTACAAACAAACCAATGGCACACCCATGGGATCTCCGGTATCAGGATTCATAGCAGAAGCGGTAATGCAAAGACTAGAACAAACAGCCCTACCAACAATCAAACCAAAAATCTGGGTCCGCTACGTAGATCACATCTTTGTCATTACAAAACGAAACAAGATAGTAAAGACATTTAACATCATCAACAACACCCTCACAGGCATAAAGTTCACCAAGGAGGAAGAAACCGACAACAAACTCGCATTCTTGGACGTCACAGTAGAAAGAAAGGACAACGGATAACTACAATCTGCGTATACAGAAAACCGACAAACACTGACCAAATACTTAACTTCACCATCAACCATCCCAACACACACAAACAAAGCTGAATGAGAACACTATTCCAACCAGCCACCATACACTGCAGCACAGACGAACTTCGGAAAACAGAGGAGAACCACCCATTCAACGTATTCGAGAATAGACAGTCCGCAAATTCCTCAAGAACAAACCACGACAAGCAGACCAAACGCAGTCAGAAACCCTAACCACCTTACCATACATCAAAGAAGTTTCAGAAATGACAGCCAGACTACTAAGACCCCTCGGAATCCTAGTAGTACACAAACCCACCAACACTCTCAAACAAAAACTAACAAACTTAAAAGACACAGATTCAGCCCGTGGACAAAACCAACGTCATCCACAAAGTTCCATGCAAGGACTGCCACCAACACTATGGAAGACAAACAGGAAGAAAGTTAGCCACCAGGCTACACGAACACCAGCTAGCCACAAAAAGACACGACCTTCTCTCCTTCGTAGTCCTACATACGGATTAAAAATATCACTATTTCGACTGGGACAACACATCTATCCTGGAACAGGCTAAGCAAAGACATGCCAGAGAATTCCTAGAGGCCTGGCACTCCAACCACAATGCCATAAACAAACACTTAGATCGAGATGCCATCGATCAACCCCTCAGAAAACGTACAGGAAATGACATCACCACAAACCCCAGGAACCCGTAAGAGGAGAAAGATATGAATAGAAAGCAGGAGACAACAGCTTCGCTTCACTTGGAGGTCGCCACTGATGATGATGTTACCTAGCCAAGTAAACAAACGTTTGGATGTCAAAGCTTCAGCTCAGCGAGCAAACCTACACCCGACATTTTAAATCATTTTTCATGTTTATGTTGCATGAATCTGCGGTTAGTGATCCACAGTTTAGTTTCACTCCCTATAGGTAACATGCTGATTTCTCCAGTTGTTCATAGTTCAATGTGATGCATCCAGTGTGTGCATAACGAGAGGGAGCTTGCTTCCCACATCTTGTGTTTATCTGTGCCTTATGTCCAGCCTTCATCAATGGCGAGAGCAAGGGGCGAGGGCGAGACCAATATGTAAGTCTTTCCGTGCCCATGCACGGCACCCACAGCGGCAATTCTCCACTGTGCATTTACAGCCAGTTCTCAGTGCCCCTCTACCCACGCCCTGCCGCTTTTGAAGTATCTCCATTATTTTTTGTTGTCTCGCTGTGCTCTTCTCACCAGGATGAATAACTTCTCCTCAACCTCCTCCAGATTTCATCTGACAAAAGATTCATTAAGAATCCCTTTGCATAAACATGCACTTCGCAGGTCTTGTTATTTGATTTTCCTGGATGTCTTTCAAACGGAAAAACGTTCACAGCAACTTGACATGAAAACGACAACACAAGACAATCACGCGCTTTTTCATTATCCCAAGGCAACCGACATTTCAATGCAGTTTAGTCAACAGGGTCAAACCATGCTTTGAGATTGCATAATAGCGTTGATACAGATAAACTGACCATTGGAGTCCCGATTTCAATACAACATCTGTGGCCATTGGAGAACAGTCGAATTCGAACCCACGCCTGCGGAGCACAATGGATTAGTAGACCATCGCCTTAACCTCTCGGCCATCACGTCACCAATGCAGAGCTGAGGATGAACTTATGAATAATTGAATTGCGTAAATTATGCAGAGCAGCAGATATTTCTCCCTGGTGTTGGTGAAATGAAAAATAACACAGTACAGTTCCAGGAATATGGTCTGATCTCTGGGTTCTGAGGCAAGTGCACTCCCATTGTCACACTCTGCACACAGTGATCTGAACAAAAATGAGGAAATGAATATGTAAGAAGGTCTGTTGAATTCTGTGAAGATTTGAAGTCAATGGAATGAAGAACCCGAGACAGCAGGAGGTTTTCTTTCAATACAGCGTTGTGTAGAGCTCTTAAGGATAGTGGAATCATGGGTTATGGGACTAAGGCAGGAACAGGATACAGATTGAGGATGTTCAGCCATGATCATAATGAATGGTGGTGCTGGGTCGAAGGGCAGAATGGCCTACTCCTGCAACTGTGTGTATTGTCTATTAAATTACCTGTGAGGAATTGTTTTCCAGACTGGAGGAGAGTGCATAGTGCTCAATGTCATTATTCGGAACACCTAACTTCCGCTCAGATGTTTTTGACACGCACTTTTGTACAGAACAGACAATTTAAAAATCCAAAATAACGCTAAACTGACAATTGAACTCAACAATGCAAAAACCTTGATCTGTATCATTTTCCTGGGCCGTGCGACACCAAGTCACTGTATGATCACAGCAACACAGTGAACAAGTGTCAGAAGGAAAATGAGTGCAGTGTCAGAGCGCATGCTGGGAGCAGCAGGTGACACACACGGAAGTGCATTTCACTCAACAGGATCACTTGCCAAACAGCGGACTGCGGTGGAAGAATGCAGGGGGGGTTTACACTTTGAAATTTAATGCCAGAGACACAATGGAGATCTGCCATTGAGTCTGTTCAAGATGAGGATTTTAAGATTTCTACAGATGCAAAACAAAATAAAAAGCTCATCGTTTATTGAAGGCAAAACATGAAATTGTACATTTCATCAATCTACCCATCTTTACAATGAGTACCTCACCACTTTCCTCACTCGGGGACAGAACCACTGGTGAAGATGATCATATAATCCACGTTACTAGCCATGGAATCAGAGAAACTCGGTTTCCCAAAGGTTAAAGTAAAACCAGGAATGTAGAGGTAAGCATTAATGTGTTGCTCCTGTGCTGAAGGTGACCAGTGCACGGTATCTCTGTTCCAGTATAGTGGGCTGTGCTGTGCCGAAGTTTTAAGTTTGAGTCTCGCATGGAGCAGCTTCAATTTGTCGTCGTGTTGCGGGGTACGGATTGAAGGTGATATTGAGCAAAGCCAAGTTTATGGGAAAATACCCGTGTTTGTGGGTTGAGAAACGACCTTTTCTGGATAATGACTCCTTGATCAACAAACATACTGCAAGTATCTAAAACGTGAAGAGACGTATGTGGAGAAAGAGCCAAGGATGATTTTTCAGCAGATGGATAACTTTTCCCATGTGCACTGCTTTAAATTCCGGGAAAATAGATGTTGAACTGGTTTCATGGACAGAGTTTGTTGCAAACTCACACAGGTTATTGCGATGATTAAAAAAAAATCACATAGGACCGTTTGAATATTGTATCGAACTGAATTTTGGTCTGAGCATATTTTATCTGAAATGGCGTGCTGCAGAAGAGTACAGAGGGTTAACTATACAAAAGAACAGAGTCTTCTTGGTGGATTTCTTGGGTGGAGTTAAGAATGTACGAAATATACATAGCATCATGTGAATGTGGTCAAAACTTTAAAGTAGGTGTTGCCTCTCCAAGTGACGATTCAATTCCTACTCATTTGGATATCACTTCCGTCTGCAGTTATTTTAGGGCATGAGCTCCATTTACAGAGTTTCACCTTGAATAATACGCCACACCTTACCAATCCATGAATTTGTTATACTCAGTCTTATTCAGTTGTACGTGTTCATGAAATATCTTTGTGTCTGAAGTCAACAAATTCTAAATTGTCACGCAACCACACTGACTTTCACTCAATGGTAAATTCTCTCCTTGAACGTTTGTTCGTGTATCTTTTAAAACACTGTGAAATCAGCTTCTACGTTTTATTTCTGGAAAGTCGTTCACGATTTAAATAACTCTATTGAGTGGAAGAAACTCTCATCCAAACTTTTCTTAATCAGTCACGAATGGTTTTCAAGCTCGAACTAAAGTTATCTATTCACTAGAAAGAGGGACTTTCCCCGATTTACTCATTCAAACCTCGCGGTATGTGAAAATCTCATTTGTTCACATCAAACTTGCGTGTTTCTGCTCCAGCATTTCCAAATCTCGTGAATAAATTCCTTCATTCTTTCTATCATCCCGTTTGTATCCTTTCTGATATTTTTATGTCTCAGTAAACAACGTCACTTGAATTCTAATATCTTGCTATCCAGGAAACAGCGTCTGTGCTCTTTCTAACTTCTTCTCATGTTTTTGATGAAGAATGAGGACAAGGATTATACACAATGTTCCCACTGAGAGTGACCAAAAGATTTTACAGTTACGCTATGAACTCTTTGCTTTTTAAATATGACGCCTCTATTTATAAACTCCAATAAGGTAAATTACTATCTAATCAGTTCATGAACATCGTCTCCATGGAGACGAGAATTTTCTATGTCTTCCTTTCTTCTTCCACGGAATGTCTGAAAGGTTTGTAAGGCCAACATCTCTAAATCCCCATGTCCCGAGTCAGTCTCAGCTATTTCTAAAGGCGACTGAAGTTCAAATACTTCATAGGGTGTCTTCCATCATTCCAGTGCAGACTGGTTCTGGACAGTAAATGCTATCACTTAAGGCCACCGTGAATCTGAAATCAACAGTTGTCACATAGTAATTCTCGTAGCTATTGTGTATCATATGTTCGTGTTCTTGTTCAATTTGTTCATCATTTCATGGGTCCCTGTATTGAATTCTACTGAATGATTAATTTGTGAATGGAGACATTCCCTTCACCACTCAGTCGAAACTCCCTGGAACATTGAAAGATTTTACTCATACGCTTCCAGAGGACAGTCCTGCCATTACTGGGATGAAGCAGTGAAAATTGCCCACGTATCCTCGAAGGCAAGGATTTCCTTTTCCATTTTAGCAGATCATTGCAGCACTGAATCCCATGTGTGCGTTCATTAAAACCAAAACAGTTGCAGCAAGAGTTTAAAACTAAGATTTTGCAATCTGCTTGCATTGTTTGTCCCAAAAATTACATTCCATATTATGGTATGTTTGTGGATGAAAGCACTTTCTGAATCTTGAGCAATTATATTTCAGTTTTGTCAAAAAAATTATCATTCGCTGTTCTCTCTTTCACTTTCAGTTTCCCGTTTTATATCCCGTATTTTATCAGTTTATCTTAAGTTTTCAATAATTTCAATCAATCTCCCTCCTGATTTCCAATCCGAGAGAATGCCGCAATTTTGTCAATTTATTTGCAGTGCAGCTGTAGGGCGCGGTGACCAAGTGGAAAGGCATTGGTCACTTGAACCAAATAAAAGTAGTCGGCTCGTGGAATCTGGCCGTTCCATTACAGTTATATTAAAAACATTTAACGTAATCTTTAGCTAAATCATATTGGCAGAAAATAAGAAAACAAGATGAAAAAAATTGCTGATGCTAAAAATCAAACAAAAACAGACGTTGCTGGAATATTTCAGGACGTCTGGCAGCATCTGTGGAGAGACGGACCCAATGGATGTGAAACGTTAACTGTGATTCATCTGCACAGATGCTGCCAGCTCACCTGTGATTTTAAAGCAATTTCTGTTTTTGTTTCAGATTGGCAGATTTTGTCGGAGTTCATGAGAACAGTGCTCATTAGAATCAAACAGACAGCATGGATCTGGTTGTGTGAAATGAGACAGTAACAACGAATGAGTGGAGTGTGTTGTACTGGAAAAGCACAGCAGGTCAGGCAACATCCGAGGAGGAGGAGAATGGACGATTTAGGCATAAGCCATTCATCAGGAATTCGGTTTGTGAGTCGGGCAGAGGAACAAAGCTGAAGCCAGGTGCCAACTCGCAGGCACCTCCTCCTACAGACCACGATCACAAACTCTCCTCCCCTCACCAAACTATCATCTCCCAGACCATCCACAATCTCATCACCTCTGGGCATCTCCCATCCATAACCTTCAACCTTATTGTCCGTGAACCGCGCACTCCCCGATTCTACCTTCTTCCTAAGATTCACAAACCTGACTGCCCCAGTCGACCTATTCTCTCATCCTGAGCCTGTCCCATTCGAATCATCTCTTCCAACCTCGACACAATCCTCTCTCCCCAGTTCAGGAAATGCCCACTCGTGACACATTCGTGACACCCCTATGCACTTCACCGCCTCCAAGAATTTCTTTTCACTGACCCACAATGCGTCATCTTCGCCATGGACATCCAGTCCCTGTACAAATCCATCTGCGTGACAGAAGTCTGCATGCCTTCCATTTCTTAATCTCACAGCATCCCAACCAGTGCCTTTCCACCGACATCCTCATCCACCTGGCTGAACTGGTCCTCACAATCAACAACTTCTCTTTCCAATTCTCCCACTTCCACCATCGAAACTGGTAGCCATGCGCACCGCATAGGACCGAGCTATGCCTGCCTGTTTGTCAGATACGCGGAACTGTCCATCTTTCGCAAATACACAGGCAGCATCCTCCACCTGTTCCTATGCTATATTGATGAATGTTTGGGGCCACTTTGGTGCTCCAACGCGGAGGTTGAATAGCTCACCAACTTTACCAACACCTTCCACTCCGACCTCAAATTTATCTGGATCATCTTGGCAACTTCCCTCACCTTCCTGGACCTCTCCATCACCGACTGTGACGACTGACTAATTACAGATATATACTACAAGCCCTCCGACTCCCACATATATCTAGACTACATCTCCTCCAACCCTATCTCGTGTAAGAACGCAATTCTTTATTCCCAATTCCTCCTCCTCCAGCACATCTGTTCCCAGGATGACCAGTTGCACCTCAGAAAGAGCCAGTTGGTCTCCTTCTTCCACGATCACAAATTGCCTTCCCACGTGGTTGACAGCGCCCTCGAGTTCATCACCTCCATTTCACACACCACCACCCTTGAAGCCACGCCTCTCAACGCAACAAGGACAGAACCACCTGGTTCTCACCTTACACTCCATCAAACACCGCATAAACGCATCATATTCTGCCACTGATGCCATCTCCAAACAGACACGACGACCAGACACATATTTCGCTGCCCAGCCCTGCCAACATTCCGTAAAGACCAATACCTCCATGACCCCCTCTTCAGGTCCACACATGCCCCCACCAGCCCACAACCCTCTCCTGGCACCTTTCACTGCCACCAAAGGAAGGGCGAAACAAGCACCCACACCTCTCCCCTCATCTCAGCCAAGGCCAGAATGGACCATTCCACATCCATTAGAAATTCACCTGTACAGCTACCAATGTCATCTACTGAATCCCTTGCGCCCAGTGTGGTCTCCTCTACATCAGGGAGACAGGAAAACCTCTTGCAGATCATTTCAGAGAACGTCTCTGGGACACCCGCACCCACCAACTTCACCGTCCCATGGCTGAATACTTCAACTCCCCCTCCTCCCCCAACAAAGACATAGAGGTCTTGGACCTCCTCCACTGCCAAACCGTTAGCACACAACGCCTGGAGGAGGGACGCCACACATTCCGGTTTGGGACCCTAACACCACACGGGATAAATGTGAATTTGAACAGTTACCTCCTTTCCCCTCCCCCAAGCCCAAGCCTTCAACTCGGCACCGCCCTCTCGACCCATTCCATCACTGCTATTTCTGACCTATTTTCTTCTCCCTCCTATTCATCCATCTATTGCTTTCCAACTATTTCCCCTTAACCCCACACCATTTCCATTTATCTCTTCGCCCCGACTCACAAGCCTTATTCCAGATGAAGGGCTTAAGCCTGAAACCTGATTTCTCCTGCTCCTCGGATGCTACCTGATCTGCTGTGCTTCTCCAGCATCACACTACCAACTCTGATCTCCAGCATCTGCAGTCCTAACTTTATCCTTGGAATTATCAATGACCTTAGAGTGAAAATATACCTCACTTGCAGTGATCACAGTGTGACTGAGTTTTCCATTTATTTTGGGTGAGGGCAGGCTGGATCTGAGACGAGCGCTTACCATCTAAACAACGGGAATGGTATCAGATAGCGAAGCTCGGGCGGGCTGAAGTGAAGTGGAAAATTCTGTCAGATGATGGATCAGTACAATTGCATCACATCATCCAGACTGTAAATGACACGCAGAAAGAGAAAATCAACTTCAGTGCAGGCACAATGACAGGTAAAGTGGAAAGGATACAATACAACACACTGAGGTGCAGTGGAATTATTTCTGTGAAATGATTCGATATATAAGCTACACCTTTACATATGGTCTGCCCTCACATTGGGAAAAGGAATTCCCTGCAGTATAACGGCGATTTTGGCCTGTGACATCACAATGTTGAGAGACACTGACATGGTTTCTTCTATCGCAGCATGGCCGAGTAAAAGCATGATCGTCCCATCAACTCGAATTCAATACTTCAAAGCTCTCCTCTGTGCTGTACAACTTATTTGCTGCTCCTGTCGTCAGATCTCAATCACTTCACTGTGTATCTTCTTCTGCTTCCTGCTTCATGGAAACACTTGAAACGTGAACAAATCCACTTTCCACTTTCACCAATCTTTTGCAACTCCCGAGTTGGCACAGGTACGAGTGACCGCTTGGACTTCTCGAGTGCTCTCACTCTGGTATTATCTGAATGATAAAGTGGACTGTGTCTGATGTGCAGAATATTCCCACTGGGACGGTGCTGTTTATCCCATCCTCGGGGACTGAGCTGTCTCTATTGGCAGAGTATTCAGCCATTTCCCTCCACTTGCAGGCATTATGACGGGATATAAGTGCGGATATGCTCTGAAGCTTCCTCTCACGGGCACAGCCAGGTGCAAGAGCGCCGCTGGAACTTAGCAACATCGATTGCGAACTTCCTCCAAAAATCATTTATTTGAGAGAGAGAGAAAGGTGTTGAGCTGGTTGGAAAGAGAGAAATGGGCTGTGGACTCTCTTCCCTCAGTAGAATTCAAATAGGTGCATTTTTGTGTTGCCCATTTGATGTTCAGAATCAATCTTCGCAGAAAAATCCAGCAGAAAGGCTTTTGTTTCAGAGGCGTCGGTTTCTTTGCTGCAATCGGGCATCAGTTGACATCTGAGTCCCAACTGTCCCAGATGAAGCAGCTCCGAATGAAACCCTCACTCACTGAGAACCATCCCCACAGCCAGGAGCTGCGGGGCTGCAGGCAGTCCAAAGGGGAAGGGAGGATTAAAAACGAGCCATTATTTCTCCCTCAGCCTCTCTGTCACAGCGACAGGGAGAGGGATGGCAGAGACGTGTGACGTCATTCACGTGCCGACAGAAGCCGTTCAGCCCATCGAGTCCACGGTAAATCTCTGTCACTTGCTTCTCTCTGAGATTATTCATCATCAGTGCTGCTTGTTCTTATAATAGGGAACTTTATCTGTCTCGAAATGCTGTCTCCAACAGACTGAACCGCATGTCATTCACGGCTGTTCATTTCACCCGAGGACCCTGCTGTGTGACACAGCATGGGGAATAACTGCAAGGCGGTAAAAACAATGACTGCAGATGCTGGAATCCAGATTCTGGATTAGTGGTGCTGGAAGAGCACAGGAGTTCAGGCAGCATCCGAGTAACTTCGAAATCGACGTTTCGGGCAGAATCCCTTCATCAGGAATTAACGCAGTGAGCCTGAAGCGTGGAGAGATAAGCTAGAGGAGGGTGAGGGTGGGGAGAAAGTAGCAATGCTTGATTGGGGGAGGGGATTAAGGTGAAAGGTCAGGGAGGAGAGGGGGGAGTGGATAGGTGGAAAAGGAGCTAGGCAGGTAGGACAAGTCCGGACAAGTCATGGGGACAGTGCTGAGCTGGAAGTTTAGAACTAGGGTGAGGTGGGGGACGGGGAAATGAGGAAACTGTTGAAGTCCACATTGATGCCCTGGGGTTGAAGTGCTCCGAGGCGGAAGATGAGGCGTTCTTCCTCCAGGCGTCTGGTGATGAGGGAGCAGCGGTGAAGGAGACCCAGGACCTCCATATACTCAGCAGGCTGGGAGGGGGAGTTGAAATGTTGGGCCACAGGGCGGTGTGGTTGATTGGTGCGGGTGTCCCGGAGATGTTCCTTAAAGCACTCTGCTAGGAGGCGCCCAGTCTCCCCAATGTAGAGGAGATCGCATCGGGAGCAACTGATATAATAAATGATATTATTGAATGTGCAAGTAAAACTTTGACGGATGTGGAAGGCTCCTTTTGGGCCTTGGAGAGAGGTGAGAGAGGAGGTGTGGGCACAGGTTTTCCAGTTCCTGCCGTGGCAGGGAAAGTGCCAGGAATGGAAGGTGGGCTGTAGGGGGGCGTGGACCTGACCAGGTAGTCACGGAGGGAACGGTCTTTGTGGAAGGTGGAAAGGGGTGGGAAGGGAAATATATCCCTGGTGGTGGGGTCTGTTTGGAGGTGGCAGAAATGACAGCGGATGATTTGGTTTATGCGAAGGTTTGTAGGGTGGAAGGTGAGCACCAGGGGTGTTCTGTCCTTGTTACGGTTGGAGGGGTAGAGTCTGAGGGCGGAGGTGCGGGATGTAGACGAGATACGTTGGAGGGCATCTTTAACCACGTGGGAAGGGAAATTGCGTTCTCTAAAGAAGGAGGCCATCTAGTGTGTTTTGTGGTGGAACGGGTCCCCCTGGGAACAGGTCCGGCGGAGGCGGAGGAATTGGGAATACGGGATGGCATTTTTGCAAGAGGTAGGGTGGGAAGAGGTGTAATGCAAGATGTAGGGTGGGAAGAGGTGTGTATCGGGTCAAATCCCCATGACATACGTGACTGTTGTTCTCATGTTTATTTTTTCTCTATGTGTGCTGAAGTAACACAGTGAGGGAGCAATTACTGTTGTCAGACATACATGTAGGGTCGTATTAAATACTGAAGTTGTGAGATTTGAGCAGTGTTTATTAACATAGACCATTCACTGTTCGAATCTCTTGCTCAGGAATTTGACAAAGAGCGAATTTGAGCAAAGGTTGAGCCGGGGCGTTTACCCCATGACGTAACACGAGTTTCTGCAGTTGCTTTGTTGTTCACCTCATTTGTGTGTTTTGCATCGTTGAGGATTTTGAAGTTGTCCCCTCGATAGAAAAGGCCTGTGCTTTTGCAACATTGCTCAAAAGATGCAGTACAATAACAGCCAATGCTAATTCTGTCTACTTATCCAGATATTGATCTCTGGAAACAGCATTGTGCACTCTCCTCGAGTCTGGAAAACAACATCCTCACATATAATGTTATATTCTCGCTCTCATGGCGCTTTTCATTCCATCGGCTTCTGCTTTTCACGGAATCCGATTCAATGGATTCAGTGTGTACATGTGTCAATGTATGTCTGCCTCTGTGTATGCATGCCTGTATGTCTGTGTTGGTGTGCGTAGTTGTGTGCATGTCTCTGTGCATTTCTGTGTGTCTGTGTGATAATATGTGCTTGTTTTGTGTGTGTGTGCGAGTGATTGTGTGTCTCTGTGTATCAGTGATTCTGCGTGCGTGTGAGGAGTGTGGGTGTCTGTGTGTAGGGGGCTTGTAAGGGTGTTTTCTATGTGTCAATGTGTGTATGCCTCTGTCTGTGTGTCTGTGTATGTGCATATCAGTATGTATCTGTGTGCCTGTGTGTGTGCGTCTGTGTTTCTGTCTGTGTGTTCCTTTGTGCATGTATGTACGTACATGTGCTTTTTGCGTGTCTGCATATGTGTTAGTTGTATGTCTGGCTGAGTGTGTCTGTCCGTGTATGAGAGTACATGTGCTTTTGTGGGGAGGGTGGGTGTCTATGTGTATTAGTGTGCATATTTGTTTGAGTGTGTATGCCTGTCTGTGTGTGAGTATGTGTGTGTGTGTGTGTGTGTGTGTGGGTGTCTCTGTGTGGGGAGTGTGGATGTTTTCGTGCGTGGGAAGCATGGCTGTCTTTGTGTTTGTGCGTGTGTGTCTGTGTGTGTGTTTCTGTGTCTGTGTGTGCGTGTGTGTCTGTGAGTGTGTTTCTGTGTCTGTGTGTGCGTGTGTGTCTATGTCAAAGAGTGTGATGCTGGAAAAACACAGAATTTCATGCAGCATCAAAGAGCATGAAAGTTGGAATTTCGAGCATAATGTCATCACGAGTAACAAGGCTTGTGGACCATGTGTGCCGAACGATAAATGGAAGGGGATGGTGCTTGGGTAAGGCAGCTGGGAAGGCGACAATTAAATGATGGTGGAGTGAAGGTGATAGTTTGGAGCCAAGAGTGAAGTGGATAGTGGGAATGAAGACGGACAGGTAGCACAGTTCAAGAGGGAGGTGCCGAGTTGGAAGGATGGATCTGGGATAAGTTCTGGTGGGGGGTTGGAATGAAGAAACGAATGAAATCTGTGTCTGTGTGTGTTCTGCGGGTGTGTGTGTGTGTCTGTGAGTGCATGCGTATGTGTGCATGTATGTATATATATCTGCATGAGTGTCAGCATTTTGTGTACGTGTGTGTGTGTCATGGGCATGTGTATGTCTCTTTGAGTGTGTGGCTCTCTGCGTCTGGGTGTGTGTGCGTTTGTAAGTGCGTGTGTAGGGTGGCTATAGGTATGTGTATCTGTATGTGAGTGTCTGTGTGCAGCTGTATATGTATGTGTGCACGTGTCTCTGTGTGTGTACGCGTTTGTAGTGTGTGTAAGTGTGTGTGGGGGTGGCTATGAGTATTGTGTATCTGTGCATGAGTGTCTGTGTGCAGCTCTATGTGTGTACATGTCTGTGTGTGTGTGCGTGTTTGTAGTGTGTGTGTGTGTGTGCGTATATGTGTGTTGATGGTGCTCTCAGTTTGGATGGTGCTGTGAGCTGATACATTCCCTCTGTCCTTCCTAAACTGAATCCCTATATTTTCGCCCTCCATTACCACCTGTACAGAGGGGTGGGGAGACCAGCAGAGACTGACAGCGACAGAAAGCTCAGCAAGTCTTTCACCATCTGTGGGCAGAAACGGAAGTTAATGTTTTGGGTTGAGTACCCCTTCCTCAGAAACTCATGTCAGGGGGATAGTACATCACATTAACACCACAGCGACTGCCAGACTCGCCCTACACTGATACACACAGATAAACACACACGAACACAGAGACCTAGAGACACTCACTCATACACTGACACTAACAAGACATGGAGTGTCTGTCAGTATTTCTCTTGCTCCGCTAACTTTGTCAATATATCACTTGGACTCTGGTATGTGTCAGTTTTTTTCAGTCTGTTCTTGGTGAGTGTTTTCGTATTGTGCTTGTTCACACCAGTGAGAGAGTCAGTAAGTATGAGTGGAGTGTGATTGTAAGACAATTTCAATGCTTGCCGAAACCAAACCTGGAAGAATTGTAAAGTGTATGGAGGACAGTGTGGAACTCCAAAAGGGCAGTGACAAATTGGTGGAGTGTTCTGTTTTATGGCAGATGAGCATCAATGCACAGCAGTGTGAGATGATGCACTTTGGTAGGAATAATATTGACAGACAATATAAAATATCTGTACCGTTATAAAAGGGCTGCAGGAGCACAGGATGCTGGATGTATTGGAGGACAGATTATTGGACATGGCAGGACAAGTGAGGAGAGCAGTAAATGTCACAGATTATTTTCAGTATCTGAGCTTTTTACAGGAGGAGGGAAAGGAGGGAGCCTCCGTGCTCCCTTCCTGGGAGGTAGTGGTGACGATGTGTTGTGAGCCCACCCTCCGGCCACCGAGATGCGGAGTTTCCATTTATACCAGCTCGAAACAAAAAAGAGATGGCATCAGGGACACGGCTTCTAAGTTGTGCCGGGGAAACGGAACTGCCAATGGGTTTAAAGTGAGAATTGCCCTTCGCTGAACATTGCTCCTTACTCGTTTGGTGATATGTGGATATTTCAGAATCTCCACGCGAGGCATCCCGGTCCTCTCCAACTCGTAGCAGGGTCCTCCCCATGTGGTGGTGGCGGGGTGGGGGGGTGGTGGGGGGATGAGGGAGCGGATATCGGGCACTCCACCACCCGGCTTGACCATTTCTGTCCTATTCCAGTCTGTTCCTCCTGGAATGGTGCAAAGGGAGGGAGGGAGGGAAGGTTGCAGTGGGTGGCCCTGCTCTTAGTTCTGGTGTAGGTGTGGCAGGGGAAATGGTGTGGTGTCAGGAGGGAGTTAGTCCATAGTGTTACGGCCATGTTGTTTTATTAGTGTGGGTGGTATAGTGGAGGGAAATTAGGAGAGAGAGAGAGAGAGGGAGAGAAGGTGCAAGAGTGAGAGTGGTGGAGCATGAGCCTAGTTCGGTGGTCGGTGCTATAACAAATATACAGTGAGTGCGAGGGAGCAGAGAGAATACAGTGACCCTTATTCTGACAGAGTGGGGAAGGTGATTGATGCTTGTCCTGTATTGCTGGACATTTCCTCAGACCGCAGATACAGCACTGAGCTAGGTGGTGAGCTCGGACAATGCTCAGGGGGTCTGGTGGTGTGGGTCCCTCTGGGAAGAGAATGGTCTACCTCTGTACTAGCCCATCCACCAGGACTTCCAAACCCCTGTCCAAAAAAACCGTGTTGTAATTGTCCCTTATCTGCCATGCTCAGGGTAAACAGTGCAGGGCAACTTCTATCGAAGAAAGCTCAACCGTCTGCCCATTGGCCTTTTGAAGATGGCACCAGTGCCAGAGATCACGGAATATCCAGGGGCATCCGAGCGATGGTGAGTACCTCCAGCCATGATGGGTGTGAGAATCGGGCTGGTAATGAATAAGAGGGACACCATGGGGTGGAGTGGGTAGTTAATGAGGTGAGTTTGATAAGATAGCACCAGAAACTTGCTCAGCCTCGTACAGACAATCCGTCTGTCACATTCAATGAAAACGTCACTGAGACAAATTATTCTTAGATTCAGACCAGTGAGTCATAGATTCTGTTGAAACCACTAACAGTCACAAAGCTGCAGTTGCTTGTCCAATGCTCTCCATCACAGAGAAGGACATAAACTTGACCTACCCTTGGGAATTGAGGTAGGGCAGGAGATTGAGTTATCAGTGGGGAAGCACTTTGGAACAAGTACTCATAATTCTATTAGTTTTAAAACAGAGATGGAAATGGATGAAGTGGATCTAAAAGATAATGTTTTAAATTGGAGGAAGGCTAATTTGATTATATTAGGCAAGAACTTGGATAGGGTAAATGAACAAAGTCTTTTCCCTCGGGTCCGAGAGTCCAGAACAAGAGGGGATAGGTTTGGGGTGAGAGGGGAAGGATATAAAAATGACTAAAGGGACAATATTTCACACAGAGGGTGGTACGTGTATGAAATGAGCTGCCAGAGGAAGTGGTGGAAGCTGGTACAATTGCAACATTTAAGAGGCATTTGGATGAGTGCATGAATAGGAAGGGTTTGGAGGGAAATGGGCAGGATGCTGCCAGGTGGGATTGGATTGGGTTGGGATATCTAGTCGGCATGGATGAGGTGGACCGAAGGGTCTGTTCCCATGCTGAACATCTCTATGACACTATGACTCTAACTTCTAAACTGGATTAGAATCGATATTCACAGATAAGGGTCCAGCTCAGAAGCGGGAAGCCTTCAAAAATGAGATATCAAGAGCCCAGAGACAGTATGCCCCTTTTAGGGTGAGGGGTAAGGCTGGAAGGTGTAAGGAATTGCTGGCAGATTGGAGAAATTGATGGCCTGGTCACGGGTAAGAGGGAGGCCAATGTCATATAAAGATATCCGGAGTCGATGTTTTTACAGTATTCATTCACGGGATGAGAGTATAACTGGCTTAGACTGCATTTATTACCCATCACTAATTGCCAAAAGGCAGTTAACAGTTAACCATATTGTTGTGGGTCTGGAGTCACATGTAACCTAGACCAGGTAAGGATGGCTGTTTGCTTCCTTCAAGGGCATCAGCGAACTAGTTGGGTATTTCAAACAATCAAAACTAGATATATCATCGTCATCAGCCTCTGAATTCCAGATTTAAAGTGACTGTCGAGAAGAGTCTATCGCCAGTAGAAGTATAATTAAAAGGGAAATCCGGAGGCCATAAAGGGGGCTTGAGATAGCTTTGACAAATAGGGTTAAGGAGAATTCAAAGGTACTGTACAAACGCATTAAGGACGAAAGAGTAACTCGGGAGAGTTTTGGGTCACTTAAAGATCAGCAAGGCTTCCGATGTGCAGAACAACAGGAGATGGAGGCGATACTAAACAAGCACCTTGCATCAGTATTTACTGTGCAGAAGGATATGGAAGCTAAGGAACTTCCGAAATTAACAGTGACATCTTGAAAAGTGTCTGTATTACAGAGGAAGAGATGCTGGAGTTCGTAAAGCCTGTAAAGATGGAAAAGTCCCCAGGACCTGATAAGCTGTAACCTCGAACTCTGTGGGAAGCTAGGGAAGGGATTGCTGGGTCACATGCTGAGATACTTGTATCATTGATTGTCACAGGTGAGGTGCCAGAAGATAGGAGGTTTGATAACGTGATGTAATTACTTTCAAAAGATTAAGAAGGATGGTAAGGAAAAGCCGGTGAGCCTGACGTCAGTGATGGGCATGTTGTTGGTATGGATTATGAGGCACAAGGTCTGCATGTATTTTGAATGGCAAGGACTGATACGGAATTGTCAACGTAGCTTTAAGCATAGGAAATGGTGTCTCACGAAATTGACTGAGATTTTGTGAAGAAACTGACTAAGAGGATTCATTGAGGTAGAGGTGTACATTGCGATATAGACTTCATTAAGGCATTTGACAACGTTCTACATAGTAGACTGGTTAACTAGGTTAGTTCACATGGAATGCACATGGAAAACTAGCCATGTGGATACAAAATTGGCTCGAAGGTAGGAGATAGAGGGTGGTGATGGAGGATTGCTTATCGAACTGGTGGGTTGTAACCAGTAGTGTGCGCCAAGTATCAGTGCTGGGTCCACTGTTTTTCATTATTTATATCGATCATTTGGATGTGGACACAGCAGCGATAGTTGGTTAGTTTGCAAATGACACCAAAACTGATCTTGTTGTGGACACACAGAAGGTTTACGTCAGAGTATAATGAGATCTTGATCAGGTGGGCTGATCGGCTGAAGAGCAGCGAATGGTGTTTAGTGCAGATAAATGTGAGGCACTGTAGTTTGGAAATGCAAATCAGGGCAGGAGGTAGACACTTAATGGTAAGGTCCTGTGGAGTGTTGCTGAACAAAACGGCTTTGGAGTGTAGGTTCAAAATTCCTTGAAAGTTGTGTTACAGTTCGATAGAATACAGTAGCAGCCATTTGGCATGCTTGCCTTTGTTGGTCAGTGTTTTGACTATATGAATTGGGAGGCCATGCTGCTGCTGTACAGCACATTAATTCGGTTATTTTGGAGTATTGTATTCAATTCTGGTCTCCCTCCTTTTTGAAAGATATTGTGAAACTTGAAGGTAGACAGAAAAGATTTACAAGGATGTTGCCAGGATTTGAGCGAAAGGGAGAGAGTGAGTAGGTTGGGGTGATTTTTCTTGGAGTATGAGAGGCATATGTAGGGTTAATAGCCATATCTCTTTCGCAAAACTAGAGGGCATGGATTTCAGGTGAGACCCAAGCACCAACTTTTTCTAATACACAATGGTGCATGTGTGGAATGAGCTACCAGTGGAGGTGGTGGTGCCTGTTATGATTACATTTAAAAGGCATTTGGATGGGTACATGAAGAGGAAGGGTTTACATCGAAATATGCCAAGTGGTGGCAAATGGGACTAGTTTAATTTGGGATATCCCATCGGCATGGACAAGTTAGACTGAAGGGTCTGTTTCTGTGCTGTACATCTCCGAGAGTCTATGATTCTGTCTGAACTCACACCAGTATACTATTAACTCAGCATTGCCGGAAATACCAGCCTATGTTACTTGATGCTATCGAAATGTCTTCACTTCAGCATTTTTAAACATGCGAACACATACTTCCACAACACTGACTCCGAGTCTCTCTCCATCCGTCTATTTCCCAAATCCCTCCCATTTGTTGCTATTTAAACTGTTGGTATTTAAACTGAGCATCAGCTTCCAACATTAAGCAGCTTAGAAACAAAGTTCAAAAACCATAGCGTGTGTTTTATTTGACTTCCCGGTGTCCTGCTCTGTGCTCCATGTTGGATAGTGGACTTTCAGCAGTTTTGATGCATACCTTTCTAACTTGCTCTGCGCCGATCAATTGAACGCCTGTGGTAATCACTCTCTACTGATCATGTGCTCAGTAACACAAGGAATCGCTTGCACTGTTACTGATCCAGAAGAGCATTCTCACTAGCACTTGAGTGACATTTAACTTAATTCGAGTTTTGGAATGTTAGTGGAAAAGCTGGGGACGGTTTCCTGGAGGCTGTGCTTTAAGCTGCTGTGGAAATTCAGGAAGACCAGATGCTTTGGTGACCCACTCTGGATGAGTCACGGTGACTGTAGTGACAGCATCTGCAACATGACCATTAAAAGGAGCAGAGACTGCAGAGAGGGGAATATCTTAAAAATGGAATGAGGGAATCACAATCAGATTAGAGAATAACTGCCTCCTATCCCTGTGTCCCAGTCTCGAGCATTTGAGTGATGGCCTCCTGTTCCTGTGTCCCAGGCTCGAGCAGTTGAGTGATGGCCTCCTGTTCCTGTGTCCCAGGCTCGAGCAAACAGGTGACGGCCTCCTGTTCCTGTGTTCCAGTCTCGAGCAATCGAGTGACTCGCTTCTGTTCCTGTGTCGAAGTCGAGAGCAGTTTAATGACTGGCTCCTGTTCCTGTGTTCCAGTTTCCACCTTCTGCCCCTGATTAACAGGCTCCAATAGCTGTGTGCTATCCTCCTGCTGTCCTTCAGTAACAGGCTCCAATACCTTTGTGCTAACCTCCTGCTACCCCTGAGTAACAGGCTCCTATTGCTGCATGCCCTCTTCCTGCTGCTCCTGAGTAACAGTCTCCAATAGCTGTGTGCTGTCCTCCTGCTGCCCCTGAGTAACAGGCTCCAATAGCTGTGTGCTGTCCTCCTGCTGCCCCTGAGTAACAGGCTCCAATAGCTGTGTGCTGTCCTCCTGCTGCCCTTCATTAACAGGTTCCAATAGCTGTGTGCTGTCCTCCTGCTGCCCTGCAGTAACAGGCTCCAATAGCTGTGTGCTCTCCTCCTGTTGCCCCTGAGTAACAGGCTCCAATAGCTGTGTGCTGTCCTCCTGCTGCCCTTCAGTAACAGGTTCCAATAGCTGTGTGCTGTCCTCCTGCTGCCCTTCAGTTACAGGCTCCAATAGCTTGCTGCTCACACCCTCCTGCCCCTGAGTAACAGGCTGAAATAGTTGTGTGCTGTCCCCCTACTGCCCCTGATTAACAGGCTCCAATAGCTGTGTGCTATCCTCCTGCTGCCCTTCAGTTACAGGCTCCAATACCTGTGTGCTAACCTCCTCCTACCCCTGGGTAACCGGCTCCAATACCTGTTTGAACACCCCCCCCTGCTGCCCCTGAGTAACAGGCTCCAATAGCTGTGTGCTCTCCTCCCGCTGCCTTGGGTAACAGGCTCCAATAGCTGTGTGCTCTCCTCCTGACTAACAGGCTCCAATAGTTCTGTGCCCTCCTCCTGCTTCCCCTGACTAACAGGCTCCAATAGCTGTGTGCTCACCCCCTGCTGTTCCTGAGTTACAGGCTCCAATAACTGCGTGCTCTCCTCCTGCTGCCCTTTAGTAACAGGCTCCAAAACCTGTGTGCTCATACTCTGCTGCTCCTGAATAACAGGCTCCAATAGCTGTGTGCTGTCCTTCTACTGCCCCTGATTAACAGGCTCCAATAGCTGTGCACTCATACCCTGCTGCTCCTGAGTAACAGGCTCCAATAACTGTGTGCTCTCCTCCTGCTGCCCTTCAGTAACATGCTCCAATAGCTGTGTGCTCACCCCCTGCTGCCCCTGAGTAACATGCTCCAATAGCTGTGTGCTCACCCCCTGCTGCCCCTGAGTAACAGGCTCCAAGAGCTGTGTGCTCACCCTCTGCTGCTCCTGAGTAACATGCTCCAATAGCTGTGTGCTCACCCCCTGTTGCCCCTGCGTAACATGCTCCAATAGCTGTGTGCTCACCCCCTGCTGCCCCTGAGTAACAGGCTCCAATAGCTGTGTGCTCACCCCCTGCTGCTCCTGAGTAACATGCGCCAATAGCTGTGTGCTCACCCCCTGCTGCCCCTGAGTAACATTCTCCAATAGCTGTGTGCTCACCCCCTGTGGCCCCTGCGTAACATGCTCCAATAGCTGTGTGCTCACCGCCTGTTGCCCCTGCGTAACATGCTCCAATAGCTGTGTGCTCACCCCCTGTTGCCCCTGCTTTATATGCTCCAATAGCTGTGTGCTCACCCCCTGCTGCCCCTGAGTAACATGCTCCAATAGCTGTGTGCTCACCCCCTGCTGCCCCTGAGTAACAGGCTCCGATAGCTGTTTGCTCACCTCCTGCTGCCCCTGAGTAACATGCTCCAATAGCTGTGTGCTCACCCCCTGCTGCTCCTGACTAACAGGCTCCAATAACTGTGTGCTCACCCCCTGCTGCCCCTGAGTAACATGCTCCAATAGCTGTGTGCTCACCCCCTGCTGCCCCTGAGTAACAGGCTCCAATAACTGTGTGCTCACCCCCTGCTGCCCCTGAGTAACATGCTCCAATAGCTGTGTGCTCACCCCCTGCAGCCCCTGCGTAACAGGCTCCAATAGCTGTGTGCTCACCCCCTGTTGCCCCTGCGTAACATGCTCCAATAGCTGTGTGCTCACCCCCCGCTGCTCCTGAGTAACTGTCTGCAATATCCGTTTGCTCTCCACCTGCTGCTCCTGAGTAACAGGCTCTAACAGCTCTGTGCTCACCTGCTGCTCCTGTGTAATGGAACTGAAGGACTGAATGGCCTTTTCACATTCCAATCAGTTCGTATTGACTGAAAATCTTTCTGCTGTTTTTGTAAAATACCATCAAAATCAGAATGTTGCATTTATATGTTATTTCTCATTAACTAAGCAATCGTGCTAACTGACTCTGCTTTTGTTATACTGGTCTGAGAAGCTCAACGAGTAACAGTTTCAAGAGGCTGATCAGTTCCTCCTGTCCCTCTGTAACAGGCCGAAAGGCCTATGTCTTCCTATGCCTCTTTCGCATGCACTTGGGGACAGAATTGTTTCTCCCTGTTCCTGAGCAGCAATTTCAATGTGCTGAATGGTGCCTCGACGTTATGAAATGGTTTGATGCCAGGGCATTTCAAACTACGAGCGGCATTACTCAAGTATCTAGAAACTTCCCTACAAGGTATTTTATGCATCTGATCTGTTATTCTATCCATGTGTCCTTTTTACAAACAGGATGGAACATATACAACCCAGCAATGTTCCAGCAATACTCCTACATACAAGGAAGAAAGATTAAAAAGATTGAAAGATTTATGATCTATCCCTCGGCAACAGTCATCCACTCAGTCCAGACTGAGTAAATGTTCCCTTTTATTGGGATGTGTAAAATGAGGTAAGGAACTGGTTAACTGGACCTGTTTGTTTGGTAACTATGTTGAATGTCTGTCTCCAGAGATTGTACTGATCCCAGTGGAGGGTTCACATATTTTAATGATAAAATGGACACCGTTAAATGTGTTCTCCCATAGTATGAGTGGGTGTATCACCGACAGCACTCACAGGGATCAGCAGCTGCAGAGACAGGGGAATGGGAGATCTGACTCTGAGAACTTTAGACTGGAATGTAACAACAATGGATAGGAGTTTATCCTATTATGTATGGATTCTTCCTACATATCATTCCTGGCCATTACCATTGCGGATCGAATATGGACTTCACATTATTCAATATTTTTATTATCCTACCCTGACTATTATTGGTGTACCTGGTAAGTTTCACTGTCAATTTATTATTTGCATTAATCATGTGTGACTGTATTATTTTTCTTTACATTTACTCTACTGTGTTAACATTCACTCTCCAAACCATCACGAACGACTTTCCTTCTTTCGTTCTGGCACTGTGCCTTGTCGGTTGACCAACTCAGTTTCAGCTATGGAACACAATTTATTGTATCACAGCCCTAGTTAAATATTGAAAGCTTGGAGGACACTGTCTTCTGTTCTGGTTACAAACACCATTTCGTTCCTCTGACTTCACCTCATCCTTGGCCATTATCTGAGGCTGAAACAGACGAGTCGCAACTATGGTGATCCCTTTGTCCACGAGCTGATTCCGAATCCATATCTTAACCATTCCTATTTGTAATTGTTAACGTCTCCTGAATATGCTTCACTGGCTTATTCTATCTGCGATTTGAACCCTGAGCTATGAAATGTAGTCTTAATGATCCCAATCATCTGCTGCTGACACTCCCAAATTCAAACCTGCAAATCTGAGTCGACATTCCAAGGCTCGGTTCTCACCTCACACCAAAATCCCATCATTTCTTTGAGGATCGATTTATATTTTTGCTGGGTCTGGCAATGCCTTTAATTTAATATTTTGAACCACATCGTTTCCTCTGTCTGTGGCACAATCCTCAGTGTCTCTATATTGATTACCCAAACCCTTGTCACTTGTTCTCATTTAAACTGATTCCCTCCATGTGTGTTCTCTCTCAAACAATTTTCATATTTATCGCCACCAAAACACACACATACGCACAAACATACAGTCTCTCTCTCTCTCTTTCTCTCTCTCTCTCTTTTTCAGCAACACATTTTTAAGCTCTGATCTCCAGCATCTGCAGTCCTCACTTTCTCCCAGTTTATGGAGTACTCCACTAGCATGGTCTGCACAGCTCTCCATTCTGGCTTAACTTGTCCCAGCTTACGGTGTCTGGGTTGGTTCTGTGAGGCAGATTCGGATTTTGATGTAACGAAGCATTTCAACTGATCTGCCAATGTTTTCATTTGATGTTCTCATTTTTGTGATTGGACCCACCATTGTCTCAGTTCTCCAGTTATTCTCACTCTCCTGTCTCCTTATCCATAGTTATCAGTTAATTAATTGTTTGTTTTTCTGTATCGTTCCCTGGTGTTTTATTTTTGGCTTCTGAGTGTATCGAATGCTGACATTGTGAAGCTCTGAAACAATGAAATAGTGTGTATTGGGCAGTTGTTCACTTGCTGGTGTGTCCCATGTGCTTATCTATGTTGGACAAGGGGTTCCAGTAGCTTTGAGAGATGTGCCTGTCAACTCAACAACTGTGTTTGTCGCTCTCAGCTGACCGTGCAGTCAGTAACACGAGGGAACCCCTTGACAATCATTATAAAGGACAAGGTATCCAACTTGTAACTGAGGAGCTTATGACTGTCTCCTGTTATTGAAACATTAGTGGATGGGCTGGGGATGGTTTGCAGGAGGTCGTGCTGTGAGTTGACTCTCACATTCAGAGAGACCTTATGATTTGGTGACGCAAATCTAGATGGAGCATTGCGACTGTAGTTGCAGCATCTGGGTCTGTAACATGAGCAACAATAAATGAGCAGAGATTCAGAGAAGGAAAACTCTGAAACCACGGAGTGAGTGTGTGAGTAAAGGAATCTGCCAAATCTGTCTGTGTCTTAACGTAGGTACACACGCCCTCTCGCTCTCCCCCGACATACACCCATGCACCTCTCCCTCTCCTCCCCGCGCACACTCACACTCCCCTCACTCATACCAATAAATCATATTTTGTCAAAAATATACAATTTGTATACAGTCAGTCAATGCGGTATTTTATAAACTCATACTTTGCAAATAAAATCTGTCTGACTCCAGGAGAAGAAAAAGACAGACTCGAAACAAGACCTCACGCCTGTATAACATAGTCTGTCCGGAGGGGTCCCTTCCTTCACATCATTCGTACCATAAATTATCTCCAGGCAGTGACTTGAAATAAATTCTCAGGTTTGCATATTAATCAATCAAAACCCGCACCTCCATTCGAACTGATAAAAGGTTTGGGAGACATCTTCGATGTGTTAAATTCACGTGCATGTGTTGTCCAACCCTTTGATCTTTTCCTTGTAAATTATATGTCTAAGGTCATCTGTTCGCTCTAACACCTGATAAAGGAAGAGCGGGACCAAAGCTTGTGTTTTTCAAGTAAAACTGTTGGACTATAACCTGGTATCTTGCCATTTCTAACGTTGTCCAACCCAGTCCAAACCAACACCTCCATATCATAGCTTTTGTTCATGAGCGCCTCTCCAACAAAATACATTTTCCTTATCCCATTTGCTTTTGTTTTGCATATTAATCTTTTGTGAGGCACGTTATGCAATGCCTTCTAGAAGTCCAGAACTAAGACATCTATAGGATCCCCTTCATCCACCATGTTTGTCAGATTATTTTTTTTCAAAACATAAGTCAAAAAAAACAAACCTGATTTATCCTTCAGTAAATCATGTTGACTGCGATGGATTGTGGTTTTATTTCAACATTTCCTGTTCTTAATTCCTTAATTACTGATTCGAACAATTTATCTTCAATTCCCAACAGTTTGTTCATCACTTGTCATTCCCTAGTGAAGTTGGCTATTCGAAGTTCTTCCCTTTCTATAACCTCGACATTCCCTTTCAATTCACAAGGTTGTAAATGATCTACTACAATTGCAGTGTAAGAGGCATGAGTGGCTGAATGAACTCATTCTGTTCCTGCTTTACACACTTGATGGGCTGAATATCCTCCCGGTGTTCCTACATGATCTTCTCGATGGCTTACATGTCTTGCTCCTTTTCCTGCCAAAGCCACTCAAGGTCTCAATATCCTTCTTCTGTTGCTCAGTGACAGGTTTGGGGACTTACGGAATCTCCCTGCTGTTAAGTCACATTTCTAGGGCTGAATTGTGCAGGCACGTTGTGTTGCCCACAATGCGGAGCTCAGTGGTTAGCACTACTGCCTCACAGCACCAGAGATCCAGGTTCAATTTCAGTCAGGAGTCACTGTGTCACATTCTCCCTGTGCCTGCAAGGGTTTCTATCGGGTACTCCAGTTTCCTCCCAGTCCCAGGATGTGCAGGTAAGGTGCATTAGTCAAAGAAAATGCCAGGTTACAGAGATTGGGTGGAGAGGTGGGGGGTATAGTGGGACTTAAATGTGGAGGTCTTCGGAGGATTAGTTTGCTGTCGATGAGTCAAATGGCCTGAATCCACATTGTAGGAATTCTGTGTTTAACACCTTCATTGCACAAATCAGTTGAGGGAATAATCTCTGAGTTAATTCCGATCTCCCCAGTGAGGAGATAAATTCTGTACACACTACACCATATGTGATCTCACCGAGATCCTGTACATCAGCACCAGCACTTCACCAGCCTACTGTAAGGTTCCCATCCAGGTTAGAGCTGTCTCAGTTCTTTGGGGGAATACACAGCATTGTTGAAAGACTATTGTCCTTCTCTGCTTCACCAGCATAACGGAAGATCTGGTGAAAATGTCATAATGACACTTGAGAGAAATGGGTAGGATGTGTTGAGATGATATCAATGTTGAGATATGCCTCACCAAATACCTCGCCTGAATCTGCCATTAATCTCCCCAGAGCCCATGTCACTCAGATTCCACAGAATCTGGTAAGGTGGAGCTCAGAAACAGCAAGTATCAGCAAACATTTATGGGAGTTATACCTCAAAGACAAAATTGTGATACAAATGCTGTTTATATTACAAAACAGGAAATTACATATCCAAGTTTTGTGGGTACTACAATAAAAATGGGTAGCTTCAAGTAATATCGGAACAGTGTTAACCCAAGTGAATTTTAATGCTGTGGAAATGGATTTCATGAGGGTGTGTGAGATGGGTTGCTTTAACAGTATTTTGAGCACCGAGCTAGATTTCAGACTGTTTTGAAATTGGTGTTGTGTGATCAGAGAACAGAAAAAAATGACAGCGAAACTAACCAGTTACTTAGTGTCTGTCTTCATGAAGGAAATAACAAGTGATCATGGGACTTGTGTAACTAAACGCTAAAATCATCCATATCAGTGATGAGGTAGTATTTGAAAACAGATGTGGATTGAGGATTGATAAGTTTGTCAGACCCGATGTAACTCATACTGAAATTTCAGAGAAAGCAGCAGTGCACAGATTGATTGCATTGAGGATCATTGTATTTTTCCATGTCCAATTTGGAAGATAATGAATGCATTCCAAGGTTTTAACAAAGAAAGAGAAGGGAGAGTGGAGACCTACAGACCAGCTAACCTGTTATCCACAGTAGAGAATCTGTTGAAATTTATTATAAAGAATCTGATATTGCATACTTATAGAACAATAGCAAACGTCAAGAGAAAGATGCAAGATTTCTGAAAGGGTAGTCAAAATTTGCAAACTTTTTGCTTAAAATAACCCTTGTGAATGTAAACAATGGAAAACCAGTGAATATGCTATAGTTGGATACTCAGGAGGATTTTCAAGAACTCATGCAGTAAGTTAACAGAGAAAAAAAGTACACTAGGAGAAACATACTCAAATTGAGTAAGGTAAAATTTAGGTTTGATTTTATTTAAAGCGGATCAGTATATAGGCGGTGTAGAGCCCCATGCTCTCTCTCCACGGATGCTGTCTGACTCACTGTGATATTCACCACGTGTGGGTTTCAGTACAGATTGCAGCTTCTACAGTAATTTATTCCGACTAGAAGTAAAGACATTCTGCACGAGTTACACAGAGTTTTGGTGAGACTATACCTGGAGTATTGTTTACAGATTTGATGTCCTAATCTAATTAAAATTTCTGACGGAAGAGAGTCTATGCTCCTGTGATTGCATGGTTTGAATATGAATTGGTCGGTTTCTGAACAGATCATTAACAAGAGTTATAAGTGTGAACTGTCAAAGGAAAAGGGAAGAGAAAAAAAGTGCAACTTAGTTACAGTCTGAACCCAGAGAATGCAGCATTACAGAGGGAAGTGACAGAACTAGGAAGCAAATACATTCGTTCTGTCTTCACAGAAGAAAAAAAAACAAACAAGTCAAATCTTCCCAGCAAGACTGGGAAGCCTTAGTCTCGAGAGATAAAGAATGAGATTAATAAATAAATGCATTGGGATAAATTATTGGGACTTAAAGTATGGTTGCACTCAGCATACAGATGGAAGGTAAGAAGACAAAATCCAATACCAGAGTATTGTGCTTTAATAAAGGAGACTACAATAGGATGAGGGAGCAGTTAGCTAAAGTTGGCTGAAAGAAAAGACTTTAAGGTGGAGCCGTTGATTAACACTGGCTGGCTTTCAATGCAATTTTTCCAAGTGGCTCAGCAACAGTATATAACAGGGAAATGGAAGGACTGAAGGAAAATAGTACTTTGTCGTGGATGTCTCAGAAAATAAGGGAAGCTATCGAATAACTGGCATAAATAATGACAAAGACCACTGGGAAACTAAAAGACTTGGAAAAATATAAACGTCAAAAGAAAGCAACAAAATAACTATCAAAAACATAAGATAGATTATGAGAGTAAATTACCTCAGAATATAACGACAGCTATCAAAAGATTCTATAAATATATAAAACAAAAGTAATGGCTAAGGTAAGCAATTGTCCTTTAGAGGGTGAGAAGTGAGATTCAGTAATGGGGTGTGAGGAAAGGGCCGAGGATTTGAGCACATATTTTGTCGATCTTCTCTGTGAAATACATTAGTAACATGCCAGTAATTGTCAAAGTGATGAAGGTAGGTGAGGACCTGGAAACAATCATTCCCACGACAGAGATAGTGTTGATCAAGCTAATGGAGCTAAAGGTAGATAAGTCTCCTGGCTCTGATGGAATGCATCACAATTTACTAACAGAGTTAGTGGGAGAAATAATAAATGCATTTGTGGAAATTTTTCTAAATTCACTGAACTCGAGTGCAGTTCCAGCAGATTGGAAAATAGGAAATCAGGCACCACAGTTTAAAAAGAGATGTAGACAAAGGTGGGGAACTATAGACCAGTTAGCCATTAGGTGCAGTGGGGAAAATACTTCAATGTGTAATCAAGGAATAAATAGCAATGCATCTCGACAGGAATCGTCCCATTGGGCTGACATAGCATCAGTTCATGAAAGGCAAGTCATGCTTAATTAATTTACTGGAAATCTATGAAGACATTATGACGACAGAGACCCAGTAGATGCGGTGTACCAAGATTCACAAAAGGCATTCGACACAATACCGAAAAAAAAAGCTGCTTCATAAGGTAAAGATGTGTGGTATTACGGGTAATGCATTAACATGGATAGAGGATTGGATAACTAACAAGAGGCAATGAGTGGGAATAAATGAGTGTTTTCTGGTTTCTGATCATTGACTAGTTGTATGCCTCAGGGATCAGTGCTCGGATTACAATTATTCACAGCTTACATGGACGATTTGTAGTTGGACACCACGTGTCGTGTTTCAAAGATTGCAGATGATACTAAAATGAGTGTAAGAGCAAAGTGTGCAGTGGAATGTTAAACTTTACGAAGCGACTTAAATAGTTTAGCTACTGGGCAAAGGTCTGGCAGATGGAATACAATTGCAATAAATACGAATTCATCAATTTTGTTCGGAATACCAGTGAAAAAGACTATTACTTGCATGCTAAAACAAATGCAGCATGTTTCTGTGCAGAGGGACTTGGGTGTCCTTGTGCATGAATCACAGAAGTTGTTCTGCAGTTGCAACAGGTAATTAACGAGGCCAATAGAATTGCTAAAGGGATTAAGTTTAAAAGCAGGAGGTTATGTTGCAGCTGTACAATGTGCTGGTGCGACCACACCTGGAGTATTGTGTGCAAGTTTGGTCTCCTCACTTGAGAAATAATGTCCTGGCACTGCGGTGGATACAGAGGAGGTTCATTAGGTTTGTTCCGGAGTTGAAAGGGTTCGCTTATGAGGAGTGACGGAGTAGACTGGAATTATATATTGATTGGAATTTGAAAGAATGAGGGAGGATCTGATAGAAACATATATAAGTATGAAGGAAATAGATCAGATAGAAATAGAGAGGACGTTTCCTGAAGTAGGTGAAACTAGTACAAGAGGGCAAAGTCTTAAAATTAGGTAGAGCAGATTCAGGTCTGACTTCAGAAGGAACGTCTTGACCAAGAAGTTTGAGAATCGGTGGAATTCCCTGCTGAGTGAAATAGGTGAAGCTTTGTCATTCAATGTGTTTGAAGCTCAGATAGATAATGTTTTGAGCAGTAAAGGAACTAATGGTTATGGTGAGCGGACGGGCAAGTAGAGCTGAGGTCATGAAATGATCAGCCATGTTCTTATTAATTTTCCTAGTTCTTATGTAATGGGTCAACATGAAATGGGAATCATATTTGAGAAACTGACTGGTCTATACATACGGTGAAGCAATGGATGCAGTGCATTTGGATTTTCAGAAGGAATTTGGTAAAGACTCTGGCCATGTGTGCAAAGGCAAATGTTACGAAGTTGGGGCTAAAATATGAACATGATTTTAGAATGGGAGAGCTGACAGGAAACAGTGAACAGGAATAGAACATTCTGTTTTGAAGTGCAAGGATCTTTGGGTGTCGTAGGGATCGGTGCTTTGGCTCCAGCTATTCCAAATACATCACAAACATTTGGTTGAGAGAATCAAATACAGTATAACGCAGTCTGTTGACGGCACTAAATGATGTCAGATTGTGAGTGGGCGAGGAGTATATTAAAGAAACGCTCAAAAGTGATTGAGACAAGTCGAGTGAATGGTCAAATGCGTGGCAGATGAAGAGCAATGGGGGTGGATGTGACCGTGTGCATTTTGGTGGAAACAATAGAACAGCAACCGATAATTTTAAAATGGATTGGGCGAAACATTTTGATCTTTAAAGTGATTTATGCCTATTTTGGTTTCTTCTGCGCAGACCTCCATGTTCAGTGCAGGGCAGTGAGTTCTGAAGCCAGAAGACAATACTGGGAATGATATTGGCACACTAGCCAGTGTACACAGACCCACCAAGTAGGTAGCTGCAGCATTGAAAAGTTCAGGATCTCCCAGTACAACAGTCATGAAAGCATTATTTCAGAAACACAAAACAGGTAGGAAGGAAAGGGTGTGTTGACCATCATTTCAGGGGGATTTGAACACAGGAGTAAGGGTGTATTACTGCAACTGTACAGGCCCTTGGGGAGACGCCCATCTCGAACATTTTGCAGTATTGTGTGCAATGTTGGTCTCCTTACTTAATAAAGGACAAACCTGACATTGAGGGAGAGCAGTGAAGGATGACCAGACTCATCTCTGGGATGACAGACTTGCTGAGGGAGCAGAGTTCGGGGCGACTGGACCTGTATCCCTTGGGCTTTACGAAAATGAGTGGAGATCTCAATGAAATATTTAAAACACTGACAGGGCGAGACAGATTGGAAGCAACGATGATCATTCCCCTGGCTGGGTTGTCTAAAACAAGAGGTCACAGTATTAGGTACAGGCAGGCCGCTCTGTACTGAAATGAGAGTGGTGCTCTCAGAGCGTGGTGACCCTGGGATATTCTCTACCGCATCAGGCTGTGGAAGCCAAAACACGGGATATAAATTAGGATTTCTAGACACTAAATGGATCAGGAGACAACTGGGGTACGGCTGTCACAAGCTCAGAGATATGAGGAAGGAGGTCTCTGCGAGGTCAACAGGACTGTATTTCCCGTTCCCTTTTCCGATACTGAGGCTGCAGCTGGGTGTTCTGTCGGTTTTACCCTTTCAAACCTCGGAGCACATCAGTACAATTTAGTGTCTTGCTTGACCGGTTTAAAGACCATTTTACAGTTTATCACATCTCTGTGTGTCTGGAGTCACTTTTAGGCCAGGCCAGAAAAGCATAGAATTTACCATAACAGAATTCACTTCCATAAAGTACATTGCGGAAGCAAATTGAAGTTTGCAATCGACATTGATTTCATGATCACTGTTACTGACACCAGATTTTAAATCTCGATATTTTATTAGTTGTTTTTTTCACTTCCACCCGCTGCCTGACCATTAGCCTGATCTGGATTAGTAATCCAGTGACATTTACACAGCAGCACCATCTCTACATGGGGACCTATTGGAAACCCCACTGAGCAGGTAGTCAGAATAATCTCCATTACAGCCTCACATGTCATTTTCATCTTTAAAGCAAGCATCCATCTATCAAAATGCCGATGTTTCATTCTTTCAAACTCAATATAAGTCTGACCTATTTACTTCTTAATGCTTCTGAACTGCTGCCTACATGTCTCTGGTACCAATTCATGAGCACTTAAAATAGCTTGTTTGACATCTTCAGGGTCTCTTGTCAACTCGTCTGACACCGGAGCAAATACCTCACTCGGCCTGGCTACCAGTTTAGTCTGAACTAGCATTACCCATCATTACTTGGACAATTCTATCTACCTAGCCAAGTTTTCAATGAAACAAAGAAGGCTTCAGAATCTTTCTCATCAAAATGTGGCAGCGTTTTGACATAGCTGAATGTATCACCAATTCCCTTTTAATCTCCATCCTGTTACTTTGACTTTATTGACTAAATCGTACCTTCGAGTTCAACCTCTCGCTCTTTTAGCTCAACTAAAAACCTTCTGTCTCTTTTTCTTCTCTCTTTGCTCAGATACGAACCTTCTCCTTCCCTTTTCTCCGTCTCTCTTCTCTCTTGCTTTCTTTTTCTTCTCTCTCTTTCTATCTTCCTTTGTTTATCTTTAAACTCCATTTTCCTCAATTATAATTTAAGTTTTTCTCAGTCTACTGCACTTGTCTGTTTCTCTGACACACCTTAGCGTTTGAGTAATTTCCTGACAATTTTAGCTTTACTTTTGTCCTTGGTTAAACGCAAATCTATGTTCTTTGCTAATTCTAAAGGTTTGGCCTTTATTTTTCTTTCTAAACTTCCTTGGAAAAATTGAGAATCATCTTCAAATCCCTCTTAATTTTTTGAAGAACCATTTCTCTCACTTTTAATTTAACCAACCACAAGTCTTCGAAATAGAACCAGTTGTCTTACTGACGTTTTATTTAAAGATCTCGGACACCAACGTGCAAATGTTTTAATATACTGTGCATTTTCTCATACCTCAAATCTATTCAAATCTACCCAAATGTCAGTTTGGATCTGCCGAAACCTGTTCAAATCGCGAACGAGAGCCCCTAAACTGTTACAACACAGGATTAACCACTCTTCTAATTTAAACCAGCCACACAGTAAAGGTTCACCTCATGCCGTAATATCTTAAGTGTCGAGAGGCAAAGATCCATTTACAGAGTCACGATTTAAAGTAAAATTAACAATTTTGTTATTTAAGTCCAACAGAGAATAATAAAATAAACAACCATTTAGAAATCCCTTGGGTTAAACGTATCTTTTAAAACCCACTCGTCAATACTGGTCTGATGAAAAAAATCCCGAATAAGGTTACAAAAATATATAATCATGTTTCAAAACCAGTCAGCTTTGTCGATTCCCCTTTGTAGATTTTGTCTGTAGATTTTACTCACGGTCAGCTTTGATGTTCTGCTGTGCAAACTTCTTAGAGATGGCTGCCTTCAGGAAGCTCTTCAACTCGCTGTCTATCTTTGTGGATGTCTTTCACAGTTCTCCCCCTAAATGTTCAAAATATCTAGTTTCATACCACAACGCATCGGATAATTTCATTGATATTGATGCCATCAAATACATTATATTTCAATCTCGATTTGATTTCAGTCTGTTGGAGTATAATTTAATCTGTCTGGCTGAATTTGCATTTGAATTTGTTCCATGGCAACTCAGCATCACTATTGGTTTCACAGACAAATGTTACATTTTAACTTCTTTCAGAACACGTTGTGCCAGCTTCCTGTCTCCCTTAACTTGAAAGTATACCTCTACACCTTCATCACAATATCTTTTTTTTCTGCCCTGCATAGCTTTTCATAAATTTGATCAACTTAGCAAGTTCAGACAAATGTATTTTCTGTTCCGAAAAAGACCCATCTTCTCTCATCCTTCCATTACTTATTTCCTTCTTTCCAGTTATCATTCCAATTACTTACAATGTTACTGGCATTCTTCGACAAAGTATTACATTGTGTGTGTGTGTGTGTGTGTTTCTCTTGTGAATAATCATCTTTTGTTGCACTAAGACGAAAGAAAGAGATGTAATCACACCCATATGAAGGAGTAAAAGTACAACGTTTCCAAGTTTTCTGATATCAAAAAGATGCTTAAAAAACTCCTTTATTCATTGATTGGGAAAGTGAACAAATGACGTTCATGGGCCAAACAGAAGTAATTTACTGAACATTTACTGGGGTCATCGAACGACCAGATATTTAATTTTCTCCTGGGAGTTTAAATTCAGCTTTGTTTCAAGTCTGAGTTGCATAATTTTTTTAATCAAAATGCAATCATCATCAGTGACAAAACCAGACGTTGTTGGAAATGCTCAGTAGTTTTGGCAGTATCTGTTGTGAGAGTGCAGATTGAACATAGCCTCGTGGAATGGGTCTGGGTTGTTTACTTTTTGCCAATAGTGTTCAGCGACGTGCCGGTTTGGTACATTGGTCATGGGTAAATGCAGAGGAATAGAGTAGGGGAATGGTTCAATTTTAGTTACTCTTCGGAGGCTCAGCATGGACGTGCTGTGTGAAATGGCCTGCTTCCTCACTGTAGGAATTCTATGATTCTATGATTTATTCATAAAAAGGGAGGTCGGTGCCAGGATCAAGAATGGCTCCGAGCATGCGCAGGGCATATTGAATTGGGAGGGGAAACAGCCAGCGGTGGTCGTTCACATTGATATCAATGACATCGGTGAGAAGAATGGAAGGTTGAAAGATCCCGCAAAGAAAGTTCCGGGACAGGTGGGAACTGTACAAAAATGAAAGTGTGCACCTTAACTGGAGGGGCTCCATATTCCTGGAAGGGAGGTGTGATCGTGCAACTCAGGAGGCTGGGAGCCAAAGCAGCAGGTCAGAAACTGAACAGAAAGTAGATGGTGGTCGAATAAACAAGGAGGGCCAGTACAATGACCATGCTGAGGGAAAGAATCATAACAATTTAAAAATATGAGTAGAAAGTTCGATTAAATGATAGGCTCACTGTTATTGGGGTGGAGAGCCTGTGCATAAAAATATTTTTAAAAAGACATATCAATGGAACTTATGTAAAAAAAAAACGAAAAAGCGTGCAGTATTTGGAATAAAATTAATGAACTGACAGCTCAAACAGAGATAAATAGATATGGCATGGTGGGGATTACTGAAACGTAATTACAGGAAGGTCAGGACTGGGGTGTTAAATGTCCACGGGTACAGTAGATGGAGAGTCTGCATTGGTCAATGGTCTTGTCAAGGTTGTATTAAGAAATTATATTAACACGTGGGACAAAAATGATGAATCAGTCCGGTTTGAAATAGAACACATTAAAAGAAACCCATTGGGAGGAGCATTTCCAGCCCAGAAACCCCCATCCCGGCAAACTACTTTCAAAGTAGAGAATAGCATGAACCAGGGAATAATGATGGCTTGAGACAAGGGCACACGAGTGATTATGGGTAATTTGAACATGCATATTGACTGAATTAATCAATTTGCAAGGGGGGACACAAAGAACGACTCATCGAATCTATAAGGGATTATTTCTTCGATTAACGTGTCATGGAACCAACCAGAGAACCGTTTTCGTATTCCATAATAAGGAAGGAGTGATAAATCATATTGTCGTAAGGATTATCTTAGAAAGTGTGGCACAGCATGCTGGAGGTTCACATTCAGATTGAAACAGTGAAGACAGTCACATACGAGAGGTTTAGTGTTGGGCAATGACAACTTTACTGGCCTGAGGAAGCGATTTTCCCAAGTAGACTTTGCAAAAACATTAAAGTGCAGGACAGTTGATTAGCAGTGGTAACTACTTCGGGAGATAATCAAGACACCTCAATTGAAGTGCAATCCTTAATGGATAAGGAATTGTAAAAAGATGAAAAGTGATCCATAGCTTAACAAGGAAGTCAACAATAACAAGACAGTAATTATTATTATCGCCACTGCTCATCCAGATAATGTTCTTGGGACTCGGATTCAAATGTTGTCACTTTCAATATGAACCTGAAATTAAGAGTACATTGATGATCATGAAAGCATTGCTCATTGTTAGAAACAGCCATATATTTCACAAGTGTCCTTTAGGGACTGAAACCATTATCCCTACCTGGTCTCACCTATGTATAACTTCAAACTCACACAAATTTGGTTAAATCTTAACTGCCCTCTAGGGATGAACAATAAGTTCTGTCTAACCGAGCGACTCCCTCATCCTATAAATAAATTAAAGAAAAACGCTTGAAATACCAGCAAACGGTTACTAAAAACAACATCAAAATGGCTATGAAACAAAATGTGTAGAAAGCATAAGAATTGAAAAATAACATTTCTCGCAGAAGACAAAAAGGAAAAGAATGTTAAAATTAAACATTGGCGTCTTAGAGGATGGAAACAGCGAGATTAGATTACTTACAGTGTGGAAACAGGCCCTACAGCCCACCAAAGTGCAACCCACCCCTACCCCTCACACGACGGGCAATTAAGTATGGCCAATTCACCTGATGCACACATCTTTGCACTGTGGGAGGAAACCCATGCCGACACGGGGAGAACGTGCAAACTCCACACAGTCAGTCGCCTGACATTGGAATTGAACGCGGGTCTTTGGGGTCATGAGGCAGTAGCGCTAACCACTGTGCCACCATCCCGTGAGATAATAGCGGCAAACTCAGAAATAGCATAGGCAAAACCAACGCTTCCTATTTTCACATGGTTTTTAAGGTTTCTTTTTTAACGCTGTGAAAGTTTGTTTCCGTTTCGAAAAATTAAACATTTTTTAAAAAAAAATAAGGACTTGTGCCTTCATTCCAGAGAGTCTTGTCTGTTTTCTGCTCAGGAGAAGACGTTTCTGCTAGGAATATATTGAAGATGAATATTTATATTGAGTTAATTAGTTAAAGAGTTAATTTTTTCAAATTTTTATATGTTTAATGTGTATATGTTTTTGCTTCCATTTTAACATTATTATCTATAGGTAATGAAAGGTAACATATAAATAAGGTGTTGTGAAAAATCCTGCTTCGAGGCATAATGTTATTTAGGCCACAGAGAGATTGGAGAGAAGATTTAGAAAAAAAGTACTACCCAGCAAAGCAGTCAGATAAATGGTGACTGTCAGGAAAGGTAAGAAGGTACTTCAATGTCTCCGGCAACTATTCCTCTATCAAAAAGATTTTCACTTTTTGGAACTGTTGAAGAAGGTAATATTTCTGAGGAAAATGGAAGATCCGTCAGTTATTGGACTGAAGGCACGATTTTTATATGAGGCAGCGTTAGAGAAGATTTAGAACAATTATTGCTACAGTGGGATTTTCAGTCAGAGGCAGCAGCAGGAGATTCTGTGGCAGTGAGCATGAGTTTAGGATGGTTTGTGCTCGGCTTAAGAATGGCTCTAAACTTTTCAAGCACCTTGTTAAAGGTGAAACAGAGTAGTCATAGATTGTTGTACATATTGGTAGGAATGACTTTTCAGGGAAAATATTAAAGCAGTACAGGGTGAATTTAAGAGGTGAGGTAGATTAAAAATAAAACTTTAAAAGTATTAATTTATGGTTTACTGCCAATGTCAGCCCCAACCGGTGGAGGAACGAAAGGTTAAAGGATAAAAATCAATGGCTGAAGAGCTGGGTTGTTGTTGAGGGATTTAGATTTTTGGAAAATTGGAATTTGTTTGGAATAGAAAACACATGTTCAAAAAGGATTGTTCTCATCTAAACTGGAAATCAACCAATATCTTAGCAGGGAGATATGCTCACTCTATATAGGGAGGCATTATATTGATAGAGAAGGCAAGGGGGTTATTCTAATTGGCAGTGTTAATGGACGGATGGATGGAGAAAGTTATGAGTGTGAATAGAGCATGTCCATTAGAAACGAAAGATGAGAGAGTCAGAGAATACACTAATTCTGAAGCACTAAGTTGCATTTATTTCAA
Organism: Chiloscyllium punctatum; assembly: GCF_047496795.1. Lineage (NCBI taxonomy): Eukaryota > Metazoa > Chordata > Chondrichthyes > Orectolobiformes > Hemiscylliidae > Chiloscyllium > Chiloscyllium punctatum. The sequence goes on from NC_092756.1 coordinate 35,395,034, forward strand.
TGCAAGGGGTCTTATGGGGAACTTTGATGAACTCAGGGCATGTTTAAGAACATAGGATTGGGATATCATATTTATTACTGAAAGTTGGTGAAGAGGTGCTCAAGTGGATAGTGTGGTGCTGGAAAAGCACAGCAGGCCAGGCAGCACCCGAGGAGCAGGAACATCAACGCTTCAGGCAAAAGCCACTCATCAGGAAAGGGCTGTTGAAGGCCTTTTGACTAAAATGTTGATTTCCCTGCTCCTCGGGTGCTGCCTGGCCTGATGTGCTTTTCCAGCACCACACTCTCGACTCTAATCTCCACATCTGCAGTCCTCAGCTACTGCTGCAATCATCTCATCTTTCCTCACATTAGGAGGCAGCTTCAAATGCGGCTTGTCTTCTGATTTCTGCAGCTTGGACTTATGTGCATTTTGTAAAATCCCCAAAGTTGATTCTTCCACCTCCAAAAAATCCTTGGTTCCTCCAACAGCCATTGCTCTCTGAAGCTCTGTTTAACAAGCCAAATCAACACACAAAATAAGTGAATTCAAAAAATGACATTTTTTGTGAGTTTATATAAAACAGTGCTGAAGGGCATTATGTATTAAAGATACAAGATTGGCTTATTAGTGCAATGAGAGGAATGTCCAGACAGATTCACACTTCCTGTATATGGTCAGGGCAAATATGCCACTGTAAATCTATTTGCTGGCGCCTGTTCTATTGGAGGAGACATCAGTACGGTAACTACATCTAGGTTGCTAGTTTTGGGGGTGATGGTGATCGGAGGTTCAGGTGGTTATAACATTGCAAACGGACAACATATCAGAATAATCTAACTTGTGACAGGAAAATATCCTCATTGTCCCTCACCACTAACGTCACGACAGTAATTGTTGGTGGGAGATGTGACCAACAGCCAGTGATGCCAACATTCAATCCAGTCCAGTTCTTATTGTGAACGGAAGGTGCCATACTGAAAGGAGTCAACTGGATCTGATTGTTCAGTGACTGTGATTGAGGCCAGTCTCCATGGATTTTAACTGTGGCACCACTCTTCTACAAGTAAGGGGCTTCATGCAATGCTTTATCCCATTGTAGCAGCAGATGCATCACCTCCAACACTAACAGGAATCAGCAGCTGCAGTGACAGCGAGAGGAGAGATAAACATCTGAGAATAGTCTGGAATGTTCCATTAATGAATCAGATTTTAAGAACTTTAGACTGGAATGCTGCAAAAATGGACAGGAATTTATCCTGGTGTCTTTCCTATTATCCCTGGTCTGGGTTCACATTATCATATCGGATATATGGGTGCACTAATGATTATTCATGCGGGCTACTATCTCATGCTTGCTATTGTTGTGGTAAGTCTCTTCATCTCTATCGATTTGTTAATCCATAAACCATGGTGAAGCTCATTGCTATTTCTGTTATCTATATTTGGCAAAGACAGAATCCATTGTCTTCAGTTTCAAATGCAAATTCCATTCATTCCTACAAACTTCTGAACTGCCCAACAAGCTCGTCCTCACAAACATCTGAGAACAAGACTGTTCACAATCCCGAAGTACCTTTTGGACCCGATTGGATTTTTTTCTCGGTATTCTCTCCATCACTAAACCTACCCACTGGCAGCTCCATAATATCAGCAGTCCCCACCTTGACTTAGTGCGGCTGCTAAATAAACTATTATCCATGCCTTGATAAAATTCAGACTTTATGGTTCCAGTTCTCTTACAAGCACACTTTCCTTTACAAATATGTCCATCACAACCTTGTTCTTTTCTGTAAAGTAAATTCATGACAGGCATGGTGTGACAGAGAAGTGATGTCGGCGGATATGTAATTCAGAGGCCCAGGTTACTGCACAAAATACGCTGTTTTAAATCTTACCTTAGATATGTTAAAACTTACATTCATATGACAGGAATTGGAAATATACGATAATTTCACTAATATTACAATAACAGAACGAACATTTCGTCAATACTTTTATCTATAGCACTGATGCCCTTTGGTAAAGAAATCTAGCATTATTACTGGACTGTCTTAAGACTGACGTCAGACCCACAACAATGTGCTTGGCTCTATACTGTCTGAAGGAATGACCACACATTTAGTGAGGTCAATAAATGCTGCCCTTACCAACGATGCAGACATCCCATGTCATAACAATATTGAAGTTTATATAAAACAAAGAATGATGCAAGAGATCAGAAACAAGAAAACACGAACGAGAAGCTGCCGCAGCAACTGATCAGATTTGGCACACTTGGGTCGAGGGCAAAATAGAATTGACATTTCGAGTCCGCTGACCTACCATCACAACTGAACATAGCTTGAAAATATTGTGATTGATGCTGGTGACAGGGATGTCTATGATGAAGGGGATAAGGAGTGAGTCGAATAGACAGAGAACCGAGAGATAAAAGAAAATAAGCAAACAACGGGATTGAAGATGATCAGCTGGAATGGAAATTAAAAAACGAGGTTAATCTTATTTATTTTTTCTCCTGTTCCCATATTACTGAAAATCATGCCCATGTAGGGTATAAATCAAGGTTCCTGTTTAAAGTGAGTTATGTCCATTTGTCTGTCTTCCCTGAGTGTGATCATCCTCCTTTATTCATTAATGGGATGCTGGGCCAGCATTTAATTCCCATTCCTCATTGTCCTTGAGAAGTGTTGGTGAGCTGTCTTCCTGACCCACTGCTGTCTGTGGGCTGTAAGTCGTCAGTGCTTAGTTCCGTTCGGTTTCATTTCTTTGATGTTTGAAATGAGTAATGTAACTGAGCGGCTGGTTTGGCTATTTCAATGGGCAATTCAGAGTCAAATGCATGGCAGGATTCACATGTGAGTCCGACCAGCTGAATGTGGTAAATTTCATTCCCTGAAGAACATTAGAGTGTCAGGTCGGATTTTCCGATAATCGGCAATGGTTTCATAGCTTCATTTGAATTTATTGAATTCAAATGCCACCTTTTATCATGGTGGGATTCGAATCCAGGGTGGGGTCAGCACCCGGGTCCCCGGATTAATAAACTGCAGATACTACTGTTAGGACATTGCCTTCCTGGCATCTCTGACCATCTCAAATGGCAATCGTGGTGTTGCTGTTTGTGTGGCTGCACTTGAAACACAGCTGTTCGCAAGGCAAAAGAATGATTTGGTAAAACATACCATCCTTCTTCATTTTGAACTAATTGTAACGTTAAAGAATCAGAACGGCCGTTGGCGAAAATGAGCTGTGTTCCTTGGTCAGGAGTCACTAACAGAGTTCATACCAGGCAGCAAATAATCAACACAGTAAATTGTATACTGTCCTTCATTGCAAAACGATTCAAGATTTGGAGTGAAATACTTTCCTGCCATGCTAGAGTGTTGGTCAGAAGGTACTTGGGGCACTGTGTACAGATTATCTCTCCTTTATAAGGAACGATCACCTTGCCACAGTGAGCCAGTGTAAAGGAGTTTCACCAGATTAATCCGTGTGGTGATGGTATCATGAGAAGACTGCGAAGTAAATAATCTGTGTCACTACAAAAGAAAAAAAAAGTGATTGCACGAAACCTTGAGGGTAATGGACCAACACTCATCATTTTCAAAACAAAACTTTGATAGTGTTTAATAAAGTATGTCTTTTCCCATAGGCAAATATTTTACTTAGATTAGATTACTTACAGTGTGGAAACAGGCCCTTCGGCCCACCAAGTCCACACCAACCCACAACCCACCCAGACCCACCCTCCTACATTTTACCCTTTAACTAGCACCTCGGGCAACTTAGTAGGACCAATTCACCTAACCTGCACGTTTTTGGATTGTGGGAGGAAACCCACGCAGTCACGGAGAGGATGTGCAAACTCCAAACACAGAGTTGCATGAGGCGGGAACTGAACCCGGGCCTCATGCGCTGTGAGGCAGCAGTGATAACCACTGTGCCACAGTGCCGCCCACAGATGCCCCCTATATAGGGAGAAAACGGTTAGAAGAATGTGGGAAAAGTGTAGGGAAATGGGGTTAGCATGGATGAAGATTTGAGTCAGCATGGACTAGTTTCGGCTGAACGGTCTGTCCCGGTTCTGTCAGACTCTACGATTCTATGATATTCTACTTACCTGAGTGGGACCTTATGTTGGTTAAGCGAGAGCTCCAGGCTCTGAATGAACTGTCACTATCTCAATTACTAGTTGGTGTATGACCCTGCACTGAACGTTATGTTTTCACAAACCTGTCAGCAGCTACACTCTGATAGAGTTCGCCATTCCCAGCAACTTCTGACCTCCATACAGGACACTAGCCTGCCTTCTGGGAGATGCCTCCTTGAGACATGGCACAAACTGTCCGGCCTCCCTCCTCACTGTTAGCAAACCATGGTGTCGTTAATATAACGCGTGTGCACCATTAGCAATGGAGCCAGGAGGAACAACATGGGCCAGTCTGTCTGTGCAGTCTCTGCTTCATTGGTTTGCAATGTTGAAGCATCAGTGACATCCTACTTTATATTACAGTCTGGAGGGGCTGAATAGTTTCTTCTCTTCATGTGTTAGTGTTTCGAGGGGCTGAAAGTCCTCCTTCTGGTCCAAGGGAAAAAAGGTTCACGGCTATTATTGGGCGACCCTTGGTTCCTGCTTACCAGCTGATGTACGGACAGAACTCATTATCTTCCTGTTTAATAGCAGGAAAGCAGGGGCATGGAAGAACACAGCAAGTCATACAACATTGAGTTTTCCAATTTCAAATAACCTGCCTTCCAATCCCCTAACTCCATTCCCACCTCCTTCCATTCTAGCTACCCTTCTTTCAGATTCAACTGGATTCAGTTCTCCCATCGTCCAACCCAGTGGTACCCCTTTACCCGTGTTCATCTATCCCCACCTCACCACCCTGCCTCCTCCTCCCTCGTCCTGCCTCTTTATCTGTAGCTCCCTTACCCCACCCCAGTGCTGAAGAATATTTATCCCCAATCAGTTAACTTCTCCACTTCCTGATGGTGCCTTGCTTGTTGCGTTCTTCTAGCCTTCTGCCTGTCTACTTTGCATTTCAACATTTGTTGATTTTTTAAAAATCGCTTCCAGGGTAATAGGCTGGAGAAAGCGAAAGGCACCGTGTCTGTTCTTTTCCAATAGTTTTGATGGTCTGAAGAAACCAGCTTATGATTCTGCATGAGCTTCGTTTTTTTTAACGAAGAAATGTGCAGTGTCTGGTCGCACTGTTGCAGGAATGTTCCGGACAGTTTTACTGCATGAGCTTGAATGTTGTCCAGGCATTGAAACTTTAGCTCCTGAGGAGTTGACACATTGTTCTGAACATTGTGTGATCTTTACTGAACATCCCCAGCTCTGAAGGTATAACGGAGGGAAAGACATTGATGAACGAGCTGCAATTGTTTGTGCCGAGAAAGTTTCCCTGTGGATAACCCACAGAGATATCCAGGGATTGAGAGGACTTGTGTCCAGCAGTCACACTGTGTTCTGGATGATCCAGCAATGGGAAGTTTACAACTGATTCCCATTAAGTTGAACTGATTCCCATTAAGTACAATTTTGTTCAGTCTCCCTGACACCTTGCTCAGTCAAATACAGCCGTGATGTCAGGACCAGTCAATCTGACGCTGTGTTCATATCTATTGTTCATTTCTATAAGTCACGATATATGTGTGGAGAGTGTTTCCTTCTCTCAGAGGGTAGTGAATGTTGGGGCCTCTCTATCCCAGACAATTAGGGGGAGCTACATCATTGAAATGTTTGGGGACACGGCGTGGTGTGAATGAAAATTGACACATCAGAGAGTTGAGTGCTACAAAGAATTGGGCATGAAAGAGAAATTGGGGCCGCGAGCAGATCAGCCGTGCCCTTCCTGAAAGGAAGGGCAGGTTTGAGGGGCCATACAGAGATCGTCTTATTCCAGTCTATCCCATTGTCTAGTCACTTGGTGGCCTCTTACAGTTCCTGTGTTACTAACTTGAAGTAGCTGAATACACTGCATGATATACTCTGGGTACAGTTTTACAGGCTTGATTGGCTGACTGGCCTCCTTCTGTTACCATGTATGTGTGTCCAAGGCCTGAAAAGCATCATCCTGTTCTGGTGTAACTGAAATCCATATAGATTAAATCTACTGCCCTTGGAGAAAGTCAGCACTGCAGATGCTGGAGATCAGTTAATATTCTATGATGACGTAACCAGGAAAGTTGACTAGGCCTGGCCGGTAGATGTTGAAAACTGTGGTGCTGGAAACACACAGCAGGTCAGGCAGCATCCGAGAGGCAGGAAAACCGCTGATTTGGACATTTCTGATGATGGGCTGATGCCCGAAACGTCGATTCTCCTGCCTCTCCGATGCTGCCTGACCTGCTGTGCCTTTACAGCACGACACGTTTCGACATCTACCGGCCAGATCTCGTCAACCTTCCTGGGCATGTCATCATAGAACTTTAACAAATTCGTCAGGTGCAAACTGCCACTCATAAAGTCATGCTGACTATTCCGAATCAAATTCAATTTTCCAATTGCATGTCCATCTTATCCCTGATAACCTTCTCAAGTAACGTACAGATGTTAAACTTCCTGGTGTATAGTTTCTAGATATTTGCTTTTTCAGTCCTTCTTGAATAAGATACAACATTTGTTATCCTCTAGTCTTCAGGCATCTCACCTGTGGTTAATGATGATCAAAGTTATCAGCCAGGGTCCATCAAATTTTTCTCTAGCCCCTTGCAGTTTTCTTATATCTGTCTGTTAAGGACAATGAGATTTATCCATCTTCCAACATTCCAATACATTCAAAACCTCGCCTACTGTGATATGGACTATCCCTAAGATACCACCACTAACTTCCCCGAGTTCCCAAGTATTAATGTCTTTCTCCACGGTAAACACTTAGGAGAAACATTTGCTCCGGACATCGCCCATCTCTTATGGTTCCACACATACATGTCCACTTTGGTCTTTGATGGTCCTATTCTTTCTGCAGTTAATGTTTTTTTCCTTTAATATTCAAAATGAACCTCTTTGGATTCACCCTGATCTTCTCAGTCAAGGCCCTTTATCGCCCGACTGATTTACTTCTTCACTAAACTCCAGTATCCCTGTGTACCTCCAGTGATTCCCCTGATACCGCCTGCCTGGACTTGAGCCACACGTCCACAGTTTTTTTCTGGTCAAAGCCTCAATATCTCCTGTCATTCAAGGTTCCCCATTCCTGTCAACTTTCCTTTTACCTTCACAGGAATATATAGATCTTGAATTCTAGCTGTCTCACTTTTAAAAGCTTCCACTTGCCAGAGGTCCCTTCGCCTGCAAACAAACGAATCCAATCAACCCCACAAGCTCCTGTACAATTCCGGCAAAATTCACCTTGCCCCAATTTAGAACTTGAATCTGAGGACCAGTTTTTTTTTTCCTTTTCCGTAACTATTTTAAAATTAATACAACTGTGGTCACAGGTCTCAAACTGCGAATCCACCGTCACCTCACTCACCTGTCCTGCACTATTTCCTAAGAATAGGTCAAATTTTGCCTCTTCTCGATTCGGACCCTCTACATACTGCTTGAGGAAACTTTCCTGACGCAATTAATGAATTCCATCTAATCAAATCCCTTAATGCTCTCGCAGTCCCAGTCTGTGTTACAAACATTAATACTACCATTATGACAACCCTATTGTTCCTGTAAGTCTCCCTAATCTCTGTACATATTTTTGTTCCTGTAATTACTATTGACTATCTGGGGGCCCAATAATGTCACCATCCCCTTCTTATTTCTTAATTCCACCCACAAATACACCATGATTGATCCTTTAGTTATTTCATCTCTGATGCTTTGTGATACTCCCCTTCATCAGAAATACAAGTCCCCCACCACTCTTTCCACCATTTCTGTCCCTCCTAATGCATTTACCCTGGTACATTAAGCTGTAAATCCTATCTGTCCCTCAGCCATATTTCTGTAATAGCTATACTATCTCAGTCCCACGTATCTATGCACACCCGGAGCTCATCAGTCTTACCGATCAACCCTTTTGCATTGAAATAAATGTAAATTAATCCAACAGGCATTCCTTGTTACCCGTCTTGTTCCAGCCTGACCTAACTTTTCACATTACAAATCCTGATTACTGTATCTTTTTCCAGCATCGCAGTTGCCTCCCTGCTCTTGAGGATATCACCCCCTATGCCAATCTCGTTTCAACTCTCCCTTGTACCACTAGCAAAACTAGCTGCAAAGATATTGGTCCCCCGTCTAGTGCATTTGAAACCTGTCCCTCTTGAACGGGTCACCTTTGTTTAAAAAAAAATCCCAATGATCTAAAAATATGAATCTCTGCCCCCGCACCAAATCTTTAGTCACATATTTATTTGCCATATCCGCCTATTTTTACATTCACTAGCTCATGACACTGGAAGGAATCAGGAGATTACCACCGTCGAGGTCCTGGTTTTTAACTTTCCTCCTCGCCCTCTGTCATCACTCTGTAGGACCTCATTCCTATATCTACCTCTGTCATTTGTGCCAACGTGCATCATGACTTCTGGCTGATCAGCCTCCCCTTGAGAACGTTCTGCAGCCACTCGGAGACATCCTGGCCTCTGACACCTGAGATGTAACACACCATCCTGGATTCCCGTTTGAGGCCACAGAATCTACAATCTGTCCCCCTAACAATCGACTCTACTACCTCTAAGACCCTGTTTATCTTTACCCTTTCCCGCTGTGCCCCAGAGCCAGTTGTACTGCAACCAACCTGGCTACTTCTGCTTTCCCTTGCAAGGTCAATTCCCGACAACCAACCACTCCCTCACCCCCAAAATCAGTATCTAGAATGGTATATTTGTTTTCAAGGGGAATAGCCACAGGCGATTCCTGCACTCTCTGCCGACTCCGTTTGCCATTCCTAGTGGTCGCCCAGCTACTCTCTGCCTGGAACACGACAGGAAGCAAGGAACGTCTGTTGGATTAAATAGTGTTTATTTAAAGGCAACAGGGCTGACAAAAAAGGCAGATGAATTCAGGGTATGGATCTTTACATGGGACTGGGATATGACAGTCATTGCAGAAACAGACTAAGTGAAGGATTTGGGTGTAACCACCTCACTAAATCTCTTATCTATGAAGTCCTCAGTATCTCGGATGACCCTGAAAGCAGCCAGCTACAGCTCCCGAACAATTCCCATGCACGTGTAGTCATCAGGGACAGTGGAAGTCTCCCTGAGCACCCACATCCCGCAGGTAGAACATGTGACTGCCCTTACTGCCATCTCGACTGCTGTCAGACTAGCATTAAAGGGACTTTGTCCGAGCTTACCTGGACATTTTGCTGAGCTGCTGCTTACTGAAGCTTCTCAAACCAAAGCATTACGACCTACTCTGCTAATTACAGCATGTCAATCGACCACTCCACTTTTAGTTTTGGTTAGGGAAGGAGGGAAACACTTATTTTTATTTCAAAAATATACTTTATTCATAAATTATTTTGATGATCTATACAACTGATGATGCAATTCATCTGTGCACATTGCATTTCTTTACACACAGAGATCAGAATTAATCCTTCGTATATAAAATTCAGTACATTTACCATCCATATATTTAACTGAGTTGCCAACGGAGCCCACTTACTGAGTGTTTCCCCTTTCTTCTTTGGTGGACAGACATGGCACGGTGGTCTTTCCACACCACGCCTTGGCGGCAGCTGCCCAAAGATTCAGCGCATCCCTCAATAGTCCGGTACCTCGGAATGTGCCAGTCTGCAACACTCATTTGCGGGCAACTCCTTCAGCTGGAATATCAACAGGTTTCAGACAGACAAAAGAACGTCTTTGACCGAGTTGATGATCCTCCATGCACAGTTGATGTTCGTCTTGGTGAGCATCCCAGGAAACAGACCATAGAGCTTGGAGTCATGCATCACGGCACTGCTCGGAACAAACCTCAACCAATACCATTGTATTTCTCTCCAGATTTCCTCTGCATATGCACATTCCAGAAGGAGGTGTCTGACAGTCTCGTCCCCTCCACAACCGCTTCGAGGGCAGCGTGTGGTGCGGCTGAGAGTCGGGGCATACTTAAAGGATCTCACAGGCAGAGACCTTCTCAATACCAGACAAGCCATCTCTTGGTACTTGTTGGGAAGTTCTGGCGATGAGGCATTCTGCCAAATGGCTTTGACAGTCTGCCCAGGGAACCGCTCAACAGGGTCCACCCTCTCATTTTCCCAACAGGTCTCAAGCACACTATGTGCTGACCACTTCCTGATGGATTTGTGGTCAAATGTGCTATTCTTCAGAAATTTCTCCACCAAGGACAAGTGATACAGAATGGTCCAACAACTTGCTGCAAGACCAGGCCCATCCTTTGCAACACCGGGGGCAGGTAGAATCTCAGTACGTCGTGACATTTCTTGTTTGTGTATCGGGGATCCACGCACAGCCGCACACAAAGGTTGCCATCAGTGTGAGGGTGGCATTGGGAGTGTTTTCTCCCCCGTTGCCCGGATCTTTATACGTCGAGTCCATCTTTGATCTCCATATAAATTGGAAGATGTCCCAGGTGACTGCGATGGCACAGGTTCTGGGAATAGGCCAGACCTATGCCACATATAACAGCAATGATAGTGCCTCACACCAGATGACCAGGTTTTTCCCGCGATGGAGAGCGACTGTTGCTTCCATATGCCCAGTTTCTTACTCAGTTTCCTGATACGCTCCTCCCAAGATTGGCACACGCCCCAGCCCCGCCGAAACAAATACTCAGCACCTTCAGTTGGTCAGTCCTGACGGTGATGGGGATGGAGGATTGGTCAGCCCAGTTCCTGAAGAGCATGGCCTCACTTTTGCCTCGGTTTACCTTGTCCCCCATGGCCCGTTTGAACTGGTCACATATGCACATGAGTCTGTGCACTGACAGCGGATCCCATCAGAAAACGGCGACGTCATTCATGTAGAGGGAGGCCTTAATCTGTAGGCCCCCGCTGACAGGAATAGTCACCCCTCTCAGGCTCGCATCCTTCCTGATGGACTCCGCAAACGGCTCTATGCAGCACACAAACACGGAAGAAAAAAAAGGGAGCCCTACCTGACTCCAGATCTTACTGGGAAGCTAACTTATTCCCACCCATTGACTGAGACTGCACTGACAATGTTGGTGTAGAGCAGTCTGATCCAATTTGGAGATAACATCTCTCATACATGTATGCCATATCCTGTCAAAGGCTTTCTCCTGGTCCAGTCTGATGAGGCAGTTGTATGAGGTGAGAGAAGCCATTAGCGTCCCTCATGATTACACTTGCAAGAAGTGCACCCATCTCCAGCTCCTCCAAGCCCGTGTTAGGGAACTGGAGCTGGAGTTGGATGAACTGCGGATCATTCGGGAGGCAGAGGTGGTCATAGATCAGAGCTTTAGGGAAGTAGTTACTCCGAAAGTTATAGAGAGATGGGTGACAGTGAGGGGGAGTGGGAGGAAGCAGCCAGTGCAAGGACCCCCTGCGGTCATTCCCCTCAAGAACAAGAATACCGTTTTGGATACTTGTGGGGGGATGACTTACCAGGGGTAAGCAACGAAGTTCAGGCCTCTGGCACGGAGCCTGTCCCTGTTGCTCAGAAGGGAAGGGTGGTGAAAGGTTGAGCGATAGTTATTGGGGACTCAATAGTGAGGGGCACAGGTAGGCGGTTTTGCGGGGGCGACAGAGACTCACGATTGGTATGTTGCCTCCCAGGTGCAAGGGTACGTGATGTCTCTGATCTTGTTTTCCGGGTCCTTAAGGGGGAGGGGGAGCAGCCCCAGGTCGTAGTCCACGTTGGCACAAACGACATAGGTAGGAAGAGGGGTGAGGATGTTAGACAGGCTTTCAGGGAGCTAGGTTGGAAGCTCAGAGCTAGAACGAACAGAGTTGTTGTCTCTGTTCTGTTACCCGTGCCACGTGATAGAGAGTCGAGGAATTGGGAGAGAGAACAGTTAAATGCGTGGCTACAGGGATGGTGCAGGAGGGAGGGATTCTGGTTTCTGGACAACTGGAGTTCTTTCTGGGGAAGGTGGGACATCCATAAAAAGGATGGTCTACACCTGAACCTGACGGGCACCAGTATCCTTGGGGGGAGGTTTGCTAGTGCTCTTTGGGAGGCTTTAAACTAACTCTGCAGGGACATGGGAACCTGGAGTGTAGCTTTAGGGTACAGGACCTTGAGTGTAGGGAGGTTAGGAACATGGCATCGATCTCGAAGGAGGGTGCCTGTAAACAGGAAGGTGGCTTGAAGTGTGTATACTTCAATGCCAGAAGTATAAGAAATAAGGTAGGTGAGCTTGCAGCATGGGTTGGTACCTGGGACTTCGATGTTGTGGCCATTACAGAGACGTGGGTTGAACAGGGACAGGAATGGCTGTTGCAGGTTCCAGGGTTTAAATGTTTTAGTAGGGTCAGAGATGGGGTTAAAAGATGGGGAGGTGTGGCATTGCTTGTCAAGGATAGTATTACAGCACTAGAAAGGGTGATGGAGGAAGACTTGCCATCTGAGGTAGTTTGGGCGGAGGTTAGAAATAGGAAAAGTGAGGTCACCCTGTTAGGAGTTTTCTACAGGCCTCCTAATAGTCCGAGAGAAGTAGAGGAAAGTATTGCGAGGATGATTCTGGAGAAGAGTGAAAGTAGCAGGGTGGTTGTTATGGGGGACTTTAACTTCCAAGATATTGACTGGGAAAGCTATAGCTCGAGTTCGTTAGATGGGTCGGTGTTTGTCCAATGTGTGCAGGAGGGTTTCCTGACACAATATGTATACAGGCAAACAAGAAGTGAGGCTACACTGGATTTATTTCTAGGTAATGAACCAGGCCAGGTGTTAGACTTGGAGGTAGGTGAGCACTTCGGGGGCAGTGACCACAAGTCGGTGACATTTAATCTAGTGATGGAGAGGGATAAGTGTGCACTGCAGGGCAACAGTTATAGCTGGGGGCAGGGAAAGTATGATGCGGTGAGGCATGACTTAGGATGCGTGGATTGGAAAAATAGGCTTCAAGGGAAGAACACAAATGATATGTGGAGATTGTTCAAGGAACAGCTAATGGGTGCCCTTGATAAGTATGTACCAGTCAGGCAGGGAGTAAAGGGTCTTGTGAGGGAGCCGTGGTTTAATAAGGAATTGGAATCCCTTGTGAAAGGAAAGAGGGCGGCCTATGTAAAGATGAGGCGTGACTGTTCAGTTGGGGCGATTGAGAGTTATAAGGTAGCCAGGAAGGATCTAAAGAGAGAGCTGAGAGCAGCGAGAAGGGGACATGAAAAGTCTTTGGTTGGTAGGATTCGGGAAAACCCAAAGGCTTTCTATTGGTAAGTCAGGAATAAAAGGATGACTAGGGTAGGTATCTGTCCAGTCAAGGATAGTAGTGGAGAGTTGTGTGTGGAGGCGGAGGAGATTGGTGAGACACTAAATCAATACTTTTCGTCAGTATTCACTCAGGAACAGGACATTGTTGCCGATGTGAACACTGAGTCACAATTAATTAGAATGGACGGCGTTGAGGTATGTAGGGAAGAGGTGTTGGAAATTCTGGAAAGGATGAAAATAGATAAGTCCCCTGGGCCTGATGGCATTTATCCTAGGATCCTCTGGGAATCTAGGGAGGAGATAGCGGAGCCATTGGCCTTGATTTTTATGTCGTCGTTGTCTACAGGAATAGTGCCAGAAGACTGGAGGATAGCGAATGTGGTCCTCTTGTTCAAGAAAGGGAGCAGGGATAGCCGGAGTAACTATAGGCCAGTGAGTCTCACTTCTGTTGTGGGCAATGTCTTAGAGAGAATTGTAAGGGATAGGATTTATGAACATCTGGATAGGAATAATGTGATCAAGGATAGTCAGCATGGTTTTGTGAAGGGCAGGTCGTGCCTCACAAACCTTATTGAATTCTTTGAGAAGGTGACCAAGGAAGTGGACGAGGGTAAAGCAGTAGATGTGGTGTATATGGATTTTAGCAAGGCGTTCGATGAGCTACCCCATGGTCGGCTGCTGCAAAAACTACGGAGGTATGCCATTGAGGGTGCATTAGAGGTTTGGATTCGGAATTGGCTGGCTTGAAGGAGACAGAGGGTAGTAGTTGATAGTATAGGTTCATCTTGGAGCGCAGTTACTAGCGGTGTTCCACAAGGATCTGTTTTGGGACCATTGCTGTTTGTCATTTTTATAAATGACCTGGAGGAGGGGCTTGAAGGCTGGGTGATGAGTTTGCGGATGACACGAACCTCGGTGGAGTGGTGGTCAGCGAAGAAGGATGTGGCAGGTTACAGCGGGATATAGAGAAGTTGCAAAGCTGGGCAGTAAGGTGGCAAATGGAATTCAATGTGACTAAGTGTGAAGTCATTCACTTTGGTAGGAGTTAAAAGAAGATGGATTACTGGGCTAATGGTAGACTACTTGGTAGTGTGGATGAGCAGAGGGATCTTGGTGTCCATGTACACAGATCTTTGAAAGTTGCCACCCAGGTAAATAGTGCTGTGAAGAAGGCATATGGTGTACTGGGCTTTATTGGTAGAGGAATTGAGTTCCGGAGTCCTGAGGTCATGTTGCAGTTGTATAAGACTCTGGTGCGGCCTCATCTGGAGTATTGTGTGCAGTTTTGGTCGCCATATTATAGGAACGATGTGGAGGCATTGGAACGAGTGCAGAGGAGGTTTACCAGGATGTTGCCTGGCATGGTAGGAAGATCGTATGAGGAAAGGCTGAGGCACTTGGGGCTTTTCTCATTGGAGAAAAGAAGATTTAGGGGAGATTTGATAGAGGTGTACAAGATGATTAGGGGTTTAGATAGGGTTGACAGTGAGAACCTTTTTCCGCTAATGATGTCAGCTGAGACGAGGGGACACAGCTTTAAATTAAGGGGTGGTAGGTATAGGACAGATGTTAATAGGTAGATTTTTTACTCAGCGGGTTGTGAGTTCATGGAATGCCCTGCCAGTAGCAGTGGTGGACTCTCCCTCTTTATGGTCATTTAAGCGGGCATTGGACAAGCATACGGAGGTTATTGGGCTAGTGTAGGTTAGGTAGGCTTTGGTCGGCGCAACATCGAGGGCTGAAGGGCCTGTACTGAGTTGTATTTTTCTATGTTCTGTGTTCCATGTGTTAAACGTCCTGTCCTGCACATAGCCGATCGTATCCCTGAGGATTGCGAGACTCTCAGTTATCTTCCTGCCCGGTACAGCACAGGTTTGGTCAGGATGAATCACTGATCCCAGAGCAGACCTGACCCGGTTGGCGCCGAACTTTGACAAGATTTTGTAATCTGCATTCAATAGTGAGATCAGTCTCTAATTTATGATTTCCTCCCTCCCTCCCCCCTTCCGCTTGTAGATGAGGGTGATGATGCCTTTCCTCATGGATTCACTTATAATACCTGCCAGAAACATACTGACAAACACCTTCAGCAGATTCTGGCCAATCAAGTCCCATAGAGCAGAATAGAGCTCAACCAGTGAGCCGTCACTTCCGGGAGTTTTATTCTTTTCAAAGGACTCGAGTTCCTTCGTCAGCTAATCCAGAGGTAACGGCTGGTTCTGCCTCTCCCGTGTTCTGTCGTCAAAGACCTCCGTGATAGAGGACAGGAACGACAGGGAGGCAGCGCTGTCGGTTGGCTTCGAGTCATACGGACTGGCACAGAAGGATGTGCTGATCCTCATGGAGTTAGTGATCTTCTTCCTACTTTGTGCACCTTCTGGAAGAAGAAAATTGAGCAGGACTCCATGGAGCGAACCCTAGACTGGAAGATTATCTTAGAGGCCTCCGTTGTAAAGAGCAAGTCTTGCTGGCCCTTCATCTCCAGATCGTTCATGACATTGACCCCCATCGTATGCAGCAGGAGCAAGTTCTGCATGCTTTCCTGGTTTTGGGACAGTCTTGCCCGCCTCTCTCTCGCATCCTGAACACCTTTGAGAATGAAGAACCTCTTGGTGTTCCCTTTTACTTTTTCCCACCAGTGTGCTGCAGACTCAAAGAGGAGCTTCATGTTTCTCCAACCTGTGTAGTCGCTCTTGAGCTCCTCAATGTTTCCTGGGGCCAACAGATTTGTGTTCAGCTTCCACGTTCCCTTACCAGACTGCTTCTCGTCCTGAAGGTGACAGTCGGCCAGCAGGAGGCAGTGGTCAGAGAAAAACAGCGGCTTGACGTCGCTGGATCTGATCGAGAATGTTCGGGACTCAAACAAGTAATCTATCCTTGAGCACATAGACCCGTCTGCCCGTGAAAAAGTATAACTATACTGTGCTCAGTCTGCAGGGGTGCTGAAGACGTCATGCAGCTTGGCATCTTTTACCATTACCATCAGGGATCTGGAGGTGGTGTCCAGTTTTCTGCCACCCCCTCCCCCTCCCCCTTACCCCACCCCCCGGCGCCCGATCGTCCATCTGCATCAATGATACAGTTGAAGTCTCCGGCCAGAATGACCGACCTGGACATAGCCAGCAAAGTTGAAGCTGTTGCAGACGGCCAATCGTTTACTCTTACCCACTGGGGCGTACACATTGATCAGTCTCTGGGTAGCATTCCTGGACATGACGTTGTTGACTAGGAGGCGCCTGCCGAACATCTCATTTACCTCGGAGATAGTGAAGTTGCCTCCTCGTTACATTATACCCAGGCCGGAGGCGCGGTTATCGTTGCCCCCCGACCAAACCGACGGCCCATGGGCCCACAAGCTCTACCATTTCCGATAGCTAGTGAGGTGCGGTATCCCAAGCTCCTGCAGAAACAGGACATCGGCTTTAACATTGGCTAAGAAGGCCAACGTAGAAACACTTCGCATAGCAGATTTAATGCTATGCACATTAATGCTGACAATTTTATACACATTTTAACAGTTTATGAGGTTACCAGTGTCCATTTGCCGTTGGTTCTGCCTCTCTGGGGTAACTGTCTGCATCCCTGTGGTGTAAGGGAACTGCTGGACCCTTGTAAGGCCGAGGTAGCTGTCCTACTCCACGCTGAGGACATTTCCCCGCTCTGGTGTCATCAGGCTGGGACGAGGGTCCGCACAATCCAGGTCTCTGTCTGACCGCGGGGCTGTCAGAAGATCGCTGCAACCAGTATCTGGGGCTGTGGGGCGGTGTGTATACCTCCTGGTTCTCACTAGGTGTGGGTTGGTCTTTATCAGTCCCCAAAGAGGGTTTGTCTTTTCCTGTTTGGGGGGTGTAGGTGCTGCCCTCCTTTGCTGCCCTCCTTTCTACCTGCGGCGCATTGTTTCTTCTTTTGGTGACGACTCTCCTTACACCCGTCCTCACCATCCGAAGAGCTGCCCATATCCTCCTCTTGCAGGTGTCGTTTCCCCTTTGCTAGGTGTTTTTGGGGACCTGGACGGTTTTCCACTTCCTTTATTTTAACAGGAATCCACTCCTCGCGCCCCTCGATTCCCTCCTCTTCCATTACCTCTGTCTGACCTGTAGGAGCTTGGATTGGCTGCTTCACCTCCCCTCTGGCTGCGGCCTACTATGCTCCAGCCTGGCCTTCCTTCTGGCTTCCACCAGACACCG
Source organism: Chiloscyllium punctatum (assembly GCF_047496795.1). Classification (NCBI taxonomy): domain Eukaryota; kingdom Metazoa; phylum Chordata; class Chondrichthyes; order Orectolobiformes; family Hemiscylliidae; genus Chiloscyllium; species Chiloscyllium punctatum. Next base: position 35,412,517 of record NC_092756.1, read on the forward strand.
TTCCCTTGCTGGTTTGTGGTGCCTTGCTGATCTTTTGCCGTCCACCTCTGGCCATCTGAGAGTACGTGGCGGCCGCTCATCTTGGGCAGGCCTTGTACATATGTTCCGCCTCTCAGCACAATTACAGTTCTTGTCCTCTTTGCATTCCTTGGTTGGGTGACCCTCCAGCTTGCAGTTTCGACAGAGTCACCTTACAGTCTGCCACCATGAATCCTGACCTTCTGCAGTTTTGGCACACTTTCGGCTGCCCTGTGTACATCATGTAACCTCGGCTCACTCTGATTGCAAAGCTGGAGTGTGGGTGGAGGATGTTCCCACTGGCAACGACCCTCAGGGTTACTCTGACGTGCCGCTTGCTGGTCAAGATCCCGAAATGGTCAACCACATCAGTGCTTTCTCCCTCGACCTGGATATGTCTTCTCAGGAAGGTCAGGGCATCAGCTGCTGGGACGTGGGGGTTGGACATATGAATTGTAACAACCCTACTCCTCTGTGCAGGAAGAACATACAACGGGACCACCCACCAGATGGAGAACAGAGCCCCCCCCCCCCCCGCCCTTCCTTCTCTTTAATCACCTTCTGGAGCTGCTCACAATGCTTCATGCTCCCGAAGATCACATCGAAATAGACTGCCTAAGGGAAATCCTCCAGGCAGTACACGTTTGCTGCGACAAACCCGCAGCACTTGAGCAGAATCTTCTTGAGGGACACAGTCCGATCGACCGGTGTACATTCCTCCATCTTCTTTACAGAAACCCTGACTGTGCTGTGAATGCCCTGGCCTGGGCTTTGAGCGGTTGCTGAGGCCATAGCTCCTAGGTTGGCAGGTCCCTGATATGGTGTTAGGTTGAAACCAGCATGAGGATCCACCAAGAGCAGGTCAGCACAACCAAATGGTCCTCCAATCACAAGCCAGCGATGATCTCAACTCGCTCTGATGATTCGCAACTCGACACCCATTCTAATAAGAACAGACACTTGATCCTAGACTCGTCTTGGGAAGACCCACCTTATTGATCATGTCATCTCCCCTGCCAGGGAAGGAGGGAAACTAGTGATGGAATATTTAGCCTTTAGCACTCCTTGACACCAGGTTCATGCATACCCATGGAAGATGTGTTGCTGAGGTCTTCCCTCTGGTCGTGTTGACTGCACTGATGCAAATCTTCACCCTGACAGCCAATCGGCATTGTCGCATTCCTCTGGTCTTTGCTGTCGTTCTAAAAACAACAGATGTCACCCTTGTTTAAAAATCTGTCCATCTCAGCTTTGAAGATATTTAGTGATCGAGCCAAAATGGCCCTCACAATTTTGCACAATCGTTTCCTTCCCATTGATGTGAGACTTGGTGATCTTTAGTCCCCATGGATTTTTTCTAGCACTCTGCATGGAAGTTGAACTTTCATTAGATTTTGTCCTGTTCAATCACACCTCCTCTGTGGCCAGAGGCAAAACAAAAAACCCCACAAAATTTAAGAGCCTGTAATCTCCTCCCTTATCTTCCACATTAGTCTAATTTGCAGTTCATCTGGATCTTGGGATTAGCCCAATTTTAGTCCTGCATCAACTTCCAATTCTTCCTCAGAATCCGTGTCAATCTGCTCAAAGACACACTGTGACAAACTGACAGTGGATCCAGGAACTGCTTCTCCAAAACAAAGACCGATATGTCGTACGTGTTTAACATATTCTCTGGCTCTGTGCACAGGCTGCTTCCTCGGTCCCTAATACACCCCATTCTTTGTCTTGTTACCCTCTTACTCTTAATATACCGATAAAATGTCGTTGAATTCTTGAAAATATTGCCAGCTAATGTTTTTATCATTCCCATTTTTGCTCTTCAACTTACTTTCTTGAGTTTATCCCTATACGTTCGCTACTCTCCTGGGATCTCCATTGACCTACTCACTTTAGAACTGTTTTCAGCATATCTATAATTTTTAATTCCATTCTGAATATTTGTAGACATTCAAGGTTCTTCTGTCTTGTTTTCATAAATTTCATCTTCAGTGCAACATGTTGCAGTGACACTGGCATCGATTCCATATTGAGAATGTGACCCCCACCACTCCACCCCACCCCCACGCACTTCTGCTGAAGTTTCACCCAGAAGTAACTGTACTATGGCCAGATCATGACTTATTTTTAATACAATCTGCCTCAGCAGTCCAAAAATCTTTTATTTTTCGGAGCTTTTTCTTTTGGACTTTTCCTTAACAAGCTAAAAAGGCATGAGTAACAGTCACTGGTGCTACAATGCTTTCCCAGTCCTGCCTGCAATAACTAACTGGCTTTGTTCCCCACAGTGATGCCCAGCACTATATCACCCATTGTTGTATCTGCTCCATGTTGATATAAGAAGCTGTCTGGATTAAACTTCAAGACATCTTCCCCGCCTTAAAAAGTTATCACTGCCCTAATGAATATTTGGAATTGAAATACCTGAATATAATGATCTTACTATTGTAGTTACACACCTCAGAAAATTGGTTTTATATCTGCTTCTGTATTCTCTTTTATGTGGGGTTCTATCATATATCCCCAGCAGTGTATCTGTAATGGTTTTGATTCTGAGCTGTACAGGCAAAGCGTCATTAGAAGATCCTTCCAGTGTATCGTCCCTTCTTCCTGCAGTCCATAATTAACAATGCAATTCCACCTCCTCTTTTTCCCCTCTCCTGCCCTGCCTCTCGTTCTTGTACCACTGAATATTGAGTTGTCAGCCCTGACCTCCTTCAGATACGTCTCTGTGATGCAAAAATGTAACACTTCCACATGTCACCTTGTTTCATTATCACATCTGTCTATCTGATAATATTCCCAGCATTAATGCAAAGAACATCCAGCCTGGAATATTACACGTGGAATACTCTATAACTCGGAGTTCATCAGTCGTTTACTGTTTGTTATCAAGCTGCATAATCCATGAAACAAAACTGTAACTCTAGAACTGTTGAATTGTAGTTTCTTTTTCAATTACTGTATTCATCAAATGCAACATTCTAGAACTGTACAGTCAGCTGCACATACAATGAAACGCTGGGGTGATTAATTCCCTGTTCAGTGTGCAGAGGAGTCAGCCCTCAATAATGGAGAAATGAGGATGCAGTTGCTGGAACGTGTGGCGTTGGTAAAGCACAGCAAGTCAGGAAACATCCCGAGAAGCTGGAGAGTGAAAACTGTGGGCAGAAGTCTTTCATCAGGAAGTCATTGTTGCCTTCACATTTTTTCCATTCCGTGATTCACAGGATATTGTGAACTGTATTTGCTCGGGAGGGCAGCCCTGAAATGGATATCAGTCAAACAGTCAATTGGTTGGGCAGGGAGTAGACAATGTGAGGTGAAGTGCAGATTGGTTGAAGTTCAAATATAAGGATAGATAAAACCCCTCGGCCAAACAGGAAACACCCGAGGTTATCACAGGAAGTGGCGCCTTCGGCGATGATCTTTGCATCCTTACTGTCCATTGAAGTATTGCCAGATGATTGGGGGGCGACAAATGTTAATTTCTTGTTCAGGAAAGAGAATAGGAATAATCCTGGGAATTACAGCTTTGGGCAAAGTATTGGAGAGGGTTCTGAGAGACAGAATTTATGATTATTTGGCAAATCATAGTTTGATTAGAGATAGCATGGTTTTATGAGGGAAGATATGGTGTATTAGCGTTCATTAGCAGAGGGATTGAATTCAAGAGTCGTGAAGTGATGTTGCAGCTGTACAGGACCTTGATTAGGCCACATTTGGAGTACGGTGTGCAGTTCGGGTCGCCTCACTTTAGGAAAGATGTGGAAGCTTTGGAGAGGGTGCAGAGAAGATTTGTCAGGATGTTGCCTGGAATGGAGAATAGGTCGTACGAGGATAGGTTGAGAGTGCTAGGCCTTTTCTCATTGGAAAGGCGAAGGATGAGGGGTGACTTGATAGAGATTTATAAGATGATCAGAGGAATGGAGTAGACAGTCAGAAACTTTTTCCCCGGGTACAACAGAGCGTTACAAGGGGACATAAATTTAAGATGAAGGGTGGAAGGTATGGGTGATGTCAGGGGTAAGTTCTTTACCCAGAGGGTGGTGGGGGCATACAATGCGCTGCCTGTGGGAGTGGCAGAGTCAGAAACATTGGTGACCTTTAAGCGGCAATTGGATAGGTACATAAACTTAAGCTAGGACAAATGTTCGGCACAACATCGCGGGCCGAAGGGCCTGTTCTGTGCTGTATTGATCCATGTTCTATGTTCTATCATGCCTCACACAACTTGTTGAATTCTTTCAGGATGGAACAAAATACATTGATGAATTTAGAGCAGTGGATGTGATGTTCATGGATTTTAGCAACGTGTTTGACAAGGTTCCCCTTGGTCGGCTCATTCAGAAAGTAAGGAGGCATATAATACAGGGAAATCTGTCTGTGCGGATATTGAATTATCTGGCCAATAGAAGACCGAGGATGGTAGTACATGGAAAGTTTTCAACCTGGAGCTCGGTGACCAGTGGTGTTTTGCAGAGATCGGTTCTGGGACATCTGCTGTTGTGATTTTTATAAATGACTTGGATGGTAAAGTGTAAGGATGCTTTAGTAAGTTTTATGACGTAACAAAGATTGTTGGAGTTGTGGATAGTGTGGAGGGCTGTTGTAGGTTGTAATGGGACATTGATGGCATGCAGAGCTTGGCTGATAAATGGCACATGTAGCTCAACCAGGATAAGTGTGGAGTGATTCATTTTGGAAGGTGGAATTTGAATGCAGAATGCAGTATTAAAGGCAGAATTCTTGGCAGTGTGGAGGACCATAGGGATCTTGTGGTCCATGTCATAGCATCCTCAAAGTTCCCATCCAAGTTGATAAGATTGTTAAGACGTATGCTATTCTGATTAGCCGGGGGATTTAGTTTAACAGACTCGAGGTTGTGCTGCAACTCAAAAAACTCTACTGAGACTAGATGTAGAATATGTGTTCAGTTCTAGTTGCTTCATTACTGGGAGGACGATGCTTTGGAAAGGGTGCTGAGGAAATTGACCAAGATGCTGCCTGAACAGGAGGTCATGTCTTACAAAGAAAAGTTGAGTGAGCCACGGCTTTTCTCATTGGAGCAAAGAAGAATGGGAGGGGACATGATCGATGTGTTCAAGATGATGCGAGCCATAGGTAGAGTGGATATCCAGTGAATTATCTCGAGGGGGCATAATCTTAAGCTGAATGGAGGAAGGTTTAAGTGAGATGTCAGAAGTAGGTTACTTACACAGAGAATGGTGGGTGCGTGGAATACACTGCCAGCAGTCGTAGTAGAGCCAGCTGCATTAGGGATATTTAAGCGACGATTGGACCAGCACATGAATGATCGTACAATGAAGGGTATGCAAGTTAGTCTGATCTTCCAGTCGGGTAAAAGGTTGGCAGGACGTCAAGGGCCAAAGGGCCTCTACTGTGCTGCACTGTTCCATGTTTCCTGTTTCATCCGTCTTGTGGATTCTCATCAATTGTTTTACGTGTGAGGGAGTGATATATATGAGATCAGGAAGCTGGGTGGGGCATTAGCCCAAAACATCCAGTTATGTAGCGGACTGTCACCTGAGTGCCAGTACAATATCTGTGTGCGATGACGTACACCAGACAGAATCCGCCAAGTTTAGTTATGAACGTGATTCTTGACTTGCTATTTGCTAGTGTTTTCTTCAGATACAATCTGTTGGTTGACCCATTTATTAATCAGATGTTTGTTATGTTTAGTAAATTGGTCAAAAATAAGATGTGAGCTATGATTATTCAACTGAACTATAATCCCTGAAAACAATTAAGTTGATTCTATGCTTATGGAACTAAAATATATACTCCTGTCATGATTTTCTAACACAGAAATAAAGAACGTACATTTTATTTTATTTCAAAAAAAACATCATGGTATCTAACTATATTGGTGACCAGAATTACATATTCAATGTCAGGATTCAAAACAATGCAATTTCACTCCAATTGTTTGAAACTGGTTGGCTTCTTAATGATTACATGTTCAGGGTGAGCAAACGATTGAACAAAATAATACAATTAGCGTTCTTATACATTTACATATAATCAATCAGTTTAATTTGTCACTGAAATATACAAGCTTCAGCTCTTTGCCAGCAGTTTAGAAATGGTATTAATTCAGCATGCACTCAGAAAATTAAACTAAATAAATGATCCGTGTTATCAAATTTTAGCGAACAATAAGTTGAAAACTTCCAATTTTTAGTAAGAATGAAATTTGAGAATAAATGCGGACAGTAAAAAAAAACGATGAACGTATTATCATGTGAGTGAAAAGTCAGACATTTTCAAAGAGATTTGTGCAAAAGTGATGGCAAATTTGGTTTAACAATTGGAATACAACATTTAAAGTATTCATGTTCTGAGTAATAATTGATTTTATAATGAAGCTGACCTTGCAATATTTGCATTTTAAATGCTCATGTTGAACCAAATAATCAAATATTTGCGAACATGTACAATGGGAAATAATCTGATACTGACTTTTATTCGCATCTGACACATGACAGAGTGCAAAAGTTTAAAGTACAGGAGGAGACCATTTGACACTGTGTGTGCATCAGCTTCAGAAATGTCTCCCAAGTCCCTCCCATTTGCCAGACCTATCTCTGTAGCCCGTTAAATTCATAATTTCCAAATATATCCAGTTCTCCATTGCATCTTTATCGACTACTCTCCCAGGCGGTGCATTCCAAATCCAGACAACTCTCTCAATAAATAAGTTTTTTTTCCTTATTTCACTCCTAGCTCCATTGCTGACAATTTTGAAATTAGAACTCATTGATGCTGTAATGCCAGCTATTGGAAACAGAGTATTCTTGTTTTACTCTGCAACCTTTTCTTTTCTTAATTTTGAGCACCGCAAAAAGTTCACATTTTTATCTGTTCTTCTCCTGGAAGAATAAGCCCAATGCCTTGCAAGAACTGTAACAAACACTACATCGGAAAAAAAGCAGGAAACTAGACACTCACATTCACAAACATCAACTCGCCACAAAAAAAGACATGGTAAAAACGATGACTGCAGATGCTGGAAACCAGATTCTGGATTAGTGGTGCTCGAAGAGCACAGGAGTTCAGGCAGCATCCGAGGAGCAGTAAAATCAACGTTTAGGGCAAAAGCCCTTCATCAGGAATACAGGCAGAGAGCCTGAAGCGTGGAGAGATAAGTGAGAGGAGGATGGGGGAGGGGATGAAGTTGATAGGACGAGGGGGAGGGGGTGGATTGGATATATGGAAAAGAAGATAGGCAGGTAGGACATGTCATGGGGACAGTGCTGAGCTGGAAGTTTAGAACTGCAGTGATGTAAGGGAAGGGGAAATGAGGAAAATGTTGAAGTCTGCATTGATGCCCTAGGGTTGAAGCGTTCCGAGGCAGAAGATGAGGCGTTCTTCCTCCAGGCGTCTGGTGGTGAGGGAACATTTCATTTCAACATTTCAACTCTCCCTCCCACTCTGCCAAGGACATGGAGGTCCTGGGCCTCCTTCACCGTCGCTCCCTCCTGAAGGAACATGAGATGATGCTGGTTTGTAATATAGCCACTTATTGAGTACAGTTAAGTGAACAAACCAGCAATTGTCATTGCTTATTGCTTCAGAATATATCAGAGTGTTCAAGACTGCCACCGCATAGAATCATGCAACAAAAAACTTGCCAATCACGTCTGCGCCAGAAAGTGCAAATCTAAAGTATTTTTAAACGTCTGTGAGGTTACCTGCGTCAACCACCCTCCTCGGCAATGCATTCCAGGCACATACCACCATCTCAGTTCGAAACAGACTCCACAAATCCTCTCTCAATCCCCTGCCTTTCAGTTTTACAGTGTGTCCCTTTGTTTTCGATTCTTCAAGTAAGGCAAACAGCTGGTGACTGTTCATCTCCTCCATTCTCCTTATGCTTTCGTACACCTGTACTAGTTCTCTCCTCAACCTTCCCTGCTGCAATGAAAACACAAGCAAATTTAGCCTTCCCCACTCATAGTATGAGTACTCACTTGTCTTATTACGTGCATCATCCCACATTTATCAGTGTTAATTTTCATCAGCCATTTTATCTATCTATCTGAATAATCTGTTTAATCTTCCTGTAGCCTAACACTTTCCTCCTCACTGTGAACGATACAGCTCATCCTTGTGTTATCCACATGTTTTATAATTACACTGCCCCCTATCTTCCATATTCTCACCATCGTCATTTATGAATATCATATACAAAACATGATTTTCGTCCTGTTCTCCAGATGTTATTTATAGGAAGATTTGAGAATTCCAGTCTCTTGCTTTTCCTATTTTGGTATATTTATGAGTGATGTAGTTCAGATCTTTTATGAGGGTGCCACAAATAGCATTTTCGACACAGAGTTGAGTTCACATTTTAAACCCTGCCCCTCCACAGCGTTTTTCATAAAGCGTTAACTAAGTTAGGATGAATTAGGGTTTGGCATCTTGCGTTGGAAGATTAGCATTTTGCGTGGCACTGTGATTTGTAACATTTCTTGTAATTGCCAGAGGCGAAGAAATTTTTCATCTGCAGGATGGACATGAACTCATTCATTGTTTGTTTAAATCAGTTAGTGTGAGGAGGATAAATATTCAATTAAATGCTACGTTATGGACAAACTGAAAGAGAACAAATCATATTCTCATGTCTACCTTGAATTGGAAGCAAATACATGCCGTAAAAATATTCAAAAATGTTGAAACAGCACACTAGAGGAGACAAAAAAACATGTCTGCACTTGGTGGAGATACGAAAATATAGATTACATGTACAATGTAAACAACAATCAAATGATAGAAAACAAAGTACAAGAAATCTTTTCTTAATTTCCGTTGGAAACCAGACCTCGATTTTCCTGAACAGTGATGTTTTCTCACACAATCTCACTTCCCCCAAAAGAAGCTTTTCCCTGTTACTAAATCTTCATCTGCCATTCGTCCTTCTTCTTCCTACTCTTTCCTTACAAGCCTACATCCCTTGCACTGTTTCTTCTGCTGGTACATTCTCTTCACTGACGATCTCCCTTCACACCCTTCTGCCACTCCCACTGTAAGTTACACCAGTTACTCCAACTTCTTCTGACCATTCCTTTCCCTTTTTGACTTCCAACTGGGATAATGGAGCTGCTGGCGTCTGTGCTGCTATTGTTCATCAGTTAATAATGGGATTGAGATGATCAATGTCCAATTGGAACAGACAATCGTGTGTGTCTGTCACTGTCTGATGCACAGTAAACAGGGTGGTTTGGTTCCCCATAGTACAGAGTGGAGAGTCACAGAGCTTAAACAAATAGCCTCATCACAAATAGGACAAACCTATCCTCAGAATCAAAAGTCCACGTATCAGTTTTCCTTTAAACATTGTGAGGAGAGTGAACACATTGTTCAAACAAACCGTGTTCGATCCTTTTGTTCGTTATTATTTTAACTGATTTTCCAATGTCATTTGAGTGAGACCAGAGTAACGTCCCTTTCATCAACGTAGTATTTGGTTCATGTGGCATCAGGGACCCTGAGTAAACTGTGGTCAATGTGAACCAAAGGAAATTCTGAGCTGGTAATTTCCTCACTGTACAATGACACCTTCCCCAGAGCTATTGAGAATGACAAATAAACTCTGTCCTTGCTGGTGCCTTCAAAAACCATAGATAAATTTGTCCTGTTAATAACATCAAGACATATTAAGTTTTTACAGTTTGGTCAAAACTGTCAGAGAGATTAGAGCTTGCAGGTTGAGTGCCACCTCAAAGAAATCAGTACGTTTCAATAAGATTATGATCCCGATTATTTTCAATTAGTTACTTTCTGAGGACTGATCGTGCAATGTCAGTGCCACTGAGAGCAACATTTTCTCTGTCCAACAACATCGTATCACATTGGGTCAAGGCTGCAGAACTCAACTATTCTAATTTATTCCCCAGCTCATTAGCCATGCTCACCAGATGTAGTTGGCCCCCGAATTTGCAACAATGTAGAGATACTCATGATACTCTGGAAGCCTCCTGTCCTCCCATACCCTACCCTCTGACTCCATGCCCTCCCCCAACTCGGGCTCCTGTCGTATATTCACCATCCCTCCTGAACTTCCACTCACTGATACTGAATGTTCTGAACTCAGCAAATATCTCAACTTTGCCTTTCCGTGCCACCACCTTAATGAATTTTGGGCTCGACGTGATGTTGAACTGTTCTTCTGCTGTCTTCACCTCAATGCCCATTTTTTTGGACAAGACTCTTCTCCCTATCCAATATACCCCATCACCCAGCTCCAACACTCTCTCTACACCTGGACCCCACCCTCTACCCTTTTAACTGAACTCAGTCTGTTCATTAAGAACTCTCGTTGTGACATTGGTTGTCTTCATTTCTCTTCTCCCTCTCACCGATTCCAACCTATCACTCTCTGAACTAACTGCACTCCATGTGCTTATATTTAACCCTGACTGTGTTACTCAGCCTGTGTTGATAAGGGTGGTGCTGCTGTAGTCTGGTGGACTCACATCTACATTGCAGAGACTGAGCACCCGCTCTCAGATATCTCTTCTTATCTTCCCCTGGACCATGATCCAAACATGGCACATCAGGCCATTGTCTCAACAATGAAAATTGACCACATTCAATCTGGAGATTACCGCCCCACTTGACCCCTCCTCCCTTAATTGCCTCAAGCTGATGGCTGTCTGATAGCAGAGCTCGCTTCCATCTCTTCCTGAAAATCCAGAAACAGAACTGCCTGAGCAGACCCATTGCTTCAGCCTGCTCCTGCCATACAGAGGGGGTGCATGGATACACACGTGGCCGTGTTCTACCTGTTTCTTCATGGCGCACATAGGCCATTCCTTGTTCCAGTTCTATTCCAGACCCCTTCCACAGCTCTTTCTCTGATACAAAGATGTTATCGTCGCTGCTGCTTCTCTCTCTTGTCCAGAATTAGAAACGTTCATTCATTTCACTTTGAATTTTCACCCCTCCCTCACTTTCACCTGATCCACCTGTGACTCCTCCCTTCCTTTCCTCGACGTCTCTGCTTCCAATTCTGGGGATAGACCAACCACTAATATTCAGTATTAACCCACCAACTCCTAAAGCTATCTGGAGTAGACATCCTCACACCCTGTTTCCTGAAAAGACACCAATTCATTCTCTCAGTTCATCCATCTCCACGCATTTCTTCTGATGATGCCAAATTCAACATGGACGCCTTTTAAATGCCCAAACTATTCCTCAAATAATGGTTCCCAAGCACTGTTGTCAAGAGGGTCCTCAACTGGGTCTGACTCACTTCCTGCACGTTCCGCTTCCCCCTCCACTTGCCTGCTGCTGCAGACTTCCCCTTGTCCTTACCTACCATCCAACCAGCATTCACATGCAGAGGACCATCAGACGCATATCCCCCCCCCCCACTCAAGTGAGATGCCACCATCAGACACATATTCGCCTCCCCTCCCTTGTCCGCCTTCTGCAGGGACCAATTCCTCCAGGACACATCTGTCCGTTCTTTAAACACTCGCAACACCTCCCCGCACCCCCCACCTCATGTCCACTTCACTTTCCCCTGCCGAATGTGCAACACTTCTTCATTTACTGCCCACTCCTCATTATCCAAGGGCCAAACCATACCTCCCAGGTGAAGCAGCACCTTACCAATATTTTCCACAATCTAGCCCACTGCATTCGCTGCTCAAAATGTGGTCGCCTTCGACATGGGGGAAGTGAAGAGGAGGCTACTTGACTACTTCGCAGAACATCTATGCTGAACATCTGCAAAAGACCCTGAGCTTCCAGTTGCTTGCCCGTTAATATCCTATCCTGTTTACTGGCCATTATCTCTGTGTCAGGCTGGTTGCAATGTCCCAGGAAAGCTCTGCGCAAGCTGGAAGAACAACACATCATTTTCCACGTTTGTACCCTGCAGCTCTTCAGACTGAAAATCAAGTTTAATAATTTTAGGGCCTGAACTTAACAAAATCCTTGCCCCCTACCCATACAACAGGCCTAGTTCTCACATACACTTCCATTACTCACCCTCTATTGTTAGCTATAAATCGTTTGCATTAACACCTATCCAGCTTCTTCTGCATATCAACAACATTTTCATAGCTGTCATCAGTTCTGAGGAAGTGTCACTGGACCCGAAACGTTAACTCTGATTGCTCTATACCGAAGCTGCCAGACCTGCTAAGCTTTTGCAGCAACTTCTACTTTTGTTCCAACATTTTCATGGCAAGTTCTCACAATGCAATACGTCAACGATATTTAGATCCCTGTCAAACATAGGAACTTTGTAATTTCTCATTTAATGTCCATAACAAATTACTCGAGATTCAACTGAGATAAGGGGTTTGCTGTTATCATTCAGATCAGACACTTTGTCACAGTTCAGAAAGAAAAAGAAATCGAAAGAACTGGAGCGAAACTTCGCAGGTCCGATAATATCTGAACAGAGATGCACAGACTTAACCTTTGATTCCAATATGACTTTTCAGAACAGTGTCTCATCATATTCGATATGTTAACGCTGCTTCTCTCTGCAGATCCTTCCTCATCTGTTGCATTTCTCCACCATTTTCAGTTTTTATTTCATATTTCCATATCATTATATTTCATGTTTCATGATAGGTCTACATGTTGAACTTGGTTATATGTGGACAATTTGGTCCTTTCCTATTCCTATTATATTTGGTGAGTCGGTGACACTTGTATTACAGCTGAAGTCTGTTTCTTTTTGAAGTTTCAAATGAAAAAAAATCTTTTTAAAAATATCCTGCAAATCTCAGGAAAGACACTTTGTTTGAAACAACATTTTAGAGGCAGCTAAACTTCATGAACTAATAGGAATAGATTATTGATGATGGAACACTCTGTGTCCTTCATTGAACAAGCTTATCTCCCCACTTTCCAAAACCTTTCAATATATATCACCTAATTGTTACACCAAAGGTGATGGAAACTCAGTCCATCGTGTCTTCCAGCTTAGAATGAGCTGTATCTCTACTGCTGTTCTCCTGTAGTGTCCCCATTGCCTTTCACGTTTTGCTGTCAGTGTCTGTTTTTAATACAAGTATCCTGTCCAGATGTAAGCAATAATATCAATCTCAACAACAACAAAAAAATAGAAATTGGAGGGAAAGAAAAGCAGGTCTGGTGTATTTGTGAAGCGAAATTGAAATTAATGTTTCAGTTCCGGTGACCCTTCCTCAAGCAGTAATCCCATTTATTAAATGATGTGTATTAAAATATAGTTCATTTTATCACATTTAAAATTATCCTGTTCAGTTTACATTGCCATTCAGCAATGCATCTCCCAAACGTTGGCTATTTCCTTGTGCATTATGGTTAATTCTATCTGTCGGAAAGCGTGATCATGATTGGGGAATATCATTGTACTCCCCATGCAGTCTCCCCATGGCTTTCAGTTGCCAGTATACAGAGCACTGGGACACAGGCAGTTCCAAAATAGTTCGCGAGAGAAACAGGAGGACAGTCAGTCAAATAGAGAGAAAGGAAACAAAACAAGGAAACAAACAGTCACATGGACAGGGAAACATAGGGAAATGGAGTGAGAGAAACAGTGAGGGACAAAGGATATGGGGAGCTGAGGTTGGGGGGTCGCACAGAGCTGGGGGTGGGGTTCATAAGAAACTGGAGTTGAGAACTGGAGCGAGGATCAGAGGGAGGATCAGAGGGAGCTGGTGAGTGGGAGGTGAGGATTTATTGCCACCTGTAACAAGATGTACAGGCAGATGATAATGAGCAAGGATGCACAGAACAATGGCTGTAAAACATGTCTGAGAGGCATTAGGTTACGTTGCACAGGGCGTGCGCGAGGTGAGATCAACATGAACAAGATCAGCATTATCTGAGATTAGAGAGTCCATTCATCAGTTTGACAACAGCTGGGAAGAAGCTGTTCCTGAACCTGCTGTTGTGTGTGTTCAAGCTTCTGTATCGTCGAGTCTGATAGAAGAGGTTGTAGGAGATCATTACTGGGGTATGATGAGACTTTGATAATGTTAGAACAAAGAACAAAGAAAATTACAGAACAGGAACAGGCCCTTTGGCCCTCCAAGCCTGTGCTGATCCAGATCCTCTGTCTAAACCTGTCGCCTATTTTCTGCGGGTCTGTACCCCTTTGCTCCCTGGCCATTCATGTATCTGTCCAGAAAAATATCTTAAATGGCGCTATCAAACCCGCCTCTCCCACTTCCGCTGGCAACGCATTACAGGCACTCACCACCCTCTGTGTAAAGAACTTGCCATGCAAGTCACCAATAAACTTTTCCCTTCTCAATTTGAACTCGTGAGCCCTGGTAATTGAATCCCCTACTCTGGAGAAAAGCTTCTTAATATCCACCCTGTTTACCCCTCTCATAATTTTCTAGACTTCAATCAGGTCCTCTGTCAACTGTTGTCTTTCTTATGAAAGTAATCATAGTCTACTCAAGATCTTTTCACAGCTAGCGTCCATCATACCAGACAATATCCTGGTGAATGTCCCCTGCACCCTTTTCCAAAGCATCCATATCCTTTGGTTATATGATGACCAAAACTCGACGCAACATTCCAATTGTGGCTGAAATAAAGTCTTATACAGCTGTGACATGTTCTGCTATCTCTTGTTCTCAATACCCTGGCCAATGAAGGAAAGCATACCATATGCCTTCTTGACCACTCCACTGACCTGCGTTGCCACCTTCAGGGAACAATGGACTTGAACATCTGGATCTCTTTGCACATCAATTTTCCCCAGGGTGTTTCCACATACTGTATAGTTACGGTTGAATTTGATATTCCAATATGCATCACCTCCCATTTGAACGGATTGAACTCTACCTGCAATTTCTCTGCCTAACTTTCCAATTTATCTATATTCAGCTGGATTCTCTGACAGTCCGCTTTGCTACCTACTTCTCCACTAATCTTAGTGTCATCTGCAAACTTGCTAACCAGACCACCAATACGTTCCTCCAAATTATTTACATGTAACATAAACAACAGTGGTCCCAGCACAGATCCCTGTGGAATACCACTGGTCACAGTTCTCCATTTTAGAACCTCCCTTCCCCGACTACTCTCTGCCTCCTTGTGCCCAGCCACTTCTTTATCCACATAGCTAGCACACCCTGGAACCCATGCGACCTCACTTTCTTCATAACCCTAACATGGGAAATCTTATCAAACGCCCTGTAGAAGTAAATGTATATGACATCTATAAAGGGTCAGTTCGACTCGAAACGTCAGCTCTTTACTCTCCTTACAGATGCTGCTAGACCTGCTGAGATGTTCCAGCATTTTCTCTTTTGACAACTAGAGCACTTCCCTCATCAGTCAACTTTGTAACTTTCTGAAAGAATTCTATGAAGTTTGTAAGACATTACCCTCCCCACGCAAGACCATGTTGCCTATCACTGATAAGCCGATTTTCTTACGAATGAAAATAGATCCTCTCCCTCAGTATCTTCTCCAACAGCTTCCCTCCACCTGACGTCACGTTCTCCGATCTATAATTAACTGGAATATCCCTGATACCCTTCTGAAACAAGGGGATTAGCAATTCTCCAGTCCTCCGGGACCTCATTGTGTTCAAGGATGCTACAAAGATATCTGTTAAAGCCCCAGCTATTTCCTCCCTCACTTCCCTCAGTAATCTGGGACAGATGTTACCAGCCTTTCTGCAGCAACGAGCCGTGTAAATTGAGCCAATGATTGGGAGGTTGGAGTCCGTGATGGCGTGGGCTTTCACCTCCGTACTCACGGGTTCGAGTGGCTGTCGGAGGGGAGGGACGTGGCGACGAAAGGGGACCAGGGTCGGGGACGTGCTGGGTGCCGGGGGCCTGGGCTGGACGCTGCCGCAGGACATAGCGAGCAGGGCAGCGGTAGACATCCGGTACGTGGCCACCGCCATCCGACGCCTTAAAACGGCGGTGCTCGGACCCGACGTAGTGCACCGGTTGGAGGACGCTCAGGTGTGCGGTGGGATCCCGTCCGCGCTCACCCCGGCCCGGACGGAATTTCACATTGGCCCCAAGGTCCCGTACTTCCCGCGGGAGCCTGTGACCCACAACCTGAGCCGCCTCCGGAATTTTAATTTTGTTGCTTTCAGGGATATAAGAAGGAAGGCCCTGTATCCACTGCTGATGCACACCATCCACCTCTTCTCCCTCATCCACCGTCCGGACACGCCTTGGCGTGCCCATTTGCCACCGGGCGGTGGAGATCCCCAGTGGAGGGCTCTCTACGCGGGAGTCCTCCCCCTTTCTCTCGGGGATCTGGGGTGGAGGGTGCTGCACGCAGCAGTCCCCTGCAACCGTAGATTGCGGTGGTTCACGGACTCCCAGCCCAACTGCTTGTTCTGTGGCGCTGTGGAGTCCGTGGACCATGTATATGTTGGGTGTGGGCGTTTGCACTCCCTTTTTGATTTTCTCAAAAACCTTCTCCTCTGTTTCTGGCTGCACTTCAGTCCCACGCTCCTGATCTTCGGGCACCCGGTACGGAGGAGGGAGGGCAGGTCCGAGGACCTCCTCGTGGGTCTGCTCCTGGGCCTGGCCAAACTGGCCATCAACAGGTCCAGGCAGCGGGCCGTGGAGGGGGTCGTTAGGGCCGACTGCCTGCCCCTCTTCCGGGGTTACGTTAGAGCCCGGGTGTCCTTGGAGAAGGAGCACGCGGTGTCCACCAGCACCCTGGAGCTGTTCAGGGAGAGGTGGGCGCTGCAGGGAGTGGAGTGCATCATTTCTCCCTCCAACTCTATTTTGATTTAGTCCCTACCCTCCCCTTCACTGTTTTTGATCACACAGCATTGCCCTTTTGATGTGGAGGGCAGTGCTTGTCACTGGCCACTCGGGTGTTTTTCCTATCTTCCTGGTGGTGGAAATTGAATAAAGATTTGTGCACTTTGTGTCTTTCACTGTGTCTCGCACCTACACACACACACCGTGGGTGCTGGGGAAAAAAAAAAGCACGACGGCCTAACTGCGGTAGTGTGGGGGAAAAGGAAAAAAAAAAAGCAGGAAGGGCAGTGCTTGTCACTAAAAAAAAGAATGGCGTGGGCTTTGCACACAACCTTCTGTAGTTTCTCACGGTCCTGAAAAGAGCAGTTGACTTATTAGGCCGTAATGCACCCAGACAATGCACTCTCAATGGTGCATTTGTAGAAATAGTGCATGCTGAATTTCCTCTGCCACCTGAGGAAGGAGAGGCGTGGTTGGACCTTCTTGACTGTCACACTTATTTGAGAAGTCTAGGACAAGTTGTCAGTTATCATCACTCAGAGGAAACTGACACTCTGCATTCTCTTAACCATCGGTGTAAATGGGAGTGTGTTCTCCTCATTTCTTTCTGAAGTCACTGATCAGTTCTTTACTATTGCTGAATTTCAAAGAGAGGTTATTATCATTACACCACGCCACCAAATGCTCTATCTCCATTCTATGCCCTGAGTCTTCATTGTTTGATATCCGTCCTGATATGGTGATGTCAGCAGCGAATGTGTAGATGACATTTGTTTGAAATTTTGCAACCCAGCCATGGGTGTACCGGAAGTAAAGTTGGGGGCTGAGGACACAAACGTGGATATACAGTGAGTCCACTAGGGGTCTGAGGACACAGCTGTGGGTATACAGGGAGGATGGAAAATTGCTGAGGACACAGCCATGGGTGTACAGTGACTACAGTAGGGCGCTGAGGGCACAGCCGTGGGTGTATGGGGAGTACAGATGGGGCTGAGGACACAGCCGTGGGTGTACAGGAAGTACAGATGGGGCTGAGGATACAAACGTGGATGTACAGTGAGTACAGTAGGGGTCTGAGGACACAGCTGTGGGTATGCAGGGTAAATGGTAAAGGGTTGAGGACACCGCCATGGTTGTACAGGGAGTACAGTAGGGGGCTGCGGGCACAGCCATGGAAGTACAGTGTGTACAGTAGGGGGATGAGGGCACAGCCGTGGGTGTATGGGGAGTACAGTAGGGGAATGACGACATGTCCTTCTGGAAGTCCTGTGTTGAGTGTTATTGTGGAGGAGGTGCAGTTATCTGTCTTCACTCACAGTGATGTGTGTGTCAGAAAGCTGAGGATCCAGTGGCAGAGGGAGGAGATGAGACGATGGTCATGGGGTTTTATGATCAGTCTGGAGGGGATAGTGATGTTGAAGATGAAGCAGTACTCAATGAGTAGCAGTATGATGTAGGTGCCTTTGTTGTCCAGATGTCCCAGGGATGAGTGCAGGGTTCGGGATATGATATCCATTGTGGACCCATTACATCAGTCAGCAAATTATTCAGGATTTGGGCAGGCTGAAAGATTGGAGGTGGTGTGGATCATAACCAGACTCTTGAATCACTTCATATTTATTGAGTTCGGAGCCACTGGGCGGTAATCATTAAAGTAAGTTGCATGAGCTTTCACTTACTTTCTTCACCTTCTTGAAGCAGGTTGGGACGTGGGCTTCAGGGGGGAGAAGCTGAAGATGTATGTAATTACCTCTGCCAGTTGCTCCAGACAAGATCTGAGTGCTCAGCTAGGAACATCAACCAAGCCTATCACTTTCTTTGATTTGACTCACAGGAAACCTTATCATGCCTGCAGCGGTGACAAAGGGCACAGGTAGTGTCGAGATAGAGTGACATCAATAGACAGGGATTGTGCACCATCAAGTCCTGTGTCACCATAATGGGGTAAATTCACAACAAAAGAGGCGAAGCATGTGCTCCTACCGAGTGTCGGTGGCGTAGAGAGTGAAGATTTTAAAAGTATAATTCCAATTATTCCACTATGTTAACCTGAATGGAGTCAACACCTTTGAACCTGGTGGACAGTCCTTCGGGAATTCAGGAAACATCTTATCCAAGAACTACCTGGTCCATGGATCGAGGGAAGTTTTGCTAAGTTTGTAGATGATACAATAATGGTTGGATGGGCAAGTGATATAGAGGAAGTGGGGAGGCTGCAGGAAGACTTGGACAGTTTAGGACTGTGAGAAAACACGTGGCTGACGAAACGTAATATGGAAACGTGTGAAATTATACAGTTAAGTAGGTGGAATAGAGGCAGACACTATGTTCTAATAGGATCCACTAACTGTGAAGCACAAAACGATTTTGAAGCATTCGTCTTGTCTTATGGCTAATGCGCAGGTTCAGTTGGAAGTTTGGAAAGCAAATGGAATGTTAGCATTCATTTCCAGAGAGTTTAAAGAGACATACTGCTGAGAATGTAATGGACTATGTTGGAGGTGATCCATCCTGGGGATGACAACTTGCCATATGAGCAGCACTTGAGGGCTCTTTTATCCATACTCGATGAAATTTAGAAGAATGGGAGGTGAGGCATCTGATAGAAACTGATCGATTACTGCAAACATTGATACAGTCAACATTTAGAAGACATTGCCACTCATCCTAGACACTATGACAAAATAGCACAGTTTCAGAGTGAAGGGATAGGCTGAATGACCTAAATCTATTGCTATATCTCATACTATTCAGTGCAGAATTGTACGTCTCTGACCTGCTCTTGTAATCATGGTATTTGTATGTTGTTTTGCCTTCGCATTCTGGACAATGTTAACACCTGTGGTACGGACGGTGAGAGGACTGCCTTCTCGAACTGCTACAATCCACCTGCTGTGTGTTGAACCACTCGTGATTTAGGAGGGAATACCAGGGCTTTGACCCAGCAATAATGAAGGAACGGCGATCTTTTTCCAAATCAGGATGTTAACTGGTTTGGAGGGGAATTTGAAGGTGGTGGTGTCCCCAAAGGTCTAGTGCCCTTGTCATTTCAGATGGAAGTGTTCGTGAGATTGGAAGGAGCTGTCTGAGAATCTTTGAGGAATTTCTCCATTGTGTCTTGTAGATAGTACACACTGCTGCTCCTGAGCGACCATGGTGAAGGGACTGAATGCTTGTGGATGTGGTGCAAATCAAATGGGCTGCTTTGTCCTGGATGGTGTCAAGCTTCTTTAGTGTTGTTGGGGCTGCACTCATTCAGGTAAGTGAGAATATTTAATCTCATTCCTGACTCGTGCCTTGTAGATGATGGACAGGCTTTGGGTAGTCAGGATGTGAGTTACTCGTGCTGTATTCCTAGCCTCTGATCTGTGTGGCAAGTCCAGTTGATCAATGATACCCCCCCCAGGATATTGATAGTGGCGGGGGGGGGGGGGGGGGGAGGGAATGTTAGTGATGATAATGCTGCTGAATACAAAGTGGTTATATTGTTTCTTATTGGTAATAGTCATTGTCTGAATTTTATCGCGTAAATGTCACTTGCCACTTGCCAGCCCAAGCCTGGATATTGTCCAGATCATGTTGCTTTGGGATGGACTGCTTTCGCATCTGAGCATTTGCGAATGGTGCTGGACATTGTGGAGTCATAATCGAATATCCCCACTTCTGACCTTATGATGGAAGGAAGGTCATTGTTGAAGCAGCTGAAGATGTTTGGACCCAGGACATTATCCTAATGGACTACTGCAGAGATGATCTGGAGCTGAGATGACTGACTTCCAACAACAATGACCATCTTCTTATCTGTCAGGTATGACTCCAATAATGCAGTGTTGGCCAGGGATACCATCTTTGCTTTGGCTCCTTGATGTCACATTTGGCAGAATTCAGCCTTGATGTCAACGGCTGGAATTCAGTGCCCTTTTTATGTTTGAACCAAGGCTGTGACGAGTTCAGGAGCTGAGTGACCCTGGCAAAACCCAAACTGGGCGTCTCCGAGCAGGCTAGTTTTGAGCAGGTGCGGCTTGATAGCACTGTTAATGACACCTTCCATCATTTTACTGATGATGGAAAGTAGACTGATAAGGCGGTATTTGGACGGGTTAAATTTGTCCTGCGTTTTATGTACAGAACATATCTGAGCAGTTTTTCCCCATTGTCGGTTTGTAAACATACTGGAACAGCTTGGCTAGGGGTGAGGGAAATTCTGGAGCACAAACCTTCAGGACTATTGCCGGCATGTTATCAGGGCCCATAGCCTTTGCAATATCCAGTATCTTCAACCATTTCTGGATATCAGTTAATCTCATTTGCTGAAGATTGCTACCTGTAATGATGGGGATTACGGGAGGTGTCTGAAATGGATCATTCACTCAAAACTTCTATCATTTGTACTGATATTCTGGGCTCTTCCATCATTGAGGATGGGGATATTTGTAGAGACTCCTACTCCAGTGAAATGCTTAATGGTCTACCACCATTCATGTTCGGATTAGCAGGACTGCAGAGCTTAAATCTGATGCATTGGTTTTGGGATCGCGAAGCTCTGTCTGTCCTTTGCTGTTTATGCTATCTGGCACGCAAGTATTTCTGTTTGGAAGCTTCAGCAGATTAACATTTTATCATTATATATTCCTGGTTCTGCTCCTGGCGTGGTATCCTGCACTCCCCATTGAAACACGGTTAATTCTATGGTTTGATGCTAATGTTTGAATGGGGGTGGGGCGGGTGGGGGGTGGTCATGCTGGGCCATGACGTTACAGATTGTACTGGAGAAAATTATACTGCTATTGATGGTCCGCAGTGTCTTATGGACGCTCAGTTTTGAGTTGCTAGATCTGCTAAACGTCTGTGCCATTTGGCATGATGATAGTGCCACACAACACAATAGAGGTTATGGAGAAAATAATCTTTGCCTCCACAAGGACAGTGTGGTGGTCACATTTACCAATACTGTCATGGACATATACATCTGCAGTTGGTAGAATGGTAAGGATGAGGTCAGGTATGTTTTTTACCCTCTCGTTCATTCCCTCACCACCATCTGCAGACCCAATCTAGTAGCTATGCCCTTAGGAGCCGACCAGCATGATCAGTAGTACTGTTGCCAAACCACTCTTGACAGTCGACTTTGAAATCCCCCAACCAGAACACACTTTGTGCCCTTGCCACAGTCAATGCTTTCTCCAAGTCTTGTTTAACATGGAGGAGGACTGATTCAGCTGAGGAACGACGTTACGTGGTAATCGTAAGAGACTCCTTTGTCCATGATTAATTTCTGTTATTTCTGTAAGGTATGATTCCATGATTATGACAATGTCAGGCTGTTGCTTAACTAGTCTGTAAAGCAGTTGTTCCAATGTTGGCGCCAGACCTCAGATGTTAGTAAGGAAGATTTTGCAGGTTCTACAGTGATGTTTCTAATGTTGACTTTTCTGATGCCCATTTCGATGCCAAGTGGTCCAACTGGTTTCATTTGTTTGAAACTTTGTATCGCTTGGTACAACTGAATAACTCACTAGACCATTTCAGAGGGCGATTAGGAGTCAAATCATATTGCTTTGGGTCTGGAGTTACATGTCAGCCAGACCAGGTGCGGGTGGAAGATTCCTTCATTGCAGGATATTAGTGAACCAGGTGGACTTTACTGACAATCGGCAATGATTTCATTCTCATCAGTCGATTCTTAATTCCCGGGATATTTTTACATTATTGAATTGCATTGTCACCATCTGCAGTGGCGGGATTCAACCTGGGTGCACAGAACAAGAGCTGATTTTCTGAATTGATAATCTATTGGTAATACCATGCGACCTACTTGGAACCACATGTTGAACTCAGCTGTCATTTTTTTTGTTGCCCTGTTTTTCAATCATTGCTTATATTATTCTGGAATCTCATCCTTCGTTAAATCCTGATTGAAACATACAACCTTCTCGACTGCTCGAATTTCATTCAGTCTGCTTTGTTTAAACAGACATTTCAAGGCAGCTGTAAATCAGAGAAGAGCAGGAAAAGGGAATTGGTGATTGTGCACTGTGCATGTCACTGGACCAGCAGGTCTGCCCACGAGGTATTTATTGTGGGTCAGAGAACCTCAGAATTATTTTGATATGGATGGAGGTCATTCAGCCCATCGTGGCGACGCACGCTCTCCAACTGCACAATTGGAGATCGAGACAGTGTGTGAAGATAGATTGTGTGACAAAGAAATAAACAGAGAGAAAGCAAGTGAAGTGAGATAAACTGAGAGAGGCTAGAAAGGGGAGCGACTGACTGAGTGCAAGAGGAAGAAGTGTTAGATGAGGGTGAAGTTAGATAGATCAGAAGACCGCAGACAGAAGTTAGAAGCTTTATTTAGAAATTCCTCTGGACGGCAAGTCCTTTGTCTGGGCTCCATACACTGTGAGCACTGTGCTGATACTGGCTGTCATCCCACAATAGTTATTTCCAATAATATCACAGAGCTGGGTTACTGACAGCTAAACAGAACCCATTAGGCCAATAGATTGATTCCATGGAGAAAGCAGAATTTTGAAGTAGAATTGCCAAGAGCAGCAGGAAATGATAACCAACACCCGCCTGCATGACCCTCCCCCATCACCCGATACTGTATGAGAGACTAGTCCAGAGAATCTCAATGAGGAGACTCACTGACAGATGGGAAATCACGATCTCAGCTGTGGCTCAAATAATGTTTGATAAAGTTTGCACACCACTTCCCTAGTTATGAAATTCACATTTCAATTTATATAGCTCAATATCAGGAGTGTATTTTAACAACCTTATCTCTTTGTACTTTGCATATATTGGTGTTTGCAGAAAATCATTTTATTCCTATATTTTATATTGTATAAACGCATTTCATTAATATTGTCTCTGCTAATTCCTCATTGTAGATGTGTTCTTGAATCTGTTCTTCACATGAGTTATAAAGAGTAACATTTCAATTCTGGTAACCGGGGAACATCACTGTCCCTCCACCCTGTCTAAACAGCCATGTCCCCCAGATCTCTCCGTCTTCTGACTTTTCCCCAATATCATAATCACAATGTAATTGAAGTCCATTAAATTAAACTTCTTGACAGTTCCTTAACATCGATAACATCAACAGAATGACGCACACCTGCCCTCTCTGATCCTTGAATAACAATCTGCACTGTGTTTGTCATGTGCAATTCTCTGTTGACATATCGACGCCATGTTTGTTGTAACCCTCGTTTTCTTTGGCATATTTTGATATCAGATCATGGGTGATAGATGTTCTCTCAATGTTTTACTGATTTTACAATGACTGATCAGTAATTACGGGATTTATTTCTTTATTCAAGAACAGAGAAGCATGTTTATGTTCTGTTAAACCTCTGGAATTACTTCCATATCCAAGGCAGACTAATGAATACACACAATCAATCTGCCATCTTCAACATTCCTTCCTTCAGTCACACTCACATATCACACCCAAAACGCATAAATGTTCAAAGTTATATTGAATTTTAATAAATTAGCATTGAATTCAAAGGGGTTAACTGGAGGTATTTGTTCAGCTATTGTAAATATGTCAGTCTCCATGGATTCTATGCGCCCCTAGAGAGCTTCGCTCTTCTATTAAAAAGGGAATACTTTCAGTGTTGTATCCCATAGTATGAGCGGGAGTATGTCCAACAGCAGTAACAGGGATTTTCAACATCGGAGAGAAGGGCAGGAGAGATGGGAATCTGGGAACACTAGACTGGAATGTTCCAACAATGGATCAGAATCTGAGAACATTAGACTGGAATGTTCCAACAACGGACAGGGGTTTATCCTGTGGTCTTTACTGGCTTTCCCAGCCTTGGTGATCATTAGTGTCGCGGATTGAAGATGTACTGGTGGTTATTCAAGCTGGTTACTATTCTATCCTTGCTACATTTGGTGTTCCTGGTGAGTCATTCTGTCTGTTTAGTGAAATGGTCTGAACTGAATCGGTGGTCATGATATGCAGATTTTGGAAAGGTGTAAACCAACGTTTTCAGTTCCAATCAAATATACCATTGCTTAGAAATTATAACTTGCAAATTATTATTTACAAATTACTCACCAATTTGCGAGGATAAAACACACTGTTCTCAACATCTTTGATTCATTTTCTCCTGAAAAGTGTACATCTCCATATCCTCCCCACATACCAATCCTGTCCAGTTCCACCATTAAGGCGTCCCAGTCTCCTCCTCAGCCTCAGTTCAATTCCCGAATAAACCATTGTTTGTGCCTTTGTTAATTCCTGATACATCTGTTTCAACTCCCTGCTTACCACGTGCCCATTGCAAAATAATTGCACTTGAGAGGTTTAACTTGTTCTCTCCACAAAATCTGAAAGATGGGCAGACAGTGTATGGTAGGTCACGTCATTGGCTCGTATTCTTGAGCCACAGAATGATAATCTGTTGATATCGGCTTGCCTTCTGCCCATGGGAGAAGGCAGTGGGTCATCCTTCTCTGGTCAAGTCTCTGTTTAACTGCAAACCCTCGGCAATTTGTTTTACTATTTATTGTTCTGTGAAACAGCTGAACCAGCCACTCAGTTCAAGATCGGCATAACATGCTGGCCTGACCATGGGTGCACACATCCCGTGAGGGCAGAACAAAAGGAAAGGTATCTCCATTCCTCTGCCTGCATCCCATACTCCAACAGCTAATTTCCATTCAGGTAGGTAGCCATTCACTGTTTTAGATGGATTCTTTGTGATTGAGTCTCTGCGAAGAGCGATGTCCATCTCCATGGGCACCTCTGGTGCTGGCTGTATTGATGATGACCTACAGATGTAAGGATGTTTTTAAATTCCCCATCAATGGCAGTGCATTGTAAATGAATTGCTTCCAGTGTCACATGAAAGAAATGGAGCCAGTAAAGTGAGGGAAATGAATTAATGTGATCAAACCTGAAAGTATTTTTGAGACAGTATTTTGGGGATTGTGGACAGATTTTCTTTCCTTAAAATGGAGTGATTTCCATACCACAGAGAGAGTGAAGAGGAGTTCCACTAGATTAATCCCTGGGATGATGGCACCATGAGGAGTGAGTGAAGGTTGATCTGTAGCGCTGTGAGGGAATAAGAGGTGATTGCATTGAACCCTGAGAGAGATGGACAATCACTCCTTATATTCTAAACAGACAATGAGAAGGTGATAAATTCCATGACTGCTGTTTCACTCAGGATGCATGATTCAGGATAGTTGAAATGCCTGGGAGGATGTTACGCCCACCCTCCAACCCCAACCCCTACTCCCCATTGAGAGAGACAGAGAGGTTCAGGTTTTGAACACGCTCTCTGCACATTAATACAGTACAGTTTTTGTATGTCCCTGCACTGAATGTCATATTATCCACCAACCCGAGAGCAGCCACAGTACCTTCATTCTAAAACAGTTAGCTATTCCCAACAGCTTCTGACATTCATGAAGAACATGAATCTATCTTCTCAGAGATGCAAGGTACTTCCTTAAGATTTAGACCAGAAGACTATAAGACATTGGAGCATAAATTAGGACACTTAGCCCATCGAGTCTGCTCCGTCATTCATTCATCGCTGATCGGTTTCTCAAACCCATTCTCCGACCTTCTTCCCGTAACCCTTGATCCCTTGGATAATCAAAATTTATCTATCTCCGTCTCAAATATACTCAATGACCTGACCCCACGGCCTTCTGTGGCAATAAATTTTAAAGATTCACCATTTTATGGTTAAATAACTTTCTCCATATCACTGTTCTAAAACGTGTTTCTTTTCATCTAAGGCTGTGCCCTCGGATTCTAATGCAATGGAAACATCTTATCAACTTCCACTCTCTCTTGGTCATTCAGTATTCTGTATGTTTCAATTAAATTCCCTCTCATCCTTTTAAACTTTATCATCTATAGACCCAGAGTCCTCAAACATTTCTAAATACAATAAGTTTTCATTCCTATGACCATTCTCGTGAAAATCTTCTGAACACGCTCCAGAACCAGTACATCCTTCCTGACATATGGAGCTGAAAGGTGAGCACAATACTCCAAATATGGTCTGATCAGAGGCATATACAGCCTGTTGTTATATTCAATTCTTCTCGTAGTAAATGATCCCAATCATAATTACAATTGCTCTCCTAACCACTGCCTCAACCTGCAAGCTTACCTTGAGAGAACACTGCACTAGAACTCCCCAGTGACTTTGCATTCAGATTTCTGAATTTTCTCGCCATTTAGAAAATCGACCATGCCTCTATTCTTCGTGCCAAAGTGCATGACCTCACACTTTCCAATGTTGGAATGCATCTGCCGATCTCTTTACCTGTCCAAATCCTTGTTCAGCCACTCTGCTTACTCAATACGACCTGGCCATCTGCCTATCTTTTTATCGTCTACAAACCTATCCAGAGCGGACTCAATGCCCTCATCTAGATTGTTAATATAACAAGTAAATGATATGATTCCAACACTGAGCATTGTGGATCACCACTTGTCATCGGCTGGATCCTGAGAAGTACTCTTTTATTCCCATTCTCTGCTTTCTGACAGACAGACAAGCTTCTATCCATGCCACTACCTTCCTCTCAAACCACGAACCCTTATCATACTCAGTAATCTCCTGTGTGACACCTTGTCAAAGGCCTTCTTGAATTACAGGTGTATAACATCCATTGGCTGTGCTTGGTCGAGCCTGCTCATTCGTCTTCAAAGCATTCCAACAGATTTGTCAGGCATGAACCTCCCTTGATGAAATCATGCCGATTTTGCCCTATTTTACCAATCACTTTCAAGTATTCAGAAATCTTATCCTTCACAATGAATTCAGGGATCTTACCCACGACCGAGGTTAAACTATTCATGGTGGGTTTTTGTTGTCTTTTTCTTTATTCTCGTGTTAAAAAGGGGTGTCATGTTAATGGGTTTCCAGTGCTCGGGATCGTTCCTTACTCTAGTGATTCCTGAAAGACCACCACGATCGCCTCCACTCCTTCTTCAGCTATCTCCCTTATAACACTGGGATGTAGTCCATTGGTCAATGTTATTTAACCATCTTCGGGCTATTACATTTTTTTCTAGCGTGTTCTCCATGGTATTGGCCATCATATTAAGCTCCGTCCCCTCAATCTCTTGAATGTTTAATGTATTACTCGTGCCTTCCACAGTCAAGGCTGATGCAAAGTAATTATTCAGTTCCTTGGCCATTTTCTCATTCCCTACTACGATCACTCCAGTATCATTTTCCAGCAGTCCAATGTTCACTTTTGCCACTCTTTTGGACCTGAATTATCGAAAGAAACTGTTACAGTCATCCTTTATATTACCCCAGACTTAATAATCTCCCTCCTTATTTTATTTTATTTGCCCCCTATTTTGTCTTTGTAAGCTTCTCAACCCTCAGGTTTCCCACTGCACTTTGCCACATTATATCCTTTCTCTTTTGCTTTTATGCTATACCTGAGTTCCCTAGTCAGCTATGGTTGTCCCATCCTCCCTATAGAAGCCTATTTTCCCTTAGGATAAATCTCTGCTGTATCCTGAATTCCTCCAAAAATCTCCTGCCATTCCTGTTGCACTGTCTTTCCTGCTGGGCCCGTCTCCCAGTCAATTCTACCCAGCTCCTCCCTCATGTCCCTGTAATTGTCTTTATTCAGGTGTAATACCGTTGCTTCTGATTCCATCTTCTCCATCTGAAATTGCAGAGTAAATTCAATCATATTATGATCACTGCTTCGTACGTTTTCCTTCACCTTAAGCTCCCCTCATCTAATCTGCCTGCACAAGCTGCTCCAAATAACCATCTCGTAGTCATTCCACAAATTACTTTTCCTGCCAACCACTATCAACCTGAATTCCCAGTCCATCTGCATAATGAAATCCCACATGATCACTGTAACTTTGCCTTTCCTCCAGATCTTTCTAGCGCCTGGTGTATTTTACACCCAGCTCACTGTATACAACTCCAATTGCATTTTTTTCACCTTTTTGATTTCAGAATTCTACCATCACAGATTCTATATAATCTGAACTTAATTCATTTCTTATTATTGATTATTGATTCAATTCCATTCTTAATACTGAGACAACTCTATCTCTCTGCCCACCTTCCTATCTTTCTGATAGGATGAATATCCTTGCATATTCAGCTTCGAATCCTTATCCTCTTGCAGCGATGTCACTGTAATTCCCAATATGTCGTACCTGCCAATTTATGGATGAGTCACAAGCTCATTTACCTTATTCCTTATACTGCATGCATTCCGATATAATAGTTCAGTCCTGAATTACCCGTCGGTCTTCTCATTGTCATTTGTTTGTCCAGCCGTTGGTACCTACACGGACCCTGACAACTGGATCATTCCCCTCCTGCTTCACGTTCTGCAATCCAGATCATATATCCCAAATCCGAGCACCAGGTAGGCAACACAACCATCAGGACTCTTAGTCCCGATCACGGAGAACAGTGTCTATGCTTTTAACTGTACTATCCCCAATTATCCAGCATTGGCCAGCCTGGTGACACAGCAATGCTGCCTCACAGTGCTAGGTACTTGGGTTCATTTCCAAGCTCTGGACCCTGTCTGTGTGGACTTTGTACATTCTTCCCGTGTCTGCATTGGAAGCATTAACTCTTTTCTCACTGCACAGTATATCTTTGTGCTTGCTTCGGATTTCTACCATCTACAGTATATTTGCTTTTGTTCGATGGAGAAATGCAGCAAATGTGACAGGTTTTGGTAAAAGCAGCTGTGGCTCTCGGGTTCCCTGGGTGTTCAGGAGTCTTGCCCGGCCACTTGGCTGAGTGCAGTGTCCCTGGATACCCATTGCATCTCTTTCAGTTCCATCAGTTCATCGTCACTACATGCAGTCATTCCTTGTTCCACCTCTGGGACTCCCACACCCCATTGCCTGGCACTGGATACTCCCTTCGCAGGACTGTGTACACAACGACGCTGGGAACTTTCTGACCGCTGGGAATGCTGGGTAAACACTCTGCCATTGAAAGGAACAGAATAACTAGAATCCAATTAAATCGCGAAGCTGAGTAAACAGGCTGAATGACATCCATCTGCTCTGACATTTTCTAATATTCTGTTTATCCTCGTCCATCTGCAAATAGATGGCCCATATGTATGCCTTGTCAAACGGGTTTAGTACCGGGGATAGATATCAGATCCGGTGGTCATTGGACTGATTCAGTGGTCTCACTTTCCTGACGTCACACTTAAGTTTTTATTATCAAGTATATCCAGTTTAAAATAAAGGCCTTGCTAGAGTTGTGCTGAAAGGATATTTGAATTTTGCAGACATTAGAATATGTCAGGTCGAGTGAGATTGGAAATAGTAAGGTAGCACAGTTAATGAAGTGCTGGTAGGGGAGGCAGCATTTCCGATATGTGGATCATTGGGATTCCCGAGTCGGTAGGATACACACAAAAAGGACGGTATGAACCTGAACTGGCAGCAATCTATGATAAGTGGATTATTGGGATTCACAGGTCATTAGGATACACACAAGAAGGACGGGATGCACATGACCTGATAATAATCTCTGATATGTAGATCATTGGGATTCCCGGGTTGGTAGGATATAAACAAGATGGACAGGATGGACTTGAACAGGCAGCAATCACCTGGCAGGCAGGTTTGCTGTTGTCCTTTGTGAGGGTTTAAACTAGTGTGTGGTGGCGTTGGGGGAGGGGTGTGTGGAACCACAGCAGTAGGTTACCAGGTACAGTGACTGAGTTAGAAACTAATCCCAGTACAGCAAAGACCAACAAAACAAAAAACAGAGGGTACTGAACACAGTGGCCTGGCAGTCTGAAGTGTGCTGATTTTAATATGAGGAATCTGTTGGTTTGAACAGACATTTCAATGTCGCTGTATGTCAGAAAGTAGGAAGAGATAATGGTTAATTGTCCACTGGGACCTTCACTGGACCAGCTTGTCTCTCAGTGCACCAAAACATGTTACAGTGGTCAGAGAACTTCAAAATTAACGCAACACAGAAGGAGGCCATTAAGCCCACCATGCGTCCATGAGCTCTCCAACCTGCAAATTGAAAATAGAGGGAATTATCAGAGCTAGAGTGAGAGGGAGAGAGAGAAATAAACAGAGAGAAAAACAGTGAAGTGAGATAAACAGAGTGAGAAAACTGGAGCGACAGAGTGAGTGAGAGCAAGGGCTGTCAGACGAATGTGAAGTTAGGTCAGGAGACAACATGAGGAGAAATACATAAAAAACTTTATTTAGAAGCTCCCAGAGACTGTAAGCCCTTTGTCTGGTGCCATACCCCGTGAACACCATGCTGATACTAGCTGTCATCCCAGATCATTTATCACCAATAACATCACAGAGCTGAGTTGCTGACAACTAAACAGAATCCAATATACCAATAGATTAGTTCCAGGGAGAAGGTGGATTAATTTAAATATTCTGGGCCAACAAGAACTTGCAGCTCTTCTAGACACTGCGTGAGCGGCAGGGTGGAATCTCAATGAAGGGAATCACTGGCAGAGGGGAAATCAGGATCGCAGCTGTGGGTCAAATAATGATTGATAAAGTTTGCACACCACTACCATGGTTTTGTAATTCACATTTTAACTTATATAGCTCCACATCGTAAGTGTGGTTTAACAATATTGTCTTTTTGTAGTTTTCATATTTTGGTATGTACAGAAAGGCTTTTTTATCCTTGTATTTTGTGTGGAATAAACACATTTTATTGCAGTCGTCATCTGAACCGTGCTGGGACCAGAATCCGAGTGAATCCTAACCAGGGATGTAGACAGAGCTTTAAACTGATTAGGAGTGTGTGTGTGTGTGTGTGTGTGTGTGTGTGCGGTCTGGGGGTGCAGTTATAGGGTTTAATTAGAAAAGCCGAATTAAAAGAGGAGGTTAGAGTACATAACTCAGGAGAGGTTATTAAAATCTCCAGCACATACACAAGTAGGATAGAGCATCGGGAAATATTTAACATATCAAACTTCAAATGCACTGCACAAATGCATGACAATGAGAAGAGGGACGGTTAATGCAGGACTGAAGGGGTAATAAGGAATAAGTTAAAGGAGCTTGTGGCGCAGAAGGAAATTGGCAGGTATGAGGTGATGGGCATCACGGAGATGTGGCTGCAAGGGGGTCTGAATATTTACGGATGTTTATCCTATCGAAAAGATAGGCAGGTGGGCACAGGGAGTGGATTTGCATTATTAGTAAGAAATGAAATTAAATGAATAGTAAGAAAGGAAGTAAGGACAGATGGTGTAGAATCTGCGTGGGTAGAATTAAGGAACCACAAAGGTAAGACAATCACAGGTGAAGTCTTGTACCGGGGTCCACTGAGTCCAGGAGCTGGGGAACAAGATACACCAGGAGATAGAAAAGATGAGTCGGAAAGGCAAAGTACAGTAATCATGGGTGATTTCAGTATGCAGGGAAACTGGGAACATCAGTTTGGTAATGGTTGCAAGAAAAGGAATTTTAGGAATGTTTATGAGATGGGTTTTTGGAGCAACTTCTGGTGGAGCCCACTCAGGAACAGATGATACTGGATTTAATGACGCAGGCTAGGTAAGGGAGTTTAGGGTGAAGGTAAACTTCGGAAGGAATGATTACAACATGATTGAATTTATTCTGCAATTTGAGAGAGAGAAGATAGAATCAGAGATAACAGTATTTCAGCTGAATAAAGGCAACTACAGAGATATAAGGAAGAAGCTGTGTAGAAATGATTGGGGGAGGGGTCAAGCATGAAAGACAGGGGAACTGCAATGGCAGCAGATTCCAAGAATAATTCAGGAGACACAGCAGACATTCTTGCCGATTAATGGAGGCATAGTACAGGGAGGATGAGACAGCGAGGGCTGACGAGGCAAGTCAGGGATTGCATATAAGCAATAGAGCAAGCGTATAATGTGGTGAGGGGCAGTGGGAAACTAGAGAATTGGGAAAATTACAAAGACTAACAGAGGGCAAAAAAAGTACAGAGATGACTAAATATGGAGGTAAACTAACCAGTAATTTAAAGGAGACTGTAAGAGATTCTTTAGATATGTAATATGCAATAAAAAGGCAAAAGTGAATATGGACCACTGGAAAATGATGCTGGAGAGACAGTAGTGGAAAACAAAGAAATGATTGAGGAACGTTGCATCAACGTTCATGGTGGAAGACACGAGTAATTTCCCAAAAATTGAAGATAGTGAGAGGGCAGAGCGAGTATGATGGTCATCACCAAGAAGAACATGTTAGAAAACTGAATGGCCTGAATTTGGATAAATCACCTGCACCATATGGACTACATCCCAGCATTGTAAGGGAGATAGCTGAAGAAGTAGTGAAAGTGAAAATGGTAATCTTTCAGGAATGACTAAAATCAGGAAAGGCTGGAAAATTGCTAACGTGACACTCCATTTAATAAGGGGGTTAGGCAGAAGATGGAAAATTTCAGAATGATTACCCTAACCTTGGTTGTGGGTAACATTCTGGAATCCATCGTTAAGGATGGGATTTCTGAATACTTGGAAGTATTTAGTAAAATAGTGCAGTCAGCATTGTTTCGTCAATGGGAGATCATGCCTGACAACCCTGCTGGAATACTTATGGGATGTAACGAGCAGACTAGACCAAGGAGAACGAATACATGTTATCCAAAAGCTTTTTAAAAATCCTTTGGTAAGTTGCCACACAGGAGGCTATTGAGAAAGATTAGGGCCACTGGTGTTACAGGCAAGTTGCTAGCTTGGATAGATGCATGGCTGCTTGACGGAAAGTAGAGAGTGAGGATAAAAGTGTCCCTCTCAGGATGGCATCCAGTGACAAGTGTAATTCCTCAAGACTCAGTGTTGGGACCACAACAATTCGCTTTGTGCATTAATGGTCTACATGAAGGAACTGAGGGAATTCTGGCTAAGTTTTCAAACAGTGCAAAGATGGAATACAGGGAGAGGTAGCATCGAAGAGGTGGTTCGGCTGCAGAAGGGTGCAAGAGCACCGTCTAGCACCCCTCTACTGCTCACCTTCCATTCCACCTACCTCACGATACAACGCATCATCCTCCGCCATTTCTGCCACCAACAGTCAGACCACAACACCTTCTCTCCCCACCCTTATCAGCATTCTGCAGAGACCATTCTCTTCACGACTCCCTTGTTAGGTTCACGCGTCCGTGCCCCCCCACACCGCAACAAGCCTCCTTCCACTCCCGGCACGTTCCCTTGCCATTGCAAGAAGTATGAAACCTGTGCCAACAACCTCCTCCTCACCTCCATCCAAGGCCCGAAAGGATCATTCCACATCAGGCAGAGAATATCCTGTGCATCCAAACACCTCATCTACTCTGTCCATTGCTCCTTGTCTCCTCTACACTGGCGAGACAGGACGTCAACTTGCAGAACGGTTCAGGGAACACTCTCCGTCACACACCCAACAAACCCACTTCCCTGTGGCTGAATACTTCACCTCCCCCCTCCACTCCTCCAAGGACAAGCAAGTTCTTGGCCTCTCCACTGCCACATTCTAGCCACCAGTCGTCTGGAGGAAGAGCGCATCGTCTTCCATCTTGGGATCCTTCAACCACATGGTATCCAGCGCAATGTCACCAATTTCCTCATCTCCCGTCCCTCCACCTTATCACATATCTAACCCTCCAATTGAGCACCGCCTGCTGAACTGTCCTACCTATCTGTGTTCCTTCCCATCTCTGCACTCCACCTTTCAATCTCACCACCCACCTTCATTTAGCCATCGCCTTCCAAGCAACATTCCTCCCAACCCCTCCCATTCATCTCGCAAACCCCTTCCGCCCACCCACTTTATCCCTGATAAAGGCTTTATGACTGAAACGTCGAATATCCTGTTCCTCGGAGAGCGCCTGACTAGCTGTGTTTTTCTAGCACCACACTCTTTGACTCTGAAAACCAGCGGTCCTCACTTTCTCCTGCTGAAGGTTTTGCACAGGTTAGGGGAGAGAGCAAAGAAGGGTCAGGTGGAGTATAACTTGGGCAAGTGTGAAGTCATGCAGTTTGCCAGGAAAACAGTGTCATAGAATATTTTCTAATTAGCGAGCAAGTTCAGAAGGCTGGGGGGCAGGGGGGCGGAGTTCCAAGGATCTTGAAAGGCAAACTTGCAGGTTGTCAGCGATTGGGAAGGCAAATAAAATGAGTGATGTAATTCTGATGCTCCATAAGATTTTAGTGAGGCTACATTTAGATTATTGTGCACAGTTTTGGGTCCCATATCTCAGGAAGGATGTATTGGCCCTGGAGCATTTTTCGATGGTATTCACAAAAGTGGTCCCAGGAATGAAAAGATTAACAATGAAGAACACCTGAGGGCTCTGGGTCGATATTTGACAGAGTTCAGAAGGATGTTAGGAAGTCAAATTGAAACTTACAGAATATTGAATGACCTGGACAGAGTGGATTTTGAGAAGATATTTCCAATGGAGGGGATACTAGGACCCGAGAGGTCAGAATAAAGAGAAGACCTTTTCAAACACAGATAAAGACGAACCTCTTCAGCCAGAGAGTGGTGAATCTAGGGAATGCACTGCTACAAAATGTTGTCGAGGCCAGGTAATTGAGTATATTTAAGAGTAAGGCAGATAGGTTATTGATTGTAAAGGGGATGAAGGGTGACAGATAGAAAGCGGAAGAATGGGGTTGAGAAGCTTAACAGCCATCATTGAATAGCAGAGCAGGCCCAATGGGCTGAATAGCCAAATTTCTGTTCCAAAGTCTTCTGGTCGTATGGTTAATATTGGCTATGATCATTCCTCATTGGAGATGTATCCTGGAATTTGATCTTTATATGAGTTACAAAGAGTAACATCCCAATACTGATGACTGAGAAATATCATGTTCCCTCCCTCCAGTCTCTGCAGCCATTTCCCCAATATCATAATCACACTGCAATCGAAATCCAGTGAATGGTACGTAATCACAGTTGATTGACATCGACAACATTAACAGCATGACCCTCACCTGCCCTCTCTGATCCTCGCCTAACCATCTGAATTGTGTGTTACATCATATTCTCTGTTAACATATCCATGCCATTTGTCTGTTATATCTCATGTTGTCGTAGGCACATTTGCCTGTCAGAGTCTGGACTAGAAAAGTTCTCTCCATATTTTACTGACATTATAATCACTGATCAGTAGTTACAGGCTGTATGTTTCCATTTATAAACGGTGAAACTTGTTTATGTTCTGACAATCCTTTGACATTACTCACATATCCAAGGCAGATTGAATGATTACATAAATCAATCTACCATCTCCAATATTCCTTCCCTCAGCCACCCCCACATATCCCAAGCCAAATATGTAAATTTTAAACGTTCTTTTGAATTTTAATAAAATCAATATTGAAATCAAAGGGGGTAACTGGAGCTATTTGTTCAGTGACTGTGATTAATGTCAATCTCCATGGATCCTAATTATCCCAGTCGATCGTTTCCATCGTTGAAAGATAAATGGGCTCTTTTCGATGTGTTATCGCATAGTTTGATCAGGAACATCACTGACAGCACTAACAGGGATCAGCAGCTCGAGAGACAGGGGGAGGAGAGATCAGAATCTGAGAACATTAGACAGGAATGTTACAGTAATTGTTCATAGTCTGAGGACATTGGATTGGAATGTTCCGACAATGGATCAGAATCTGAGAACATTAGACTGGAATGTTCCAACAATGGACAGGAGTTTATCCTCCGGCCTTTACTGGCTTTCTCAGCCTTGGATATCATGAGCATTAAGGATCCAGGATATCCTTTGGATTACTCAAGGTGGTTACTATCCCATCCTCATTATCGTTGATGTTCCTGGTAAGTCATTTTATTTTTATACTAAACCGGGTTGAACTGAATTTCTGCTCATGAAGTATAAATTTTGGAAAATGCAAGTCAATATTTTCAGTTCCAAACAAAAATTAATTTCCTTATATATTATATCTATCAAACTACTGTTTATAAATTACTCACTGATATGCGAGAAGGAAACAGACTGTTCTCAAACTCCATAATCCATTTTGTCCTTTACATATTTACATCTCCATGTCCTCCCTACTCACCAATCCTGTCCAATACCACCATCATGATATCCCAGTCTCGTCCTCAGTCTCATTGCAACATCTGACAGTTTATGGTGGTCAAGCCAGTGACTCATAATCTACAGCCACAGAATAATGTATGGTGTTGGTATCTCATGAAGGAAATTGGGGAGTTTACAAGCAACCATTGTCATTTGTTATCGTTTGTTATCATTTGTTAGGGTGGCACGGTGGCACAGTGGTTAGCACTGCTGCCTCACAGCGCCAGAGATCCGGGTTCAATTCCCGCCTCAGGCGACTGTTTGTGTAGAGCTTGCACGTTCCCCACGTGTCTGCGTGGGTTTCCTCTGGGTGCTCCGGTTTCCTCCCACAATCCAAAGATGTGCAGGTCAGGTGGATTGGCCATGCTAAATTGCCCATAGTGTTAGGTAAGGGGTAAATGTATGGATGGGTTGCGCTTTGGTGGGGCGGTGTGGACTTCTTGGTCCGAAGGGCCTGTTTCCACACTGTAAGTAATCTAATCTGAATAAACCAGTTGTGTCTTTTTTAAATCCGGATGCAACAGTTTCACGTTCCTTGTAACCACATGTCAGTCACAAAATAATTGCTCTTGATAATGTTTAACTTGTGCTCTGCACATGCGGGAAGACAGTTTATGGTGGTCAAGCCAGTGACTCATAATCTAGAGCCACAGAATAATGATCTGTTGGTATCTTATGAAGGAAATTGGGGAGTTTAAAAGCAACCATTATCATTTGTTATAAAAACCCATCTGCTTGCCTCAAGTACTTTCGGGAAGTCAATGTGTCATGCTTCCCTCGTCAGGTTTCCGTGTGACTTCTGTGATGAACACGTGGGTGTACTGTACCTTTGAGAGAATTAAAAGCCAGCAATAACTACCTGACAGCACCAAGTGTTCTGAAAAATAGATATAATGTAACATTTGGTTGAACAACCCGATTAGCTCATTGTCTCGAAACAAAAACAAATCCAGCAAAACATTTTAAATTATACCCCAAAATACCCACCTCCAACAACGTTTGATTTTATTATATTGACAATCTTAAAAGCCAATGATACAATTCAATAGTTTGGCATTTCACGACCATGAAAAATTGTACAGTTGAGAGGAGAACTGCCAAGCTACCAGCATGCAAAGACTGCCTAAAAACTAGCTCTCCTATAGGTACCTATATTGATTAGTAACCGGTGAAGCAGAGTCCCCAAGTAGAAAAAAAGACAGGAATATGGAGAAGAAACGAAAGCTTCCTGGTTTTGAGATCAGAAGTTTTGTTTTGTAAATCTTAATTTAGGAGCCTTATCAGACTAGTATTGTGGAGGGCGAATGTAAATGACAGGTTAGAGGAAGAAGTCGTAAATAGTCGTTCGTTTATTATTCTCTGTTATACTTTAAGAAATAAAGTTGTTAATTTTTACTTTAAATAGATTTGGACTCTAGAATTATCACAGATTACTGCGTGGGATAAATCTTTTCTCTGTTGCTGGTTTTAATTAAGCAGGAAAATTTATCCTGTGTTGTAACCCTACAAACCCACAGCTATGCGTTTTACTCTTTACTGTCCTGTGGAACCGCTGAATCAGCCACTCAGTTCAAGATTTGCATAACATGCTGCCCTGACCAGGGCTGCATACATCCTGTGAGAGAAGAACAAAGGTAAATATAGCTCCCTTTCTCTGCCTGTTTTCTGTATTGCTACATCTCATTTCCATTCAGGTACGTGATCATCCCACATTTTAGCTGTATTCAATCTCATTGAAATTCTCCCCGAGAGTCATGCACATCTCCATAGGCATCCCTGGTGCTGGCTTTATTGATGCTGTCATACAGAGGTAAGGGACTTATAAATTCCATGTCAGTCGTAGTGCAGAGAGAAGGAATTTCTTTCTGTGGCACAGAAAAGAAATGGTGATGTCTAAGTGAGAGAAAAGATGTTTTGTGATCATCACTGAGCGTGTTGTTGAGGCAGTATTTGGGATATTGTGGATAGATTTTCTCTCAAATTTCACGAAACTAATCCCTGGGATGATGGCACCATGAGCAGTGAGTGAGGTTCAGTGAGAGAATAAGAAGTGATTACTTTGAACCTTAAGGGGGATGGACAATCACACATGATGTTCTAAACAGACACTGATACGGTGATAAGTTCCATGGCGTTTTTATTTTCACTCAGATTACATGATTCTCGATAGTTTTAGAACCTCTGAGAACGTTCCACTCAACGACCCCCACTCCCTATTTCGACTGAGACAAAGAGAGAAAGAGAAGAGAGAGAGAGTGTTCGAGAGACTTAGAGAGAGAGAGATAGAGAGAGATAGAGAGAGACAGACAGACAGACAGACAGACAGAGAGAAGTTCAGGCTTTTGAATAAACTCTCATAACATTAATGCAGTTCAATTGGTCGTGCTCCTGCAGTGAACGTCATGTTATCCATAATCCCAACAACAGCAACAAGACCTTCATTATAAAAGTGATAACTCGTTCCAGCAGTGTAGAGAGAAGGAAAGTCTTTTTACGCCACAGGAAAGAAATAGAGATGTCTTAGAGGAAAAAGCGTTATTGCGATTATCGCTGAGAGTGTTTTGAGGCAGTATTCGGTATATTTTGGACAGACTTTCTCTCCTTTATAAGGAATGATCGCCTTGCCACAGAGAGAGTGCAATGGGGTTTCACCAGACGAATCCCTGGGATAATGGTACCATGAGGAGAGAGTGAAGATTAATCTCTGGCGTTGTGAGAGAATGAGAGGCGATGGCATTGAACCTTGAGGGGGATGGACAGTCACTCACGATGTTCTAAATAGACACTTATACGGTGAAAGATTCCATGGCTTCGTTTTCGTCGGGTTACATGATTGTCGATAGTTGAAGAGCCTCTGAGAATATTCCCATCAGTCCACACCCAATTCCCATATCGCATGAGAGAGACAGAGGGCCAGTCTTTGAATAAACACTCCCCACATTAATACAGTGCATTTGATGTGTGGTCCTGCACTGAAAGTCTCATTATCGACACTCCCTACAGCAGCCACAATACCTTCATGCTAAAACAGTTAACTATTCCAACCAGATCTGACCTCCATGGCGAACATGGGTGTGTCTTCTCGGAGATGGAAGATGCCTCCTTGAGACTTGGCACAAATCATTTGGCTTCCTTCCTCACTGCCAGCAAACCATGTTAAATTAGCACATGTTTTACAAACAATGGAACCATGATTAATATCATGGAGCTCTGTATCAGTGCAGTCTCGGTTTGTCATGTTAGAATATCAATGAGCCCCTCTTGTTTCTGTATAGCTCTTGTGGGGATGAACAGGCTCCTCCTGGTCTCATGGAACACGTTTTTGGGTCTGATTGGGCTCTGCCTGTTCCTGTCTAACAGCTCGATGCACTGAACAGACCAGGCTTCTTCCTGTGTAACAGGTAGGCGCATTGAACGTGCTGTCACTCTTCCTGTTCCCGAATGCTAGCTCATACATGTGTGCAACCAGATTGAGATGCTGAATGAGCTCCTCTTTTAACTGTGGAAGTGTGCAGTGTCTGGGCCGTGCTGTTACATGAATGCTACCGACACTTTAACAACACAAACCGGAATTCTGTCTGGGTCTTGCTGCACATGGACACAGAATGGTTCAAGAGCTGATGGGGGACAAATTTTCTGAACATTGTGTGATCTTCAGACATCATACCTTCTTTAGATCTTATGACCGGAAAAGACATTGATGGAGCTGTTGAAGATGTTTGTGCTGAGGAGGCTAACCTGAGGATCTCCTGCAGAGATGTCCTGGGACTGAGAGGATTGTTGGTGACTGACCCCAAACCTCTTTATTTTTGTTCGGAAAGACCCCGTCCAGTGGGAAGGTTACACCTGATCCACATTCAGCTCAAATAAGTAGGTGGTCCCGATGCCATCATCAGTCAACTACTGCCTTGGTATCAAAGTCATTCACTCTTTCCTGAGCCCCTGTGTTCGCCTCTTGCGCATATCAATAGGTGACAATGTATGTGTAGGGAGTGCTTTCCTCTCACAGAAAGTAATCACTGTTAGAAATGATCTGGGCTAGGGAGTTAGAGAGCTAGCGGAGCGACATCACTGAAAGCATTTAAGGAGGAGGTAGATGGACTTTTGACTGGTCAGAGAGCTAAGGGATGACAAATTGGGCATTAAAGTGGAGTTAATGTCAAAAGTAGATCAGCCATGATGGTATACAATAGGTTGATCATCCTAATGACCTGATCCTGTTCCTATTGTCCTCCTATTCAGTAATTGCAAATTTAATGGTTGTAATTTTCCTGAATGTTCTTTTATTGAACTTTGCAATCAGAGAGAGTAAAGCATTTTGTGAGTCATCGCTGGTTGAGGTATGAGGACTGTATTCACAATGAATCTGGATCTGTGATATGACCAACAAATGAACCACAGGTTGCAGAGAAGAAACACTCTGTAAAGAGACCAGAGGCGTCTTTCGAACTAAATAACATTTTCCAACGGACATCAAACCATGTGTGACATTCTTGAGGGACTCAATGAGATCCTGCATTACTGCTGACCAGCTATTTGGAGCGAGTGGCCTCATCTGCTCCTTGCAGGAGCTGTGGGGGGGTTGAATAGAACATAGCAACACAGGACTGAGCAGCAGGAGTGGGTCATTAGATACTTTGTCACCGCCCCATGTGCTTTTGATCTCAGCATCACGCTTCTGTCTGTATACCATTTTACTACATACAAAAAACAACTTTGAATAAATGCAAACATCTAGGCACCACAATCCTCTGGGGAAGGGAATTTCCACTTGAACAGCCCTTTGAGAATTTCTCATTTGTGTTCCATCAAATTTTGGAGGGTTACTATGTCCTTTTTCAGTCCCACTCCTTCACTGGTTACACCAATCATAAATGCAACCAGTTTTGCGATGTGACCAATGGTATAGGCCTGAGTAGGTCATTTTCGAGAAAAATGTGAGAGACAGAAAGTTGAACTCATAACAAATGGTAAAACGACAGAGTGCCCCAAACGTTACTTTGCCTTTGAAATTATTCTGCTCACACAAGCTACTGATAGTGCGATTTCTTTCTGGAACATTTTGATTTGGCTGAATTCCCTTCTTTTCAGACAGTGGAGAGATTCCAATGAATCCTCACCAGGAATCCTTCAAAAGTGGTATAACAGACTCGGGGATTTTATGGTCTCATACTTTGCTATCGGGCTGAACAAAGTAAGAGAGAGGGGTCAATCGGCTGCTGCTTCTCAGGCAAGAAACATTTTTCTCCCTCTCTGTGTTGGAACATACAATAATGTCAACTGAACCCCAAATTGGACCATGTGCGAGCTCCTGGAACATTCTCTAGAAAATCTGACGATGGATTATAGGCAGGTGCATCATTGCTCATGTTGTACACAATTCCTTCCAATCGCAAAAAAATGTCCCCACTATATAATTTGATGACATGCTTACATGTGTCTGTGTAATTTGTAAATATTGGTAGGTGTCTTCATAATATGTGTGTTAATATCAATCCATCTTTTTCTTAAAATTTATTCTCTAGCTTTAGTCTCCCTGACAAGAGATAATATGCATCCAGCTGACACACTTTTCAAATACTATTTCTCAGCTAACATCAAAATTGATATTAACCCATACCAAAAGGCCGGCATTCCAGGAATGAGTGAAGGGAAACCTCTTTGAAAATCTTCGAAGGAGAATTATATCTTTTTATTTTAGTTTAGGGGATCAAACTTGCACACAGTGCATCAGGTGTGAACTCAACAATGCCCTGTACAGATGCAGTAAAACATTCCTGCAATTAAATCTGATACCTTTTGCGAAATACAGCATCATTCCACTTACCTTCCAAATCACTTGCTGCATCTGCAGACTGACTTCATACGATTCATGTCCAAAGAACATGGAAACCGCCTGTATCACAGAGTTCTGCAATCTCTCTCCATTTAAATTGCTTACAATTGTTTCATTCTTAATGCCAAAATAGACAACTTACCTCATGTTATTTCTGCTGAAGGTTTGCTCAATATCCTTCCCTGCCTGTATCACATTACAGACTCACTACCTCCATTTAACGACACATTGAATGACCATCTTTGTGTATGAGTTAATTGAGCTCCAAGACATTCTCTCCCCTTCCTCCAGATCTTTGATACAGATTATTGATTATTGATGACCCCACAGTGATCTTTGAGGCACTCCATCAGTTACAGCTTTGCAGCCTGAAAATAAACATTTGTCTCTATTCTCTATTTCCTGTTAGCGACATCTTCCCTGTTCCTGTGTAGCCATTCAGGAAGGTTTAATGGCCTCCTCCTGGGCTGTGAAATGTTCTCAACGAGCTGAATTACTTCATTCTATATTCCTGTGTAATTCCTTAGATGGTCAGAAAGGTCTCCTCCTGTCTCATTGTAACGATTTTGTCTGACTGAATGGGGTGGTCCCCTACCATGTAACATCCTCGAGGGGTGGATTGAGCAACAACATACGGGGTACGGACAGCAGTATATCTCTGTAATAGCCTCGAGGGCTGGATTGAGAGTAGAACGCATAGTGTAGGGGCAACAGTATACCTCTGTAACAGCCTCTAGGGTGGACTGAGAGAACGACACATGGTGTAGGGCAGCAGTATATCTCTGTAACAGCCTCGAGGGCTGGGTTGGGGAACAAAACATAGCTTAGGGCAGCAGTTGTCCATTTGACTGTACCATTCAGAATGCTCATGGCTGATCCCAGTGTGTCTGAATACCTGATAGCATAACAACACATGAGCATGAAAAAGGAGCAGAATGAGACTATTCAGCCCATCTAGTCTGATATGCCATTCAATAATTTCTTATATGTTCCTCAACCTCATTCTCCTGCCTTACCCCAAGAATCCTTGATCCTCTTATAAATCAAAAACTTATCTATTTGTGTCTTAATGACAGTAGTGCTTGTGTCTGTGTGTGCGCATGTGTGTGTCCATCTGCTTGTCATCTGTGTATTTATGTGTCTACGTCTGTCTTTCTGTGTATCAGTCTGTGCATTTCTGTCTGTGTTTGTGTCTATTTGTGTGTGACTCGATATGTCTGTGTGTTTCTACGTGTGTGTATGCCTATCGCCTTGTATGTATTGTATTTCTTCGCATTTTGGGGTGGTTACCAATAATTATGTGTATTTCTGTATCTGCATCTCTGTTCAGTGAGGTATCCGTGGTTTTTTGGGGGGACTGAAAGGACTGTCGTTGGAACTGACAGTGAGTTTAAAGTGAGAATTGTCGTTCACTGAGT
This sequence comes from Chiloscyllium punctatum, assembly GCF_047496795.1. Classification (NCBI taxonomy): domain Eukaryota; kingdom Metazoa; phylum Chordata; class Chondrichthyes; order Orectolobiformes; family Hemiscylliidae; genus Chiloscyllium; species Chiloscyllium punctatum. Next base: position 35,456,600 of record NC_092756.1, read on the forward strand.
GCTGCTCCTTAATCGGTTAGTGGGACATGGATGTTTCAGAAACTCCACGCGAGGCATCCCAGTCAACTCCACCTTGCATTCGGTTCCTCTCCACATGGCGGGGGTAGGCGGGTGAGGGAATGAATCTTGAGCACCCAACCACCCGGCTTGGCCCTTTCTGTCCTATTCCAGGCTGTTTCTGTTGGAATGGGAGAAAGGTGGGAGTGAGGGCTGGAGTGTGTGGCTCTGCTGTTAGTGCTGGTGCAGATGGGGCTAGAGGGAATTGTGAGGTGTCCAGAATGAGTCAATTGACAGTTTTGAATCCATGTAGCGTTATTAGTGTCGGGCGGGGGGTATTGTGTGGGTGACAGATAAAGTGTGGGAAGGAAGTTGCTGATTTCAATAATGAAAGTGGTAGTGCCTGCGCCTTATTTGGAGATATAGCATGAGGATTGTCTGGGGGTAGGTGCTATAACAGATATATAGTGGGTGTGAGGCAGCAGAGAGAATATGGTGACCTTTATCCTGACAGAGCGGGGAGGATATTGATACTTATCCTGTACTGATGGACATTTCTTCAGATCATCTCAGCGTCGAGGTGAGTTTCCCCAATGTCTTGTCCAAGTCTAACACTAATAACGGCAAAGACCTGTCACTCAGCTTCCACTGATTCAGTTTAGGTAGCCCTTACAAATGGCAAGGAGAAGCAAATATTGGTGTGTTATATATCAAAAGCAAATCTGAGCATCATATGTTCTGGAAATTAGAAGTGCAAGTATCATGATACTGCAGTTTTATTGGATGGTCTCAAGGTGCATCTAAACTGCATTGACTAAGCGACGGCTCGTGCTGTGAAAAATAAATTTCGTGTGTATATGAGGTGGGTTGAAGAGTATGTTGTGAAGCAAACCAGAGAGAATGTTATTTCGCATTTGGTGTTGTGTGGTCAGAAGGACGAATTACTAACCTTTCTCTGAAGCAGCTTTTAAAGTATAGTGACGTTAATAAGGTGCACTTTTCACGGTGTCTGCATACAACGTAGAATGCTTGATCATTCTGGTTAAACATCATGGAAGCCTGGAGGCTAGAGGTTCAAGTTCGCTCCAGTGAATTGGGAAAATCCAACGCAACATTCAGTGGGAGGCATTCAATGGTTGTTAGAGTCATAGAGTCCAACAGCACGGAGACAGACCCTTCAGTCCAAAATAGTCCATTCCGACAAAATGTCCATCCAAGCTAACCCCACTTCCCTGCCATTGCCCCGTATCCTTGTAATAATTTCCTATCCGTGTATTTGGCAAAATGACTTTCAAAGGCTGTGAATGTAGCCAACTCAACCTCTTCCCCTGGCACCTCCTTCCATATTCGTACCAGCCCCTCAGGTTCTTCCTCAGTTTCCCTTTTATTCTTTTCCCTCTGGCCATAAACTGATGCCCTCTAGTCTGTGATTGCCCAACCCTCGGAAAAAAGACTGAGTGCATTCACTCTGTCACTGCCTGTCATGATTTTATACACTCATGTCAGACCCCCCCTCAGTCACTAACATGCTAAATTAAAAAGACCTAGCTTGTCCAACCTCTCGCTATAACTCAGATCATTTAGATGGTAACATCGTTGTAAATTTCCCCTGCTCTCTTTCCAGCTTAACAACATCTATGACACAAACAATCCTTGCTTGCCTCCTAGTGAACAAAACTGAACATAACGCTACCAGTATGGCCACACCAGCATCCTGTATAACTGCAACATAACTGTCTAATTTCGAAACTCAGTGATATACACTGATGAAGGCCAGTGTGTCAAAAGCTTTCTTCACTGCTATGTCAACCTCTGAATAATCTTTCAGAGAACCATGCAACTGAACTCCAAGGTCCCTCTGTTCCACTACACTCCTTAGGACCCAACCATTCACCATGAAACTCCAACCTTGATTTGACTTTCTAAAATGTAAGAACTTACACTGATCTATATTAAATTCAATTTGCCATTTCTCAGCCCACTTCACCAGCTGATCAAGATACTGCTGTAATTTCTAAATTTCTGATAATCTTTCTCACTCTCCATGATGCTGCCTATTTTAGTGTCGCCTACATACTTACAAATCTTGCCTGTACATTTTCATCTAAATCATAGATATGTGTAATATGTAGTGGTCCCAGCACCAACCCCTCATCCATTCCACGAGACACAGGCCTCCAACCAACATTCTTCCAGTATTACCCTTTGTCTTCTACCACCAAGCCAATTTTGTCTCGAATTTGGCAACTCCCCCTCAATTCCATGTGATCTAACCTTTCAGATCAGCGTACCATGTGGAAGCTTATTGAAGGCCTTACTGGAGTCCATATAGACTATGTATACCACCCTGCCCTCCTCAACGTTGCTGGTCAATTCATCAAAGAACTCCAAAAATATGTGAGTCATGTTGTCCCATGCACAAAGCCTTTGATGAGGGGCTTTTGCCCGAAACATCGATTTTCCTGTTACTCGGATGCTACATGACCTGCTGAGCTTTTCCAGCATCATTCTATTCTTACTGCAATTCATACCCTGTCGTTTTAAATGCATATATATCCAATCTTGCTGAATCTTCTCAATTAACTTACCTACTAGATTTTAGGTTTACAGGCCTTTATCTTTGTAGCTTTTCTTGAATAAAGGCTCAGCATTTGCTACCCTCCAGTCGTTCAGGACGTCAGTCGTTGGCCAGCGATGATGGAAAAGAGGCAAGCAATGTTCCTGCAATTTCTTCTCTATCCTTCTGCACTGTTCTTGAATATATCTCGTCAGGACCAGGTGATTTTTTTATAAATACTGCAAATACTGAAAAATATAACTATTTTTTCAGATACAAACACCAAAGAAAGGGAAAGTGACTCAATGATGGTAAACATAACAAATTGGAAAATATGCTAATCATAGGAAGTGACATCAGAAGAATTTCAGATATTGTGGAAACCTGACAATTCTCAGAAATTGACGATCCAGAAAAGGAAGGCCATGAAACTGATAAGGAAATCAAAAAGATAATTTACATGCTAACAAACAGGACACAAAGACTGCATAAATCCACAGTCTATATTTCAAAGGATACAAAATAATAGCATGGTCAAATGTGAAAATGTGCAATCGGGAGAGGAGAGCTTATTGTGCAGGACAGGGAAATGGCCAAGAAATAACCATGCAGGAAGATCCAGAAAATCACGCAGCAATACCAAATGATCATATCAGACTTCTGCAGCTAAAGACATAAAGTTAATTCATATCAGTAACAAGATAGTACTTGAACTTGTAGCTGTATTGAGCATTGCTAAGTCTGACGAAACGATGTACTTCCTAAAAAAAATGTCAGAAATAAATCACCAATAGAAGTATTAATTGCAATGTTGATGACTGTGTTTTATTTTCCTGTAAATTCTGCAGAGACCGAAAGTCATTGTAGATAAATGGAAGTTAGTAAACGTGAGCCAAGCTTTGTAGATGAATGGAAGGGATCCAAGCAGCTATGAAGGGAAGAAGACACAGTTTGGAGAACTGCAGACCAATTAACTTGACATCTGTAGGGAAACTGTTATGCAGGATGAGAGTTTTGATATGTAGAAATTAACTGTAACAATGGGGAGAATCAGCATGCATTTCTGATAGAGTAATCATACTTGATAAACTTCGGAATCGTTTGAGGTTGTTTCTTTCAGCATAGATAATGGGGAAACAATAGAAGTGGCATATATTGGATTTTCGGAAGAGTTTCTATAAGAAATCAAACAGTGAGTTCGTAAATTCAATGAAAGTGAAGGGTATTCGGAGGAATATATGGAAGTGGAATGTTAAAGTTTGGTTCGCCTTAATTTAAGGGAGTCAGAACATAAACGTAAAGACATATTGAAACAGTTTCACTGAGTGTTGGTGGGACTGTACCTGGAGTATTGAGTACAATTTTGATGACGGAGTCTGAGAAAGAATTTGCTGACCACAGAGGAAGTGCAATGGACATTGTCCAGATTGATCCCTCAGATGGCGAGATGGCCTGATGAGGAAACTTGGCATATGTTCTCTCGAGTTTCAAAGAATGAGAGGCGAGTCACAGTGAAATTTAGAAAATTCACAAAACATATGACAATTTGAAAATTTGCAATAAGGAGGAAATTCTTCACTTAGAGTGGACTGACTAACGCAGAGGTAAAGAAACCTACTGGCAGATAAGATTCGGGTGAATCTCCAGATGTTCTTTCAGTGTGTCAAGCGGAACAGAATAAAACGAGATAGGTAGGACTCATCAGTGACTTGCCAAGTTGCAGCCAAATCAAGTTTAGTGTTAGGAAATATAGGGTGGTGGTAGAAGGCTGTTTGTATGACTGGAGACCAGTGACCAATGGTGCACCACGGGGATCAGAGATGTGTCCCTTATTATTTGTCATTTGGAGGTGCTGGAGTTGGACTGGGGTGGACAAAGCTAAAAAAATCACATAACATCAGGTCATAGCCAACAGGAGTATTCGGAGGCACGAGCTTTCGAAGCACACAACCACCTGGTGAAGAAACAGCGCTTCGAAAGCTAAAGCCCCCGAATAAACCTGTTAGACGATAAGCTGATGTTGTGCGATTTTTAACCTTATTATTTGTGGTATTCATTAATGATGCAGCTGTGTATATGGACCGGGGGGAGGGGGGTGATAAGTAAGTTTGTGTTTGATATAATGAATGGCCAGGTGGTTGGCCTGTACACCAGTAACTGAAAGAAATATTGCAGGAGTAGAAAACGGGTAGGCAGATAAATAGAGTATATCACCTTCATTTCAGGGGGATTTGAATACAGGAGTAAGGGTCATTTACTGCAGCTATAATGGCCTTAGTGGGACACCATCTCGAACATTGCGCAGTATCGTGTGCAGTTTTGGCCTCCTTACCTAATAAAGGACAAACCTGACATTGAGGGAAAGCAGTGAAAGACTGATCTCTGGGATGACTGGCTTGTTGTGGGAGCAGGGTTTGGGGCAACTGGGCCTGTATACCATGGGCTTTAGGAAAATGAGTGGAGATCTCATTGGAACATATAAAATTCTGACAGTATGAGACAGATTAGAAGCAGGGACGATAGTTCTCCAGGCTGGGATGTCGAAAACAAGGGGCCACAGTATTAGGTTCAGGCAGACCAGTCTGCATTGTGATGAGAATAAATGTCTGCACTCAGAGACGGGTACCCTGGGGAATTCTCTCCCAAGTCAGGCTGTAGAAGCCAAGGCGATGAATCGAAATACGGATTTCTGGAAATTAAAGGGATAGGGAGAGAGCAGGAGTATAGTGTGAAGATAGAAGATCAGTTATCATTCCAGGTTGTTCTCCAATAACACAGTAGCTGTGTTCCAGTGCAACACTGTGTTGTAGAAAATCGTGCAATATTAATAATGGGGCCTATGGGAAAAAAGAGGGTAAGGGGCACACCCCCGCCCAACCCACCCCCCCCCCCCATTATCAGTAAAAACCAAAAATTAAATTTAGTCTAACACACACACTAGCACAGACTAAATAAATCTTTAAATCACCTATCGTAATGGAACTGTGCTGTAAATGTAAAACTTTCACACTACAGTCACTGACTACAGCAGTGTACCACACTCTTCATGAGAACGCGTGCGGGGCTGACTGACCACGTGATGCAGAATTCCAGTTTTCCTCAAGATTCTATCCCCCACCCCCCATTTGAAATAAAGTTCCTCCTAAATATAGACTACAATTCCCAGTTTCAGGCTCGGTTACAAGGCTTGCAGAGCAGATTGCATTCCTGTTTTAGCTGAATACATTGATTATGCATTTTGCAGGCAGAGGATCCCGAAGCTGGATTTTGCTATTCAGCTGATTACCAGCAAGGAATCGTGTCACAGTGAACTGGAATTCACTTTATACAAAACGGTACACGAATTCATTGCAGTCAAATCGTATTTAATAAACACGTGTTATCAGAGAACTGCCTGTATATTGAATGGAGGAGCAAAATTGATGGGAGTAAGGCACTACAGCAAGTGTCATTATATATTTCAGAATGTTTAATTATGATATGAACATTGTATGGGGAATACTGCATCCAGGAGATGTTTAGCCATGAACTAGCATGGGGAAATCTCAATGTGTTGAATAGCTTATTCATTTTCCAATGTTTCTGTGCAGTCTGTTGGAAAGTTCTGTAAGTGTTGTCACAAGATCTCAGATGTTAGGAAGGAGGTCACTGCAGGCTCAACAGATCGTTTTTCCTGTTCCCTTTTCCGATACTGAGGTGGTGCTGGGAGGTCTGTCCAGTTTTATCCTTTAAGATCCCGGAGCAGTTTCGTACAACTGAGTGTCTTGCTTGGCCGATTCAGCAACCATTGAAAAAGATTATGAAATGTCCATGTGTCTGGACTCACGTTTAGGCCAGACCAGGAAAGCACGTCCTGAGAGTACATTGGGGAAGGAGGTCGATGTTTACAATCAACATTGGACATAAGATCACTATTTCTGACACCAGATTTTAGGTCTCGATATTTTATTAATTATGTTTAACTTCCACCAGCTGCCAGAGCATGAGCCTGGTCTGGATTAGTAATCCAGTAACATTTCCACAACAGCACCATCTCCACATGGGGACCTATCAGAAACCACACTGAGCAGGATACTTCTGTGCTGCTTGGCAGTTCTGTCAAAGAGAACTCCCACCAATTTGATTATCGTGATGGTACTGAGGGGGTGGTAATTGGTCAGATTGTAATTATTCTCCTCTTAGGAGATGGGGCATAGTTCAGTAATTTTCCGCATTGCCAGGGAGATGTCAGAGTTGGAGCTGAAATGAAACATCTTCCCCAGGGACACGGCTTGTTGTGCAGCACAGGTCTTCAGTCCTATTGTAGGAATGGTGTCAGGGCGTATTGCCTTTGTCCTATCTACTGTGTTCAGCTGTTCCTTCATGTCACGTGCATCCAATCGAATTGGTTGAAGACTGGCATCTGTGATTCTGTGGGCATCATGATGAGTGTGAGGTAGATCATCCACTCAATACGTCTGGCTGAGAATAGTGCAGACACAACATACTTGACTTTTTCATTGACATACAGAGCTGTCCCGATATTTAGGATGAGAATATTTGTGGAGCCGTCTCCTCCAGTAGATTGTTTAGTCGTCAATCAACATTTACGCTTGGATTTGGCAGGACGACAGAGCTTAGAACTGATCTGTCAGTCTTGATTCATTTCCCCCTCTCCATCAGACGTTAGTCCGTCTGTTTCGAATGCAACCATTCAAGTGTGGTAGCTTTAATGGGTTGTCATCAGGTTTAGGAGCACATGATTTCAACCCTGGCATGTTCACCCACATTTGTCACTGACCTTGGATCGGCTTGATGGTAAGGGTAGACTGATGGTTATTCTGCGTAAAAAAGTTACAGATTGTCATTGAATGTAATTCTGTTTCTGCTGCTTCTGTGATCTACAGCATGAGATGATAACCCAGTTTAAGCTGCAATATCTACAAGTCAATTCTACTAACTGTCCCTCCGTTCACACCGAGCCCCATTCACCCATCAGCCCTGTATTCAGTGACCTTACTGGTTTCTGATGCGGTAATAATTCCGTTTCCATATTTTCATTCTGCTGAAAGTCTTTCCTTGATATCACACTTCCAATTTGTTACTTTAACTCAATCCATTTAAGGTATTAACCTAAATCTTTTCCTTTCCGTAATGCTATCTTCTGTGAAAGAGTTTCCCTCTGTTTTTCGCCCTGAACATGATTCAGAGCTCTGCAGCATCAGTGATTCTAACCTTATGTAGTTTCAGAGTCAAGAAACTTGTGCACCATGCGATATTGTTCAGTCCCCAGTGTACGGCGCTCCAGGTTGGACAGGATGTTCCAGCATCTTTGACGTACTTCGATGGAAATTGTTCAAAAACAGAAATTGCTGAAGAAAAGGCTGAAGATGTTGCAACATCTTCTGGAGTTAATGCAGAGTTATATTTCAGGTCCAGTGATCCTGTACAAAGCTCCCAGTTTCTCCAGCATTTGTTTGTAGTTTTTATTTCCAGTATCCATAGTTATTTGTTTAATTGAAAATTTGTGCTGCACCTATTCCTTTCTGGAGAAACTCAGAAGGTCTGTCAGCATCTGCAGAGACAGAGAAACAGAGTTAGCATTTCAAGTCGAGTGTGACACTTCTTCAGAGCTGAAAAGGATGGGAAAATAGGCTTTTAAATCCCTTGCCAGAGGTGGGGGATGGGTGACAGGGAAAAAAGGGTGTGGCAAAGATCAATTGGCTTTTAGCACTCGTGAACGAGAAAATGATGTAAAACGGTTTTAAAGTAAGATGTGAATGGGGGAAAGGGATTCTCTCTATTGAGTAGAAGATAAAGAAGTCACCACCACACAAGGTCACAATGGGGCCAGGAGGAAGAATTTTGATTACGTGGCATTATATAGATTTGCTCATAAATACGTTTTCACTGTCGAGATCATCGCCCCCTTTAGACAAAGGAAACCAAGTGCTTGACTTCTTATTGGCACTTGTAAACGTTTAATGTTGCCTTTGTATTGTAACATGGAGAAAAGCAAATCAAAGGATGAAGTTTGGAGCTGAGTGTTGTTTACCTGTCATGTGTAGTATTGCTTCAAATTTGCAGTGCTTTTTTTTAAGCTTGTTCTTGAAGTTGGTATTGGATGGAGTTTAGAAGGTTGGGGGTGAAGTTATAGAAGACTCTAAAATTATGAGAGGGTGAATAGCCAAGGTCTTTTCCACAGGATGGGGGAGTTCAGCCGTAGAAGGCATAGGTTTAAGGTGAAATAGGGAAAAGTTACAAGGGACGCAGTAGCAACGTTTTTTCACAGAAGATGGTGTGGGTATGGAGTGAGCTGCCAGACGAAGAGTGTTAGATTCCATACAGTTACAAAATTTAAAACTCATTTGGACAAAGATATGAATGGGAAACATTTTGAGGCATATTGGCCAATTGAAAGCAGATGGGACTAGCCTGATTTGGAAATCCTGGCCAGCATGATCATTTAGAAAAGGTTCACGCAGAGTCAGTGTGGGTTTGTGAAAGGGAATTATATTTTGCCCTGTAAAATCATGCAAAGTATTTCTGGAGATGCCTGAGAATGTAACAAGCGGACTTGATAAAGGGGATCTGGTAGACACCAGGCTTTCCAGATATTTTCCACAAGGTATAACAAAATAAAAGTTCTCACACAAGATGACGGATAATGTATTAACATGGGATGATGATTGGTCAGCACATACAAATCGGAGAGTCAGGATTAATGGATCTTCATGATAAAGGTATATCTGCTGGAGTATATAAATATCAGTCAAATGACATCAGTTATTCACAATCTATCCTGATAGCCTGATGGCGGGAGCTGAGTGCAATATACATCCGAGTTTGTGGATGACACTGACAATCAAAAGGCAGGCTGTTATTTAATGGAGAGGACTTCCAAAAAAGGAGAAGTACAAAGAGATTGGAGTATTCCTGATTATGAAACATAAAGTCAGCATACGGATGCAGCAAGTAATTAGATTGGAACATTAGGCAGCCTGGGATGAACGGGTTAAATTATTGAGAACCTCTAAAATGGTGAGGCGGTTATTCATTGGGATTTAAATGAATGAGGAGTGATACTGCTGAAAAATACAAGACACAGAAGGCGCTTGAAGAGGTAAACGTTAAGAAGTTGTTTCCTCTCCTGAGGGGAGTCTCGAACTCGAGGACATAGATACCGAATATGGAACATCGATGTCAATCTGAGATGCAGAGTGATGTCTTTTCTCAGAAGGTAGTGAATGTCTGGAATTCCCTAACCCAGAGAGGTGTGGAGGGATACAAGGAGTCGGCAAGAAAGTGGAGTTGAGCCCTAGAGTAAAACAGCCATGTTCTTATTAAATGAGAGGGCTAGCTTGAGGGGCCGAATGGCCACTCCTGCTCCTATTTACTATTTCCACATGTTATGCTTTTGGAAAGTAACTGGCTATTTTCATGGAAATCGTGTTGAACAATGTTCCATTCAGGGTGAGCAGAGGGTGTGTTTGAGTTAACCCTGGGTAGGTTATGGGGACTGTATTCACAGCGAATCTGGGTCTGTAACATAACTCTCATCTGGAGCAGTATGTACAGAGAGGGGGAAGCCTGCAAGCAGGGATTGCGGATTGGGGGGGGGGGGGGGGGTGTCACTTCCTGACGCAACCTGGATTTTCCAAGTACATTTCTTAAACTACACCTAACCATTGGAGTGGTGTCCATCTGCTCCTGTGTAGCAGGTCTGAAGGGCTGAATGGAACATCAGAACACAGGGCTGAGAGACACAAGTGGGCTATTCAGCCCTTTCACACTACTTTACCCGGAAATAATGTCGTGGCTCATCTCATTGTGGTCCCAGCTGCACTTTTCTCTCCATGCACCATCATCCCTGATTCACCTGTATATGGAAAATCAGACGAAGCCATCCTCGATATAATATAATATAGACGTATGCAGCTAATATAAATAACAGAGGAGAATGGTGAATCTGTGGTTAGCACTGCTGCCTCATATCACCAAGAAGTTGGGTTCAATTTCAAACTTGGGCAACCCTCTATGTGGAGTTTTAACATTCTCCCTGTGTCTGTGTGGGTTTCCTCCCAATGGACCAGTTTCGTCTCGCAGTCCAAAGATGTGCAGCTTAGAGTGGTTTGGCCATGCTGCAGTGCCCAGAGATGTGTAGGTTAGGTGGGTTAGTAAAGGGAAATATAGGGTTACATGGGGGGGCAGGTCTGCGCTGGATGTTTTTCAGTGGGTCGGTGTGGATTCAATAGGTAGAATGTCCTGCATCCTCAGTGATAACAAGTTTGCGCTATACAAACACACAGTGGGTATCTACCTGATCCACTCTCCTCAAGGTTTTGTGTGTTTCAATAGGATCAGCTCTCATTCCATGTCGAACCTGTTAAAGCCTCCATAATATAAGCCATTCATCCCTGGAATACGTGAAGTGAAACATCTCTCAACTGCTTCCAATGGAATTATATTCTTTCACAGGTAAGGAGACAAAAAAATCTTACACACAGATGAGTTAAAGTTTTGTTTTCTCAGTGTTGTGGGGCTCTGTAACACTCTTCCCCGCCGAGCATTGGGGGCAGAGATATTCAATAATTTTGAGGCGCAGACAGAAGGTTCACAAATAACAACGATGTCAAGAATTACTGAGGAATGGGCAGGAATGTGCAGTGTGTGGGAAATTCTGACAGTGGTACAAATTACACTGTTCCAAAACATCCAGGAATATAATACAAAATGAAATTATAAAATAGATAAAATTTATAATGCAACAATGATAGAATTCAGTATCAAAGGACCATGGGGCTGCTCTGTCATTAGAGAGAGTCCACGTGTGGTAGATGTCCTGAGGGTCACCACACGTCGGGAGATGGGGTGATGTTGAGACAGCGTCCCCTTCATGGTAATCTCTGTCAGTGTGAGGAACTGAACCTGCACGGTTGGCCTCTCTCTGCATCACAAACCAGCCATCCAGCCAACTGAGTGAGAGACGATATAACTGCGACAGACAGAAACAGTCAAAGACAAAGGGCAAGAGAAACTTTCATAACAAGGTAAAGGTGCAATTCAGATAACGGTCAAGATAACAGCTAAGGATGAAAACATTCTCTGCTAGAAATTGTATTTTATAACGAGCCAAGTAGTTAGAAACGGTCTTTGGCTGAAAACAATAAGACGAGACAAGTGAAATCACCAGAATTATTAATTGAAATTGGATATCTAGAAACCATAAAATGAGTGTATATTTTTTATTGTTCTGTGTAAAATGTGCTTATTATTACATCAAAGTATAAAGCTGATGGAATATATTGTGAGGGGAGTCCGTCTGTTTGGGAAATGCTCTCGAACAGGCGCTTGAAGAAAACCAGTGTAAATGTGCCTGAGTGTCATCTGCTCAGTGACAGAAACCCAGGGAGTTGAACGACATAAAGTTCCTGTAACATGGAGCTGAGAGAACCAACAGACCAGCTGCCATCTCATTATATGCGAGAGCACATTTGAAGAGTTGACTGGCCTCATGATGGATTTGAATTGTCTGTGTATTGAAAAACATGCATCGCTCTTCCTTTGGCATTGAAATGGGAATCATTTGAAAGATTATCTGGAATATTCTAAAATTGACATTCTCTCGAACATGCTATTGCCATGTTGGGGAATTGCAAATGCGAGAGAAAGAGAGAGAGAGAGAGAGAGAGAGAGAGATGAGGAAGGTGCGGTATGCCGCATTGAGAATGTTAGAGAATTGGCCTTGTTTGGGGGTACGTGCTATAACGGATATACAGTGAGTGTGAGGCAGTAGAGAGAATATCGTGACCCCTTTCCTGACAGAGCAGAGAAGGTTATTGATGCTTGTCCTGTATTTCTATACAGTTCCTAGACCACATTTACTGCACTGTGCTGGGTCGTGACCTCAGACCATGCATGGTGGGTCTGGTAGTGTGGCACCTCTGAGAAGAGAATGGTACCCTCTGTACTAGCCCATCCAGGTATCCTGGTCAACAAATCATGGTGTAATTGCCTCTTATCTGTCATGCTTGGGGTAAACTGTCAAGGGCAGCTTGGGACTGAGTAAGCTCAAACGTGTGCCCATTGGTCTTTTAAAGGTGGCACCAGGGCCAGGGATCATGGTATAACCAGGGACATCCGGGCGATGGTTAGTACCTCCAGCCATGATGGGTTGGAGAATCGAGCTGCTATTGAATGAGAGGGACACCATGGTTTCGGGTGGGTAGATAATAAGGTGAGTTCGATAAGATAGCACCAGGAAACTAGCTCGACCTCGTGCAGTCAATCCCTCTGTCACACTCAATAAAAATGTCACTGAGCTAAATTGTTGTTACACTCACCCCAATGAGTCAGACTCTGCTGTTTTAAAAAGCTGCAGAACAAATACTCTTCCAAAAATACATCATCAGACCTCACACCAATATCCCATTAACCCATCGTTCCTGGGAATACTGGCTCACGATGCAGGATTATGTCGAAATATCTTCATCTCAGCATTCTGAAAACTGCGATCTTCCATGAAATTGTCTCTCAACCTTCCTTTCTCGTTTTCCCAAAATCCTTTTGTTTGTTGGAGTTTAAACTGATTCCCTCACCATCTCTCTCTGGCAGTTGTTTTCATACACACAGCACCCCGTTGTCAGTGCACAATGGAGATATGGAGCTGGAAATGGATGGGAGCTTCACATCCTGTCACTTTCAGCATTGCTGCAAGTTTCCCCACACTGGGCAGCGATCTAATACAGTGTTACTGATCAATGTACTGAGGTGGTGTCCACAGCTCTACATGCTGGGAGGGTAACTGATCAGGTTTACAGATCAATTCACTGCTCTTCACTGCACAGCTCCCCATACTGAACAGGTCCTTTGTTCACATTTCTACAGCAATATATTGGTGTGGGCTATATATCACCCCATGCTGGACAGAAAGTTTAGTTCTGGGATTCTGAATCAAGGCACCGGTGTGACCTGCACTGCTCCCGATGTTGGACAGATAGCTAGTGGACCGGTGAGACCTGCAAAGTGCTCCATCCTGGATAGATTGCTGGGTTACACAGAGCCTGGTCTGCACAGTGCTCCATCCTGGACAGATTGCTAGGTTGTACTGAGCTTGGTCTGCACAGTGCACTATGCTGAGCAGATATCTCATCTGGGCTTACACGTGTCTGGGCTGGTTCTCTGAGGTGGATTGTGTATGCAATATAATTCCTGATAGAGCTATCACTCCTCCATCTCGCTGCTTTCCGCTGTCAAAGCAGGTATTTCTGCAACATGTTGTCTATTAAATAATTCTCCAATTGAAACGTGAAAATCTTTCACCTTTTGCTATGGACCCGAGCAGACCACCCCTCACAACACATGACGAAGGTAGCCTCGACCCGAAAGTTTTCTTATTTTAAAGGTTAATGTGAGATGCTGTGTTTCAGATACAATTCGTTTGCTCAAAATGTTTGACTTTAAGCAAAACGCAATATATTCAAGTACAACACCAACAAGTGGAACTTGGAATAACTTAATTCTACTGGAAAACCTAAAAAGAATTATAGGTTATTTAACTACTATACAGTAACTGCTCAAAAATAGTGACATCCCATAAACATATACTAGTGAAAAAGCAAATTCAGGAAACAGATTGCCTCACATGCAATTCTCCAATCCAGGAGGAAAGAACATCAAAAGCCTATTCTGAGAGAAATCTCAGAGACAGTTTGTAACAAGCAGGAAATAGTTCCACCCTTCCAACCCTGCTGAGAGCCCAGCAATAACTGGTGAAAGGTAAAACTAAGAATCCTGGTTCCGTGAGAGTTTGACCATCGCTCCACAGGACCATGCCGCAACTGCAAGGACCACAAGGAATGGACTGTATATACACCGTCTATGCCACTGTAGGAGCCTCTCAAACATGCCTAATGTCACCTAATCCGTTAAATGATGGTAAGATAAATGTCAAAGTTAAATATAAGTCAATAAAACGAAAGGATGCAGCAGGTCTGGTGATCAGTCACAGACGGCCTTGGGACCCCAGCAATTTCTATCCTGCCAAAACATAGTAGGATAATTGAGCCTGGTGAATACAAAGTATCATCACTTTACCTCACCTCTAACTTTACAATTGGAGATGTGCTATTTGCCCATTAGTCAGCGATGTCAACATCCCAACCAGAGCAAGTATTGTGGTGATGTATGAGGGATATAGTGAAAAGTGTTTACTAGAGCTGTTTGTGACAGTGATTGATGTCACTCTCCATGGATACTGACTGTATCATTGGATGGTTTCCCTCTTCTATTAGTAAGGGGCTTCATTCAAACTGTTATGCCACGGTATCAGCGACAGCATCATCCTCAAGACGACTGGGACCAGCAGCAACAGGGAGAGGGAGAGGAAGGAAATCTTAGAACAATAGACTGGAATGTTCCAACAATGGCTCAGAATCTGAAAACATTAGACTGGAATGTTACAACTATAGACAGGAGTTTATCTGATGGTTTTTATTATCTTTCTTGGGATTGGCCATGGTTAGAGTTGTGGATAAGAGCCATATTGATGATTATTCAAGCAGGTTACTCTCCCATCTCGCTATTATTGGTGTTCCTGGTAAGCCTATCTCTGTCAATTCGATAAACGATTATGAAGGTTATTGCTATTTTTGTTATTTATATTTAACAAATACATAATTTGCTATCTTCAGTTTCAGTCACAAACTCCACTTCATTTCCATCAATTTCAGATTCTTCACTCATAGACATCTAAGAAGGAACAAGACTGTTACGAACCTTGAGTCTTCCGTTTACCCTGAATTGTTTTATGTCTCTATATTCTCTCTGCCATCAAACCTGCCTACACCCACCTCGATAATATCCCCCATCTTCATCTCTGTCTCGATGCTGTTGCTGAATTAGCCAGCATCTGCTCCCTTGTAAACTTCTGATTTTACAGCTCCACTTCTTTTCTGACCACTATTCCAGTTACAAATATTTTGACCACAAATTTGTTATTGGCACACCACCTATTTCATAATAAGGACCTCATATCAGAGTAATAATGTCACTGGCCGTGTAATTCAAATGCACAAGTTATGACTTTAAATGCATTGTTTCAGATCCTTCCATAGCCGATGACAGAAGTTAAATTCGAATGGAAACAATTGGAATGAAGTCTCATTTTACAAACGACAACCATAACCCATTAGGATTTCTTTTATTATTTCACTGATAGTCTTTGGTAAAGAAACCAAGTGTGACAAAAAAAGATTGGCTCCATATTGTCTTGACAAATGGTCTCACAGTCAACGGCAATTGGTGACGGACAACGAATGCTGTCCTTACCAGTGATGCTGACATCCTGTGAAACAACAGCATTGAAGGTGAAATAAACCAAGTAACTGTGGATGATGGAGATCTGAAATAAAATTATCCAGTGTCTGAAAGTGTTGGAGAATCTCATCAAGTATGGCAACCGCTGCCAAGAGAAAAACAGATAAAGATTCGAACCTCGTGACCCGATATCATAACTAAAAGAAACTGGGAAGTAATATCATTTATATCAGGGATGGTCGGATGAGTGAGGGGGAGGTTAGTTTAGTGGATGTAGAAATGCCCAGTGAGAAAGAGAGAGAAAAATGAAAAGCAAACTAGAGACTGCTGATAATGAACCAGAAGGAAAATAAAATGGGAGCTTATTCTCAAATTTCCCCTTTTCCCATATTCCTGGATATCATGTCAATTTAGATGTGTCTCTGTTTACATTGAGTGATACTCCATCTGTCTTTCTCCTCTGAGTGTAATGATCGACTCTGCAGGCAATGCTGGTGCTGCCCTTATAGTTGCTCATATACAAAGAAACGGAATATTACATTGTCAAATGACTTTTTTGAAGAAGGGAACTGTAACTGTAGGAATGTGCAGAGATTTAACTGTTTTCTTTTCTGCTCAGAACAGAAACATTTTCAACACTGAATGGGTGCACCGTGTGTGTGGGGATTTGACTTCTCCTGTCATTACAGAATAAAGGGAGGTTCTGTGGACGCTTTGCTCGGGTTTGCGTTATCAGCTGCCACGTCTATTCAGAGAGACCCAATGGTATGATGACCCCACTCTGAACGAGATATGAGCACTGCATTTACAGAGATTTCTGGGTTCATGTTAAACAAATGGGATCGAAATACACAGAAGGGAAGCTCAGTACACAGGGAGGGACAGGAAACTGCAAAAACCTCCCAGGGATTTCCAGGAACATTTGTCTAAGCTGGGCCAATTCCAAGTGTAAAATGTGAAACCAGCTTCTGTCAAAAATGAGGTGGTCACTGAGCTGTTTCCCCTCATTCAATATAGTCTGTAAACTCACAGCAGGGACAGGACTGTGCTGACACTCACCTTGAAGTGAACTGGATTGATTCTGGAGCTTTCCACGAAAGAGTGGGTGACATATACATCAGCTTGAAGTGTATTGGATTGATTCTGGAACTTTCCAGGCACGAGTGAGTGACATATCTGGAGTACAGTCTTCCGATATAACACTAACTGATGGAAGCTATCTGCCTGCTGAGAGGAATATATTGGTTCTGTCTCCACGGAGGAACGGGTAGAAACTAATTAGGGAACAGGGGTCCTGGTGAAAATTAGGGGATGCACGAAATTAGAATTAAGGAAGAGCATGATTTTGAAAATCTATTCAAATTGAAGCTTGGTATGTTGCTGGATCTGATGAGCTACATCCCAGAGGATTGACGAGGTGGCAACAGAGCAAGTGAAAGAATTCCTGATTATTCTTCAAAGCTGGTTAGATTCTGGAGGGATCCTATAGACTGGAAAGTGGCTATAGTTCTCCTAAATATTTAAAACAGGACGGAGAGTGCAAACAGAAAACTAAATAGCTTGATGTCAGCTGTGAGAGAAATAAAAACATTGTAACCTTTTATGAGGAATGTGACAACTGGATACTTGGAAAATAACGATATATTTACATTCGGACTAGATTCAGGAAAGGGAAATGATCTTTGATTAACTTGCTGTATTTGTGGAGATTGTTCGTTGTGACATCGACAGTTGACAACTAGCGGGTGTGGAGTTTTTGAATTTTCAGAAAAATGTTTGATACGGTTGAATACTGGTGAGTGGGGAATGTTAGAGTCCATGGGTAGGTAGGAGTGGAACACACAGAATGGATCAAAAATTGGATAATTGGCAAAATGAATCGAGTAATATTTTTCTTCAGATGGAAGGCTTGTGGAGTATCAGAAAGATCAGTGCTTGGGGAATAGCTATTCAGAAGATATAACATGATTCGGATGGGAACAACAAATGTAATGAATCTCATTTAAGTTTATTAAATGTTGAGAGATTGAGAAGTTCTGTTATTGAAAATGACTTGGATGTCCTTGGTTATAAGTCACTAACAGAATCCTGATGGGACAGAAGTAATAATAATGGAAAATGATAGCTGGTCGTTCATGCAAAATACTTGAAGTACCACAGTAAATATACCTTACTTAATGGAAATATTTTGTTGAAAGAGTATTTGGAGTATTGGGTACAGACTGAGTCTGCTTTATAAATAATTATCACCACGTCACCAAGACAGCGCAAAGGATTTTCACCATTTTGAACCCTGGCATGATGGTACTATCAGGAGAGAGTGCACTAAGTATGTGTTTAACCTGTAGCACTGTGAGAGAATATGAAGGTGGAACGTGATGATTATGGATGGACATTCATTATATCCCAAACAGCCATTGATAAGGTGAGAAATTCCATACTTTCCATGGGATGCTAGATTCCTAATAGTTTAAGTGCCTGTACAGAGACTTTATTTCAATTAACAGAGAGGTACAGGCTCTGAATGAACTCTGAACACTGTAATACAGCTACTGTGTGACCCTCCACTCAACTTTCCATTTTTAACAATCCTGTCAACAGCCACAATACCTTCATTCTGAAACAGTTAGATATTCTCCAACAGCTTCTGCTTTTCAGATAGGATGTAGGTCTGCTCTCTCAACGATGGAAGATGCCTTTTAAACTGGTTTAAAACGTCGTTTCAGTCCCACTGCCAGGAAACCATGCTAGCATAACACGAATATACTACTAGTAATAAAGCCACGAGGAATACCATGGAACAGACCATCTGTGCAGCCCCTGCTCCATTTGTTTGTTATGTTGGAGCATCTCTGACACCTTCCTTTTCCTGTGTTAGTGACGTGAGAAGCTGAATGACCTCTTCTTGTTCCTTTGTAACTGAATCCAGGTGTGAAATGGTCTCTTTCTGACCCCTGTAAGTGATGTGTGGGCATGAGCAGAAACCTTGTCTTCCTGTGTAACGGCAGGGGGGACTGAATAGGCTGTCCCTCTTCTGGTCCAGTGGTTTTGATGGGCTGAATACCTTTCCCATATTCCTGTGAAGCCAGATTGAGGTATTGAGTGAACTGCTCCGTTTACTGTGGAAATGTGCAGCGCTGTTTCATGAATGTTGCCGACAGTTTAACAGCACAGGCTTGAACGTTGTCTCAATCTTGTTGCACATGGCCACAAACTGCATCAGGAGGTCAGGGATGACAACGCTTTCTGAATATTGTGCAACATACAGTAAATATCCACACTTCTGATTGATGTGGACTCAATGGGATGAATGGCCTGCTTCTACACATCAGGGATTCCTTGCTGACAAACTCGGTTTGCCTGGGCTGAGGTAGCTACCCTGAGGATTTCCTGCAGAGATGTTCCACGGCTGAGATGATAAACATGTTCCATTGTGTTGTGAATGACTCCAAACACTGGAGAGTTTGTAATCGATTCTGATGAAGTGCAATTTTACTCAGGCACCTTGATGTCAACTTCAATTAAATACTGCCTTTATATCAGGGCCAGTCGCTCTTTGGTAGGCCTTTGTATTCTATTGCTTATAATGATAGATCATGATGTAGGAAGAGGCAATGATTTCTTCAAACAGAGGGTAGTGAATACCAGGAATTCTCTCTTCCAGAGAGTCAGGGGAGTTATTGCAGTAAGTGGCATTCAGCTGTTCCAGTCTAGCAGGTTGGAGGGTCTGAATTGAGCATCATAACAGGAGCAGGGTTAGATCGTTAGACACTATGAACCTTCTCCATTAGGCACTAAGAATGTGGCTGATCAGGTTATGGTCTCAGCCCCACTTTCCTGTCTGTATCCCATTATCTGTGACTCACTTCACTGTCAAATATTTAATTAACTCAACTTTGGATAAATGTGAACAAAGAGGCACTGCATACCTCTGGAGAATAGACTGCCACTCAGATGGTCCTTTTAGAATTTTTCCTCATCTCCCTTACAGTGTCATGCAGCACGGAGACCTGTCCACATAATTCAGAGAGCCTACTCTGATCTAGTCCCATTTGCCAGCATTAGGCCCATATTCATCTAAATCCTTCCTATTAATATGCATATCCAGATGCCTATTAAATGTTGTAAATGCACCAGCCTCCATCAAGTTCTCTGAGAGATCATTCCATACACACACGACAGTCTCCATGAAAATATTGTCCCTATAATATCTTTCTCCTCTCATCTTTAGCTTTTGTCCGATATTTCTGAACTCCCCTATCCTGGAAAAAATCCTTGACTATTCAGATTATCGATTTTCTTCATGATTTTATAAACCTCTGAAATGTCACGTCTCAGCTTCCGCTGCTCCAGAGTAAACAAGCCCCAGTCTGTCCAGACTCTCCCTGTAGCTCATCACTCCATGTCCAGCAATATCCTTGTAAATCTTTTCTGCACCCTCTAAGGTTTAACAGCATCCTACCTGTAGCAGAGCAAACCGAATTAAAGACAGTATTCTAAATCTGGCCTCACCAACATCCTGCCCAGTTGCAACATGATCTCCCAACTCGCATACTCAATGAACTGATCAATAAAGGCAAGCATACCAAACCCCTTCTTCACCACCCTGTCGACCTGTGACTCCACTTTCAAGGATCTATGAGGATTTTTGTTCAACAGTACTCCCCACGACCTCACCACTAATTATGTATGCTCTGCCCTATTTTACCTTACCAGAATGCAACACTTCACATTTACCTAAATTTAACTTCATCTGTCACTCCTTGGTCCATTGGCCCATCTGATGGAGCTCCCATTGTACTCTGACGTAAACCTTGCTGGCCACTGCGTCTACAATTTTAATGTCATCTGTATACATAATAAAAAAGCGAGTATTCACATTCAAATCATTTATATAAATAATGAAAAGCACTGGATTCAGCTCTGCTCCTCGTGACACATCACTGGTTATATGCCTCCAGTCTCAAAAGCAGTCCTCTACCACCCTCTGTCTCCTAGCTTCACACTAATTTTGTAGTCACTTGGCTATCTTATCTTGGATCAATTTATGACCTAACCTTACTAACTTGTCTGCCATGCAGAATCCTGCCTAATGCCTTGCTGAAGTCTATATGGATAGCGTCTACCACATTGCCATCACCAATCTTCTTTGTCACCTCTTCACAAAATGCAATCAACTTTGTTAGAAATGATTTCCCATGCACAAAGCCATGTTGACTATCCTTCATCAGGTATTACATTTGCAAATAGATGTTAATCCTGACCCTCTCAATGCCCTCGAACAGCATGGCCATCAATGACGGCAGGCTCACTGATCGATAGTTCAGGATATTATTCCCCTTCCTCATCCCAAACTTCCGCTGCTCACTGCAAATGTTAATTTAACCGGGTTGGTGATATGACCAACAATATAGATCTCAGAGTGTGTGAGGGTTAGGAACAAGTCAGCGCAGGATTCTTTAATCTGCTAAAATTAACAAGCTTATGACCGAAACAAAGTTACTCAAACTACGATGGAAAAGATGAATGTCAAACGGTTTAAATATTGCAAATCTGTACGTCGATGTTTCCCTCTCTAAAAATACTGACACATGCACACAAACTGAAAAATATAATCTCTGCAGAACGTTATCTTGAAAGAACTGTGCCCAAATATTAATTGAACTCACGATGAAAGGAAACATGAGTGATTGTTCCAAATATCATTCAGTTTATATAGCTATTCTGCTCTTACAAAATACTGGCAATGAGATTACTTCCTGGATCAGGTGGATTTAGCTGACTTCCCTTTACTTCAGGTATTGGGGCGATTCCAGTGAATCCTCGGCAGGAATCCTCCATGAGTGGCAAAGATGACTGAGGAGGTTTGAGCTCACACACAATGCTGGGAAGAGGAACAGAGAGAGAGAGGGGGAGCAACAGGCTGCTCCTTCTCAGGAATGTTCCATATTCTCCCTCTCTGAGCTGAATCACACAATGACGTTATCCGACCCCAAACTGAACGAAATGAGGTATATTTGAACAGTGACTGAACTGTACGACTCTGTCACATTCCCTGTTCCACGTAGGTACATCACTGCTGCTGTTGAACACGTAAATATTTCTTTCGGAACAAATAGCGCCACTAGATTTGACGATGTGTTTATATGTTCCTGTATACTTTTATAATACAACGCGTAATATCTTCACAATAACTGCTTTTCAATGAATGCAACATATTCTTAAATGAGCTCCCCAGTTTATTCTCACATAAAAAGATAAAATATCCATGAGGTATTCACCAGCTCAAAATCTTATATGGTCAATAAGATCATTTCTCATTGTCAGGCCTAAACTTCGAATCGTTCATAACATAATGCCTTCATTGCAAGAACGAGTAAAGAGAAACATCTTTGAAACATTTCAAAAGCAATTTGTTTTTCAATTCAGTGGAAGTACAACCACACATCTCAACATCGGCCTGTACAGATGCAGTAAAACATCCTTAAGATCAGATACAATATTCTTTATCAAGACAAAAGTATTACTTCATTTATTTACCACATCACGTGCTGCATCTACAGACTATCGTGTTGTGATTTATCGACCAACACGCAATTCCCTTTGTACTACCGAGTTCTGCATTCTGCCTCCAGTTATATTACTTAGTGTTATTTCATGCTTCGTCCAAAACACAAACTTCCCATCACCCACATTGTACATTTATTTTTTGCTGAAGATTTGCTCACGACCCTCCCCTGTCTCTATCCCATTGGAGACACTGTGTCTCCACTTGACATCTTATTAAATGACTGTCCTTGTGTGAAGGCAAACTGAGCGCCAATCTATTCAGCCCCATCTTCCAAATCATTATTCTGGATTGTAAACCGGTGATAAACTCACACTGATCCCGGATGAATTCCACTCGTGACAGCTTTCCAATCTAAAAATAAGTAATCATCACTATTCTGTATTTCCTGGTAGCTGACCAGGATTCCCTGTTCCTGTGCATGGCCTCCTGCTATGCTGTGTAGATGGTTGTCGATTTCTGATCTCAGTGATCCTCCTTCCAGCCATGTGTTTTCAGATAATCAGCTGGAGTTCGTACTGTAAATGTTCCTGATCACTGAGAGTTTAGAAGATGAACACAGAATATGGACGAACATTTGGGGGGAGCGCTATCCGTTCAAACATGTTGTCTTTCTGATGCAGCAATAGAATCATTCTAGAATATCTTTCATGTGCTCAATTTTGATCTTTCGACCCTGAGCAGGGGGGAGATTTCCTATAGACTGATTAACATGTGTCCCCTTAACAACACAACCAATAATCCTCATCATTAATTTCATTGTTGGTTGTTGCTGCTGTATTGAATAATTGCCGCAGTCACTACATCTTAAAATAAACCATTCTCTTTGAGAGGTGACCTTATAGATGTTACTTAAATCATGAGGGGCATTGATAGAGCAAATAGGCAAGGTCTGTTCCTTTAGGTAAGGGAATCCAGAACTACAGGGCATAGTTTTAAGGCGAGGGGCAAGATATATAAGGGATCTGAGGGGCAACTTGTTCACATAGTGTATGCTGTGTGTGTGGAATGAGCTGCCACTGGAAGTGTTTGAGGCTGGTATAATTACAACATTTAAAAGTCAACCAGATGGGTTTATGGAAAGGAATGATTCAGAGGGATATGGGCGACATAATGGCATATGAAGACATCTGGTTGGCACGGATGAGTTGGACCGAAGTGTCTGTTTCCCTGATGTATATCTCTATTGCATTGTGATTGAATCCTTCATTCTATTCCCGGGTATCACCTTAGATGGGCGGAATGGGGTTCCTCCTACCTCATTGCAGTGATACTGTCTGGCTGAATGGGGTCTTCCTCTCCCTCTGTAACAGCCTCAACGGGTGCAGTGAGAGAACAACATTGGATAGGAACTTCAGACACCTGGTCAGTTTATACAGATCATGGCTCGTCTATTTGCGGCTGAAAACCTCTTTGCTGTCTATTCCCAATAAATACTGACTCCCCTGTCCAACAAAGGTCATTCAAGATGAGCCTTGAATATCATCAATGACCCCCCACTACGTTTCGTCATTTACATAAGAAGTATAGTTAGTACGTTTGCAGATGACATCAAAATTGGAGATGTAGTGGACAATGAAGAAGGTTACCCGAGATAACAATGAGATCTTGATCAGTTGGGCCAATGGTCTAAGAAGTAACAGATGGAGTTTCAGTTAGATAAATGCGAGGTGCTGCATTTTTGGAAAGCAAATCTTGGCAGGACTTCTACACTTAATGGGAAGGTCCTCGGGAGTGTTGCTGAACAAATAGACCTTGGAGTGCAGGTTCATAGCTCCTTGAAATTGGAGCAGCAGGTAGATAGGATAGTGAAGAAGGCGTTTGGTATGCTTTGCCTTATTGGTCAGAGTATTGAGTACAGGGTAAGGAGTTAATATTGCAGCTGTACAGGACAATGGTTAGGCCACTGTTGGAATATTGCATGCAATCCTGTCTCCTTCCTATCGAAAAGGATGTTTTGAAACTTGAAAGGGTTCAGAAAAGATTTACAAGGGTGTTGACATGGTTGGAGGATTAGAGCTATAGGGAGAGGTTAAATACGCTGGGGCTGTTTTCCCTGGAGCATCGGAGGCTGAGGGGCGATGTTACGGAGTTTTATAACATCATGAGGGTAATGGATAGGATAAATAGACAATGTTTTTTCCCTAGGTGGAGGAGTCTAGTACAGGGAGGCATTGGTATCGGGTGAAGGAGAAAGATATAAAAGAGAACTAAACGGCAACTTTTTCCACGCAGAGGGTGGTACGTGCATGGAACAAGCTGCCAGAGGAAGTGATGGAGGCTTGTACAATTGCAACATTTAAAAGGCACCTGAATGCCTATATGAATAGTCGGGTGTTGCATGGATATAAGCCAAGTGCTGGCATGTGGGACCACACTGGTTTGGGATATCTGGTCGGCATAGGTGAAGTGGAACGAAGGATCTGTTTCCGTGCTGTACATCTCTACGACACTATGGCCCAGTCTTCACTGTTCCCTGAGGTTGAGAATACCACAGACAGCACTACCCTAAGGAGATAGGAACATCGTTATCTCAATGTTAAATGGTTGAACCTCTAAATTTAAAAGTGTCTGAACCTCACAGCAAGTCAACTTCTCGTTATTTAAACGAAGGCACAGCCAATAGGAAATACATAGACCATTCAGTCCCTTTAACTTATCCCACATTCCCACTTCCTCTGTTCGGTAAAGTATTCATCAAATTCAGCCTCCACTGCTCTTTTGTGTCGACATTTCAGATCGCGTTAGCCACAGAGCAAATGACATTGTTGCAAAACTATAGTATTGGGTCCATCGAGTCTGATCTGCTGTCCCACCAAGGCTGACATCTGTCTCAAAACATTCTCCCACAAGTTCACTGTAAGCCTTGATCCCCTTATCAATCAGAATATATGTATATCTATCTTAAAGACAAAGCTGTGTCTGTGTCTCTGTATGTCTTTGTGTGTGTGTGTTTCAGGTTATTGGCAGGAGGCAGAGGGTGTGGAGGAGGCTTGTCTTTGGGACTGGAGGCCTGTGACCAGTGGAGTTCCACAGGGATTGGTGTAGGATCCACTTTGGTTGTCACTTATATCAATGATTTAGATGAGAATTCTAGAAGGCATGGTGATCAAGTTTACGGATGATACCAAGATTAGTAATACAATGGAAGGTGAAGAAGGTTTCATAAGATTATAAAGAGAGGTTAACAAATTGGATCGATGATTCATCGAGTTGTACAGCACAGAAACCAGATGTCCTAAATTAACTTATTTGAATTTTCCACCATTTGTTCCATATCCCCCTAAACATTTCCAATTCATGTCCCCATCCAAGTGCCTTTTAAATGTTGTAATTGTAACAGCCCTCCACCACTTCGTCTGGCAGCCCATTGCATATACGCACCACCCTCTGTGTGAAAATGGTCACTTTTAGGTCCCTTTTAAATCTTAATTCTACGTCCACGAGTTTTGGACTTCCCTGCACTGGGGTAAAGACCCTGACTATTCACCCTATCCATGGTCTTCATGATTTCTGTCTGTGTTCTCTGTCAACCTTGGGCCTAAGTTCTGAAATTCAATACAGACATCTCTTCCTTCTCCAACACATCACAATCCTAAAGTTGTTTTAATCAACTTGTTCAGCCACATAATGAAACACCTCTGTGGGATTTGAATCTAGACTTTTGAGCTCAGAGGTAGGGACACGACCACCACTTGGCAATAGTCCCTAAAGCTGCAACATTACTTCCCTCTGTGTTTATTCATCAGTCTGTTTTGAAATACTGTGACATACCTCTGTGACAGACAGGAGTTGAATCCAGACCTTCTGGTGCAGAGTGAGAGACACTACCACGCAAGTTCAGGTATTGGAATATAACGCAGAGCTCCGGCTCAGAGGCATGGGCGTTACCCACTGCACAAGACTTAAACCATTCCCAGATTTTGGGTCACATATTAACTGTCAGCTTTCAGCTCAGTGTGAATTCATTAAAATTTGTTTCACTTTTACTGAATTACACAGTTAAAAGAATTACATTGTTCAACAGATGAAAGATACTTACCACAAATGTAGGATGTTGAGTTTATGTGCTCTGCCTTCGAGACAAACTATGAAGATCATTAATTGTTTGTCTATGATTTCCATCTTAAGTGGCTATTATCTGATATCTACAATATGAGGGAAAGACATCCTGCAGACACAGTCTGCACTATAAAGGATCTGGTCAGATACTTATCACGAAACACCAGAGACAGAAAAACGCATACTTTTTGGATCAAAAGCACTAATCACTCTTTCCCGCCTTAACGTGTGACTGCCCTCTTCTTAAAACCACGAAATGACTTAAGGCAACGGACTACTTTCCAGCCTTTCTTCCCAAGTGCTATCACTCACTGGGCGGAGGAGTGGCAGATGGAGTTTAACTTCGATAAATACAAGGTATCACAATTTGATAAAACAAACAAGGAGAGGACATACACAATTAAATGTCGGACCATTGCTTTTGTTGTAGAACAGAGGAGTTTCTGCTATATTTTTTTGATGTTTGCATCATGTGTAGGCATGGTGGTTATGACGGCATTTGGGTTGCTGGCCTTCATTGCTCACACTTTTGAGTACAGGAGTTGGAACATTATCTTCTGGTTTTGCTGGACATTTGTGAGGTCTCTCCTGGAGTACTGTGTGCAGTCAGGTCACCCAATCACATTGGGGATATTATTGAACTGGAGACGATTCAGAAAATATTTGCCAGGTTGATGCTGGGAATGTTGTGTTTAAGTAATAAGGACAGGCTGGATGGACTGGGACCTTCCCCACTGCAGCGGAGAAGGTTGAGACCTTCTAAACAATATGAAGATTTATAAAACAATGAGGGGTAGAGATAATGTTAAATGGCAGGTGTCTGTTCCTTAGGGTAGTGGATTTCAAGACTGAGAATAATTTTAAGGTGACAGGAGCAAGTTTTACAGAAAGCATAGTGTCATAGAGCTGTCCAGCCATGGATCAGACCCTTCTAACCAACTCGTCCCTACTGACCAGATGTCCGACATTAATGTAGTTCTATTTGCCAACATTTAGGTCATATACCCCTCAACAAATCCAATTCATGTGCCCATCCAGATGACTTTTAAATGTTGTAATTGTCCCTGTCTCCACAACTTCATCTGGCAGCTCGTTACATATAAAGCACCCTCTCTTTGAAAACTTTGCCCCTTACATCCTTATAAGCCTTTCCTGTCTGACTTTCAACCTATGTCCTCTAGCTTTGGAGATTGCGACCCTGGGGAAAAGACCTTGGCTATTGACACTATCCATTCCACTTATGATCTTATAAACCTCTAAGATATCTCTCAACCGCTGATGCTACAGACAAAATTGCCCCGGCATATTCAGCATCTCCATAAATCTAACAACATCCCACCCTGGCAATATCTTTGTAAATATTTTCTGAATTCTTTCAGGTTTTACAAATCCTTCCTTCAAGAGCGACACCGTAATTGCATTCAATAGTGGCCTAACCAATGTCCTGTACAGCCGCAATATGACCTTCTAACTCCTACATTCAATGCACTGACCAACAACGACAAGCATACGAAACGCCTTCTTCACTATCCTGTATACCTGCGACTGCACTTTCAAAGCACTATGAACCTGCTCTCCAAGGTCTCTTGGTTTAGCAACACTCCCCAGGGACTTAACATTAAATGTATAAGCCAAGCCTTGACTTTCCTTTCCAAAATGCAGACTTCACATTTATCTAAATTGAACTCCATCTGCCACTCCTCAGCCCATTCGTCTATTTGATCAAGATCCAGTTATACTCTGAGGTAATCAGTTTCTCTGTCCACTGCACCTTCAATTTTGATGTCAAATCTGAATTTATTAACGATACCTCCTGTTTCACTTTCAAAACACTAATGTAAATGATGAACAACAGTGGACCCAGCATCAGTCTTTGTGGCACACCACTGGTCACGGGCCTCCAGTCTGAAAAACAACCCTCCACCACCACTATCTGTGCTCTATCTTTGAGCTAGTTCTGTATCCAAATGGCTAGATCTCCTTGTGTTCCATGAGATCTCACCTTGCTAACCAGTCTCCCAAGGGGAACCTTACTGAATTCCAAATGGATCACGTCCACTGCTCTGCCCTCATCAATCCTAATTGTTACTTCTTCAAGAAAAAAATAATCAACTTCGTGAGACATGATCTCCCATGCACAAAGCTATGTTGACTTTCCATTATCAGTCCTTGCCTTTCCAAATACTTGGAAATCCTGTCGTTAGGATTCTCTCCAACAACTTGCCAACACCGATGTCAGGCTCACTGGTCTATTGTTCCCTGACTTTTCGTTGCCAGTTTGTATAATAATGGCAACACGTTGGTCATGTCACATCTTCCAGCATCTCATCTGTGGCTATTGATGATAAGAACATCTCATCGAGATTTCCAGCAATCACATCTCGAGCATCCCACAGTGTACTTCTGTTCAGGATCTATGATGTGCATTTTTATGACACATCATTTTGTTCATTTATGGCAATAACGTCCTCAGAAGTGATAGATGTGGCTAAAGTTGCAACGTTTAAAAGACATTTTATGAAGTACAAGAACAAGAGGTTTACAAAACTATGGTCCAAGCGCAGGAATGTGGGACTAGTTTAGTTTAAGATTATCGTTAGCATTGAGTGCATGGGCCAATTGGTCTTTTTCAAACCCCCTGTATAACTCTATGGATCCCTGTGTGTTTGCATGTCCAAGTATGCATACACATATTTCTGTCGATTTGTGTGTGTCTATATGTGTATCTGTGTGTATCTACCTCTCTGTGTGTTCTGCATTAGTGTGTGTATGCATGTTTGCATCTTTAACTCTACATCTGTGTGCAATGGGAACTGGTTTGTTTTGAGGTGAATCATTCAAAGGGGTTCCATGCCTCCATTCCTCCCCCTCCCTCTCCCTCTGTCTCTCCCTCTTTTGCTGAAAGAGATAGAATGCCATGCTCTGCCGGTGTGTTTTAGGACTTTTCAATCCTTTCTTACATGTAAGATTACTTGTAATGGTCACAAAACATTGCATTTTACAGGATGTGTGTGTGTGTCAATGTGTGTGTGTGTCAATGTGTCTGTGCCTATATGTTTATATGTATGTGTGTGGAGCTGTGTGCATGTATGTGCGTCTGTGTGTGAGCATGTCTTTGTGTGTCATTGTTCTGTGTGTGTCCATGCCTGTGTGCCTGTGTACATCTGCGTGAGTGCAAGCGTGTGCATGTGTGTGCGGAATGTGGGTGTCTGTGTATGGGGAGATTGTGGGTATCTGTCTGTTTGTGTGTGTGTGAGTCTGTGTGTGCCTGTGTGTTGGTTTGTATGTGTGTATCTTCTGTGTGGTGTATGTCAGTGCGTATGTGCCTTTATCTGTGTGCCTGTGTGTGTATATCTGTCTGTGTGTGCATCTGTGTGCCTGTATGTGTGTGTGCGTGTCTCTGTGTGAGGCTGTGTGTGTCTGTGTCTGTATGTATATGTGTGTTTGCATGTGTCTGCGTCCGTGTTAATGTGTGTGTCTGTTTGAGTGTGCATATCTGTTTGTGTGTGTGTGCGGTCGCATATATGTGCATATGTGTGGAGTGTGGGTGTCTGTGTTTGTTAGTGTATGTGACTGATTGCGTATGTCTATGTGTATGTATCTGTGTGTGCCTGTGTGTGAGCGTATGTGTGCATGTGTGGGGAATGTGGGTGGCTGTGTGTGGGGGGAATGTGGATGTCTTCGTGGGTGGGAAGTGTGGCTGTTTGTGTGTTTGTGCATGTGTCAGTATATGTGTGTATGGGCCTCTGTCTGTCTGTATGTGCGTGTTTCTGTGTTGAAAGAGTGTGGTGCTAAAAAAAAGCACAACCGTTCAGGCAGCATCCAAGGAGCATGATACTCGAAATATTGAGCATAACCCCTTCATTATGAATGAGGGTTATAGGCCAAGGGGACTGAGGGATAAGTGGGAGGAGAGGGGAAGGTAGCTGGGAAGGCAATTGTTAAATGAAGGTGGGGTGAAGTTGATAGGTCAGAGCTGAGGGTTGAGTGGATAGGTGGGAAGCAACATGGACAGGTAACACAGTTCAAGAAGGACGTGCCGAGTTGAACGGTTGGATCTGGGATAAGGTGGGGGGAGGGAAAATGAGGAAACTGGTGAAATATGTGGCTGTGTGCGTTGTGTCTGTGTGTGTGCGCATGGGAGTGTATGTGTGTGGATTGGCGTGTGTCCGTCTCTGTGTGTCAGTTTGCGTGTCTGTGTGTCTCTCTGCATCAGTGTGTGTGTGTGTGTGTGGGTGGGTGTGACTGTGTCTGTGAGGGTGTGGGATGGCTGTGAGCACGTGTGTCGTGTTTGTCTGCGTGCAGGTGTAGATGTGTCTGCGTGTGTATCTGTTTCTGTGAGTATGTGTGCACTTGTTTATGCTTCTGTGTCTGACTGCGTGTGTGTTTGCATCTGTATGTGTCTGTTCCTGTGAGTATGTTTGTGTGTATGTGTGTCTGTGTATGTGTCTGTGTGTGTGTCTGTGTGTGTCTGTTTGTCTGAGTGTGTGTGTGTGTTTCTGTGTCTGTGTGTCTGCGTTTGTGTGTGCCTGTTTCTGTGAGTGTGTGTGTATGTGTATGTGTGTGTGTGTTGTGTATCTGTGTTTGTTTTTGTGTGTTGATGGTGCTGTGAGCTGCTTCCCTCCCTCTGTCCCTCCCAAACTGAATCCCTGATGATTTTCACCGTCCACGCCCAGTGGTGTGGGGAGGCCAGCTGGGACTGACAGCAGCATAAAGCTCAGCAGGTCTGCCAGCATCTGCGGACAGTAGTGAAAGGCCACGTCCTCAGAGCTCGTGTCAGGGGGATATTACATCACTTTGAGCACATAGGGACTGCCAGACTCGCTCCACGCTGATACACACAAATAGACACACACTAATACAGAGACATCGAGACACTCAGTAATGTACAGAAGCTAATACAGACATGGATTGTCTGTCCGTATTTCTCTTGATCCACCGTAATCTTGTCAATATTTCACGTACTCTGTCTGGTGTGTGTCAATATTTAAGACTGGCAGTGACGGTGGTCAGGGAGCGTGTTCGTATTGCACTTGCTCACAATAGTGAGTGAGTCAGTATTTCTGTGTGACAGTGGCGTGTGACTGTAGGACAATTTCAATATTTGCAGATACCAAACCTGGAAGAGTTATAAAGTCTATAGAGGACAATGTGAACTCCAACTGGACAGTGGCACATTGGTGTAGTTTTCAGATTTATGGCAGATCAGGATCAATGCAGAGCAGTGTGAGGCAATGCACCTTGGTAGGAATAACTCTGAAAGTCAATATAAAACATTCTGTGCTGAAAATGTGTTGCTGGCAAAGCGCAGCAGGTCAGGCAGCATCCAAGGATCAGGAGAATCGACGTTACGGGCATAAGCCCTACATCAGGAAGAAGGGCTCAAGCCCGAAACGTCGATTCTCCTGCTGCTTGGATACTGCCTGACCTGCTGCGCTTTTCCAGCAATATATTTTCAACTCTGATCTCCAGCATCTGCAGTCCTCACTTTCTCCTCGAAGATAAAACATTCTGTACCATTTTAAAGGGCTATAGGAGCAGATTATATATGAAAATACCTTTATTCAATGCCCTCATTCTTGTAATCTTGCTCTCTAATGAATCAATCCTCCAGTTAATCACACTATCTATCTTTTCCTCCATATTGCCACAACATGTTCTCAGTTAATTAACTGTCTGTTTCTGTCTTTGCTGTGAATCTCTCTGTCCCTCTGTAGCTTTCCCAGGCATTGGTTTTTTGCTCTCTATTGTATCGAGTGCTGGCATAGTGAAGATCAGAAACATTGACACAGTTTATGACAGGCTGATGTTCACTTCCCGGTGTGTTTCATTTGGTGCTCCATGGACGGGATGGGGTGTGTTGTGTGCGTCAGGCTGTTGTTCATTTCCCGGTGTGTCCCACGTACTGCTCCATGGATGGGGGTGGTCGTGGTGTGTCGTGCTGGTGTTCACTGCCTGGTGTGTCCCATGTGTTGCCCCATGCTGGAAAGGCGGAGTGTGTTTCAAGCCGTTGTTCACATCCTGGTGTGTCCCATGTGGTGTTCCATGTTCACGGATGGGGTTTTGTGTCGGGCTATTCACATCCTGGTGTGTCCCATGTGCTGCTCCATATTGGAAATGTGGGTGTGTGTCGGACTGTTATTCACTTCCCGGTGTATCCCATGTGGTGCTCCATGATGTAAAGGCGGGGTGTGTGTCAGGCTGTTGTTCACTTCCCCGTGTATTCCAAGTGGTGTTCCATGGAAGGGGTTGGGTGGGTGTGTCAGGTCTGTTGTTCACTTCCTGATGTGTCCCACTGCTGCTCCATGTTGGAAATGGAACTGTGTATCGGTCTGTTGTTCACTTCCCGGTGTGTCCCATGTGCTGCTCCATATTGGAAATGGAACTGTGTATCGGTTTGTTGTTCACGTCTCGGTGTGTCCCATTGCTGCTCCATGTTGGAAATGGGTCTGTGTATCGGTCTGTTGTTCACTTCCCGATATGTCCCATGTGGTGTTGCATGTTCACGGGTGGGGGTTTACGTCAGACTATTATTCACTTCCCGGTTTGTCCCATGTGCTGCTCCATGTTGGGAATGGGGGTGTACATCAGTCAGTTATTCATTGCCTGATGTGTCCCACGTGTTGCTCCATGTTGGAAATGGGTGTGTGTGTCGGCCTGTTCACTGCATGGTGTATCCTTTGTAGTGCTCCATGTTGGATAGGGGTTTCAGCAGCTTTGACTCACATATTTGAAAGATGGTCTGTGCCTATTCACTAAACGTCTGACTTCTGTAACTGTCCCTCTGAGTCGATCGTGTTGCCAGTAACACGAGGAAGCCCCTTGAGTAATATTGTAAAGGACCAGGTATCTAACATCTCTGACAATGCTGTCACGTTAAAA
The DNA here is from genome assembly GCF_047496795.1 of Chiloscyllium punctatum. Classification (NCBI taxonomy): domain Eukaryota; kingdom Metazoa; phylum Chordata; class Chondrichthyes; order Orectolobiformes; family Hemiscylliidae; genus Chiloscyllium; species Chiloscyllium punctatum. The sequence continues at coordinate 35,489,962 of NC_092756.1, forward strand.
AAGTTTTTTTTGCGCCTTTTCTTTCAAGAGAGATCTTAAATGTCGAACTGCCGACTACAAACGACTCAAGAATATAATTTAAGAGGTTCTTAAGTTTTGTTTTTAAATAGTTATAACAACGGCCAGCTATCACAGACCAGACTTTCCACTTTTTCTGAGCTGCAACAGTCACCAAATGCTTAGGGTCAGAGAAGGGACGGACAATTCAGTAAATGATCCTTTGTTGCTATACTCTCTGAAATCTGTCTTGATGCTGTTTCCTCCTGAATTGGAGAACTACATGCAAGACTGAAGGGCCTTGGATGTTTCTTTATGCCAAGGGATGAGGTTATGAGTTGTTAGTTCATTGTAACACTTCATTAGTAGACAGTATTTATCGATTATTCTGTTAAGGTTTCCGGTAGTTAAGTTATTCTAAACTCCTCTTCTTTTTATGAATTCTTATTAGAGAGATTAAATAAATTGCGTTTTGCTTGAAATGAGTGGTCTGACCAGCTGCATCACATATGGCACACTCATTTCACATCTACCTTTACTATAATACAAGGTTGGCGTCCAGGCGACAAATACTAAAGTATTTTAAGCCCATCTGGTCTGGTCCACAGCAAACTGGGCACACTTACCCTGTTCGAAACTGACAATTCCAAATTGGGTTCAGAATTATAATCCCTACAGTGTGGAAACAGGTCATTTGGCCCATCAAGTCCACACCAACCCTTCGAAGAGTAAGCCACCCAGACCCATTCCCCTCCCCATTACTCCATATTTGCCCATGACTATTGCAACTAACCTGCACATTCCTGAAAAGTATGGGCAATTTAGCATGGCCAATTCACCTAATTAGCACATCTTTGGGCTGCGGGAGGAAAACGGAGGACTGGGAGAATGTGCTCAGGGAGGTTGTCGGGCTCAAAGGCTGCATCTGGGTATTTAAGAGGGTCTTTTGCTCCAGGTGTTTAATTCGATTGGTTTGAACAGTGCTTTGTGTAGTAATTTTCTTTCTCTCTGGAAGAGTCGTCTGGGTATGGAAGAAGTGAAGTTCGAGATTTTACAAAAGGTGAGCAAGGTAAAACTGTTAGAATTGGCAGACAAACTGGAGTTAGGTTTGTGTTTGTCTGTGAGAAAAGGAGAGATAATTACAGCTATAGCTTGGCATTAAAATGTTGGTGGAGACATCATCAGAATCATTGGAAATGGCTGGAATTCATTTGCAAACGAGGCAGCCGGAACACAAAATAGAATTGAGACAGTTTGGAATATGATTAAAAGTAGAATTAAAAGAAAAGGAGAGGGAGAAGAAAGACAGAAAAAGAACGAAAAAATGCAGAAAGAGAGAGAGATTCAACTTTAAAAGTAAACAATTTGAGAGGAAAGTCGACTTAGCAGGGTAGAGATAAAGGGAGACGGTAGGTTGAATGAGGAGTATGTAGGGGTCATACATTTAAGCTGATTGGCGGAAAGTATAGTGTGGATTTCAGAGGCGGGTTCTTTACGTAGAGAATTGTAGGAACATGGAATGCGTTGCCAGTAGCAGTTGTGGAAGCGAGGTCATTGGGGATATTTAAGAGACTGCTGGACATGCATATGGTCACAGAAATTTGATGGTTTGTATATTAGTTTTACCTTACATGAGGATCAATGGTCGGCACAAAATCGTGGGCTGAAGGGCCTTTTCTGTGCTGTACTGTTCTATGTTCTATGATAGTGAGCAACTCCATGGTAGCCAAAGGCCTGATGGGGATCTGCTTAAATATGTACAGGCATTGTCTACATTTGCTGAGAAGGATGGGGAAGCCATTTTAATTTCATTTGAGAAAGTCGTTAAATGAATGCGGTGGCCAGTGACGATGTGGATTTAGTTGATCCAAACAAAGCTGGTAGGTGTAAGGGGTGAGGTATTTGCATCCCTATCGGAGAAGGGACCTGGAGAGTATGAGGAGGTGAAGCAAGCCATCTGTACTGCATACAAACATCCGACAGACAGCGTTTTAGGAATCTAAAAATAGGGTCCCTGGTTAAACGTACATTGAGTTTGAAAGGATCTAACAAAGTAATTTTGAAAGATGGGGAAGGGTATTAAAAGCAGAGCAAACCTATGGAACTCGTAGAGAGATCCTTAGTTTGGAGGAGTTCAGAAATTCACTTCCTGTAGTTGTGAGAACTCGTGTGTGAGAGCAGTTTGTTAAAGTCGCAAGATTAGAAGCAGAAATGTCTTATGATGATCAGTTGGTCCATAAATCAAAGTTTGGTTTCTGTGAGGGATTGAGAAGAATGTGCGAGATCTTCTTAAAACATATACCTGTGAGAGTAAGGTTTACTGACATAGGCCAGGAGTAACCAGTAAAGTGGTTACAACATTAAGATGTACAGAAAGATTTAATTATTTTAAGTTGAGACATGAGGAGACATGTCACTGAGAAGGACAGTGAGAGTGATAAGATTTGCTCCATTATGAAATGTATGGTTGGAGTGTCCGCTGAAACCATCAACAGAAATATTTCACAATGGGAAGGAGGCCTTGAGCTTGGTGTTAGTTTTACAATAATTCAGCATTTAAATTGCAAATAACTTGCCTGAGACAAACTTATATACGATCATCACGCCTCAACGTTTTTGGATAAATTGAGGGAGAGAACTTCTGGTCTGTTCAGCTAGACGTTATTATTGTTGCCATTCAATTTAGATGAATAAAGACGGAGGCGTTCTGTGGCAGGAGTAAACTGACTGAAATAGAATGGAGTTCTGAATGTTTGCATACTTAGTGTCAATGCAATATGTACAGTAGTCTACTGAAACAGTAAGACTAACCGGTTTAAAATGAGGCCATAATTGTATATTAATGTTTCGGGTTTTTTTTCAAAGGGGGAGTTGTGACGATATTTTCACTCCAAAATGGTTATTTTCTCTTGAAGTCTTTTATTTGAAGAGAGGTCTGAAAGGCAGAGGTGAAGAACTGCCTACTGACAACGGCTCAAGTAAATACCTGAGGAAGACTTTCGGTTTTATCAAAATGGTGGGAACAATGGAAGGGCAGTGGCCAGCTCTCCCAGACCAGGACACATCGGTTTGTTTTTAGCTGCAGCATTCAGAAGCTGCTCGGGGTCCCTGAAAGGTTGGACGTTTCGATACATGATCCCCAGCTGCTATTCTCTCTGAAATCTCTCTTGAAGCGGTTTCCTCCTAGATTGGAGAACTGCATGTAAGATTCTGTTTTTGAATTTACCTTTTTGCCAAGGGGGATGTTTATGGGATGTTACTGTATTAGCACTGTTAATTAGTAGAAGGCACTGTATCCATTGTTTGCACAAGTGTTACAATAGAGAAGCTATCCCAACTAGTTCTTCTCTTTGATTGTGTTTTAACTAGAGCGTTTGAATAGATTATATTTTGCTTAACTTTGAGTGGTTTCACCAGTCGCAACACATCTGGAACGTCCAATTCATGTCTACATTTAAAATAAGGAAGCGTTAGTGTCTGGGCTGCCTTCTTAAAACACGTGTAGCTGAGGGGCTTCTGACTGGACTACCGTTATGGAAAAGTTAGTGGAGGTGTTGGGGGTATTATGCTGGAGGTTTTGCTGTGAGCTGCCGCAGATATTCAGGAAGACCTGAGGATTTATTGACCCAACTTTGGTCAGAGCATTGGAACTGTAACTACAGAATCTTTGTCTGTAACATTAACACCAAACAGAGCAGAGGCTGCAGGGAGGGGAAGCTCTGAAACACGGAATGAGTGTATGTGGGGAAAATAATTTGTCCTATCTGTCTGTGTCTTGGCCTGGACAAGCACACACTCTCACTCTCCCCCTTATAAACACCAATGCACACCCTCCCTATCTGCCCCACGCACAAATTCATACTCCCCCTCTATCACATGCACACATACATATTCCGTTGTGTCACATGCATGCATACACACCCTCTTTCTCTACCTTCCACGCTCACTCATACTCTTCCCTCACACTCTCTCTCTCGCATACATACTGTCTCTCTCTCCCCTTCACAAAAGCGCACACACCCTCTCTCCCTTTCACACGCACAAACACACACACGAACACACGTACACACAGAAACACAGACGCATGTGTATGCATATAAATTTGAGGGGTTCATTTACACTTGTTCATATGTATTTGCATATATAATCTATTTTGTTCCAAATACATACAATTTGTACACAATTGTTCAATGTGGTATTTATCACCTTCTTATTTGCAAATGAACCCAGTCTGACTCCAGGTGAAGACACAGACAGACTCCAAATAAGACCTCACGCCTAGAATGCATTGTCTGATCGGAGGGGTCACCTCCTTTCATCGATAATACCTGAAGGTATCTCCAGGCAGCGACATGAAAGAAAAGCAGAGACTTGCATATTAATCAAGCAAAACCTATCCCTTCATTCTAATTGATTAAAGATTTAAGAGCCATCTTCGATGTGTTCAATTCATGCGCATGAGTTGTACACACTTTGATCTTTTCCTTATAAATCCTGTCTCTAAGTCTTCTTCTCTCCCTAACACCTGGTAAAGAAACAGCTCCCAGAAATCTAGTGTTTTTAAGTAAACCTGTTGGACTATAATATGGTCTCGTGTGGATTTTCACCTTGTCCAACTGAGTCCAAAACCAGCATCTTCATATCATGGTTTTTATTAGTTAGCCAATACTCTCTCCGAGCATTTTTCTCTTTCTAATTCAATGTGCTCTTGTCTTACATATTCATGTTTTGTGAGGCATGCTTTGCATTTGCTTGTGGAAGTCCCGATATAATACATCTATCGGATCCCCTTTATCCATCTTGCTTGTCATATTATTTAAATGTTAGTCAAATCATTCAAACATGATTTATCCTTACTAATCCTACGTTAACGCTCATGGACCGTGGCTTGACATTGAAAATATCTCGTTATTAATTCCTTCATTCCAGATTCTAACAATTTGCCTTCAATCCCAATAATTTGTCCAATACTTTCCATTCCCTAGTGAAGTTGATTATTCTAAGTTCTTCCCTTTCTATAACCCGCACGTTCTCTTTCAATTCTTGTGAAACAAGCAGAAAGCTGTAAAAGATCTGCTCCAATTACTATGTAAGATGAACGTGTGGCTGATTGGATTCATTTAGTTTAATGTTTGATCAGGGATCGTCAGCATGAAGTCATCAGAGGGAAGTCATACCAAACGAATTTTATTGATATGTTTTGATGAGGTCATTTATATTTTTTTTAATCAACCAAGCCTTTGACAAAGCAGCACGGGGAAAACTGATAAAGAAAGTGCAGTGTCATGGTATCAAGGGTAACTTGGTAAGTGGCACTCAAATTGTCTTAGTGGCAGGAGACAGAGGGTCTTGGGAGAAGGCTGTTTGTGTGTCGGGAGACCAGTGTCCCCTGGTGTACCACAGGGATTCATACTGTGTCCCTGATTATTTGTGGTATTCATATATAATATAAATGGGAATGTGGAGGTGGGTGGGGGAGTGTAATAAGTAAGTGTATGTTTGAAGCAATGATTGGACGGGTAGTCGTCAGTTCAGAGCAAGGTCCTATGTTACAGGAAGATACAGATGGAATGGTCTGATGGGCAGATCGATGACAGATGTTATGCAACCCTGATTAATATGAGGTGATGTACTTTGGGAGAAGGAACCATGCAGGGGAGGACTCAATGCAGAGTGGCAGCACACTGGGAAATGCAGACGGTGCTTCTCTACACAACCCTGAATGTGATTGGAAAGGGTAATAAGTTAGTTAAGAAGTCACATGCAACTGTTGGCATAACTTTTATTCAACGAGACATAGATTGTAAGAGTTATACAGGATCTTGGTTAGGGCAGAATGGAATAAATGTGTGGTTCTGGAATTATAGGAAGGATGTGATTGCACTCTAGGGCTGCAGAGGAGGTTCACCAGGATATTCCCTGGGATGGAGCATATCAGCAATGGAGAGAGGCTGAATAAGCTCGGGTTGTTTACCTTGGAGCCGAGAAGGCGGAGGGGGCGCAATTCAGAAGGATAAGATTATGAGGGACATGGATAGGATGGATGGACAGCAGCTGTTCCTTTTTGTCAAAGGACCAAGAACAAGAAGCAGACTTTTAAACTGAAGGGTTTGAGGTTTAAAGAGGATTTGAGGTTTGTTTTTCACCAGAGGGTGTTGGGGTCAGGAATGCACTTCCTGAGAAGGTAGTTGTGATGGGTAATCTCACAACCATTAAACAGTAATTGGATCAACACTTGAATTGTCATAACATTTATGTCTACTGATCACATGTAAGAAGGTAAGACTAATGTAGATCATGATGTTTTATTTTGACGGAACATAGTCTACGCTTCTGTGATTGTTCCACTGTGGAAGAAGTGGCAGTTAGGAAGATAAATGGTGTGTTGACTTTCATTTTAGGAATATTTGTGTACAGGGGTATGGGTGTGTTACTGTAGCTGTGCAGGACTTCAGTTTATCATCAGGTTTAGGTACACATGGTTCTGACTCTGGCATGTTCACCCTCACTCGTCACCGAACCATAGATTAGCTTGATGGTCATGGGAAATTAAGGGATTATCCTGGGGGAGAAGTTACAGATTACGATTGAATACAATTCTGCTGCTGCTATTTTGATCTAAAGCACCACATGAATGTCCCTTTTGAGTTGCAATATCTGCAATTCACATCTACTGTCTATTCCACAGTACACACCGAGACCCATCCACCCAACAGCTCTGTACTAAGTGACCTACTCTAGTTTGTCATGTCGGAACACTTCCATTTTCATATTCTCATTCCACTGAGGGTCTCTCCTTGATGTCATGGCCTCCAACTTATTACCCTCCTTAAACACTTTATAATATTCATTTGATTGTTTTCCATTCCCATAATACCATCATCTGCGTTTGATGCGAAAGCCTTATTTAGTTGCAGCGCCAATGAATGTGCGCACCCAGTGCTATTGTCCACTTTCTGGTGTACAGCGCTCCATGTCAAACAGGGCGTTCTAGCAGCTTTGACACACGTCTGTGGAACTTGTTCAAAAACAGAAATTGCTGAAGAATCTAAGCGGGTCTGGCAGCATCTTGTGGAGTGAATGTAAAGTTGATCTTTCAGGTCCAGCTTCGACAAAGCTCGTAGTTTCTCCAGTAATACTTGCATTTTTATTTCCAGTATCCATAGTTATTTAATAATTGAAAATGTGTTCTGTGCCTATTCATTTCTGGAGAAACTCAACAGGTGTGGCTACATCTGCAGAGACAGAGAAACAGAGTTAGCGTTACAAGCCGAATGTGAAAGTACTTTAGAACTGAAAAGGATTGGAAACTGGGTTTTTTAATCCGTTGTCAGAGGTGAGGGGTGGGTGACGGGGAAAAATGAGCATTGCAAAAGATAAACGGGTTTTTATCAGTGGCGACCGAGAAGATGATGTGAAATAGCTTTAAATTAAGATGCGAATCGGGGAAAAGGGTTCTCTCTATCGAGTGCAAGATAAAGAAGTCACAACCACATAAGGTCATAGGGAGGCCAGGAGAAAGCATGCATGAAAAATGGAGAATGGCCATAGTGGGATCAGGCTGTGAAGTTATGGAACTGAGTATTAACCTCTACAGGCTGTAACGTACCAAAGTGTAAACTGAAGTGTTATTCGAGCTTGGGTTGTGTTTCATTAAGACATTTCGGCAGCCCAGAACTGAAGTGTTAGCATGAGAGCAAGGTAGGTAATTGAAATGGGATGCGATGAGAAGGTCAGGATTATTCCTCCAGAGTGGGCGTGTTACCCAATGCAGTCTCTGTTTGGTCTCCCCAGTGTAAAGGAGACTGCATTGAGAGCAGCAATGGCAGGAGACTGGATTGAAAGAGCAAAAGTGAAATGCTGCTTCACCTGGAAGGTGTGACTGGGGCCTTGGACAGTGAGGAGGGAAGAGGTGAATGGGCAAGTGTGGCAGTTTCTTCAATTGCATAGGAAGGTGCCATGGGGGAGTGGGGAAGTGCTCGGGTAATGGAGGGTGTCACAAAGGGGATCGTTCCTGTGAAATGCTGACAGTGGACAGGCGGCAAATATTGTTTGATGGTGCTGTCCTGCTGGAAGGTGGTGGAAATGGCGGAGGGTGATTCTGTGAATGTGGATTCTAGTGCAGCAGGAAGTGTGGACAAATGAGGAATCTATTATTGTTCTGGGAAGGAGGGAACGGATTGAGGGTGGCACCGCGAGAGATGGGACAATGACAGCTGAAGGCCCTGTCCACCGGAGTTTGGGGATTTCTGTTTTGACGGAAAAGGAGGTCACGTCAGAGGCTGCCCACGAAAATGTGGCATCATCAACCAGAAACAACAGAGACAGAGAAAGTGGGAGAATGGAGTTAGCCTCCGCCAATCTTGTGCTCAGCCACATGTGGAAGCCCCACAAATGATTGAAAAGAACCAGATATGTAAATGTAGGATTTCTGCCTCACTTCTGGTCTGAAGGTGGATTTGACAATAGACCCAGAACAAGGTCAGTGAGTATACATGTGCAGACATTCAAATAGATAACCCATAATGCTCAGCAATTTTTTTTTCTATTGAAGTAGGATTCGATAAGAAGGTGAACCACCCATGGTTGACAAAGCTGTCAAGGGTAATATTGATGAGCGTTAGTGTAGGGCCAGGTTTAGGATGTTTATTCCAGGGACCTTGAGCAGATGCTGGCCATGACTTTCAGCTGTGCTTCCTGAATTACCCCCAGAATTCCCTGCCATTGCTGCTCCACCCTTTCCCTGCACGTCTCCACTTCCTGCTGCCAGGTTCTCCCTCTCAAATTACGGAGCACAATCTCTCACATTATGATCCCTACCCACTTCACCTGAAGCCCTTTGATCAAGCCTACCTTCTCTGCAGTAGCATCAAGCTGCGTTTTGTGATGCCACTTTGCCTCTGGTCTCAGTGTGGCTCGGCCTCTCCATTCATGCTGTTTTACATCTCCCACTCACATCTCATTCTGGAAAGTTTCCTTCTTTGAGTAAACCTTATTGAAAACACCTCTCCCCTTTGCACTGAATTCACACTGTCATCCAAATTTCCAAAAGTATACTCAGCCTTCATCTCACTCTGTATAAGAATTCCTTTTCTTACATAGATTTGGCCAGAAATAAGTTTTCACTGTAGAGATCATCATGCTCTTTAGACAAAGGAATTCAAGTACTTGACATCTTATTGGCACTAGTAAGAGTTTCACACTGCCTTAGTATTGTACCATGGACAAAAACAAATCACAATATGAAGTTTGGGCTGAGTGTTGTTTACCTATCATTTTGAATACTGTATCACATTAGTCGTGCTTATTTTAAAATGCTTGTTCTTGAAGCTAGTATCAGATGGAGTGTAGGAGGTTGAGGGGTGACATTCTAGATGTTTATAATATCATGGGAGGCATGGATAGGGTGACTAGCCAAGATCTCTTCGACAGGATAGCAGTATCCAAATATAGAGGACGTAGCTTTAAGGTGAAAGGGAAAAGATTTAAAAGGGACGAAGGAGCAATGTTTTCACACAGAGGGTGGTGTGTGTATGGAATGAGCTGCCAGAGGAAGAGTGGTAGATGCCAGTACAGCTACAACATTCCAAAGACATTTGGACAAACATATGAATGGGAAACGTTCAGAAGGATATGGGCCAAATGCAAGCAGATGGGACGAGTTTAGTTTGGAAAACCTGGTCAGCATGGACACATTGGACCAAAGTTTCTGTTTGTGACTGTATAAATTTAGAAAGCGAGGAAAAAGGAAGAAAAAATATAATATTAGCAAATTGGCAAGAAATATAAAATCAAGCAGGACGAGCTTTTCTGTGTATATAAAGAAAGTTCAAGATGAAAGTATGACCTTTGGAAGAAATGAAGTCAGGAAAGTATATTGAGGACGTTTGGAGGGTGTGCCTCGAGGGAGCAGATAGATCATTTACACCAGAATTTTACATCATTCCTCACAGGAAAAGGCACTGTAAGTATTTCAATGATGTAATCAAAATGGTACTCGGAGGGAAGTTCATGAACTGCCTCTAACAAAAGGAACAAGGTTTTTTAATAAACAAATAAGAGGAAGCATAGGCCAGGTCAGCAGTAATTCATAGTTGGTTTTAAAAGCAGCGATTACAGAATGACCGGTGTGAAATATTCTATAACTCTCTGGATTACAAGAGTGTTCCAGCGAAACTGGAGACCCTCCAATGTGGCGCTTGTCTGAAAGCAGGAACTTTTTAGCCTCACCATTATTGCTGGGGATATGCGAGAGTATGTTAGTCAGGAAGGCATCGCAGGACATTTAGAAAAGCTTCACGCAGAGTCAGCATGGTTTTTTGAAAGGGTGTCTATATTTTGCCTGCAAAATCATGCAAAGCTTTTCTGGAGATCACTGAGAATGGAACAATCGGGCGTGATAAAGGGGGACTGGCAGACACGAGGCTTTCCAGAGATTTTCTACAAGGTATCACAAAATAAAAATTGTTACATAAGACAGAAGCTCATAGTATGACAGATACTATATTAACATGGGATGACGGTTGGTTAACACATAGAAATCAGAGAGTCAGGGTTAATGGATCTCCCTGGTAATATGTAGCTTCTGGAGTATCACAAACATCATTCCAATGGCAAGATTTATTTACAATCTATACTGACAGCCTGATGGCAGGAGCTGAGTGCAATATACATCCGAGGTTGAGGATGACACTGAGAACCAAAAGGCAGGCTGTTATTTAATGGAGAGGACTCACACAAAAAAAAGTGCACAGGGATGGGATTATTCTTGTGTCTGAAACATAACATCAGCATGCTGATGCAGCAAGTAATTACCTTGGTTTGTTCGGCGGGTTCCTGAAATGATCGTGCTGAATTATTGAGTACATCTAAAATGGTAAGACGATTATTCATTCTGGTTGAAATGAATGAGGATGATATTACTGAAACGTATCAGAGACAGAGGGGGCTTGACAAGGTAGCTTTTGAGAATCTGGATCCATTTCAGGGCAGACTCCCGAACACAGGAATGTAAATGCAGAATAAATGATATCGACTTCAAACTGAAATGCAAAGAAATGTCTTCTTTCAGACGATAGTGCATGTCTAGAATTCTCCAACCCAGAGAGTGTGGCGATTGGGTCACTGAATGTATTTACAGACGGGGTGGATTGGGTTTTGACATATGAACGAGTGAGGGATACTAGGGGGTAACAAGAAATTGAAGTTGAGCCCTGAGGTAGATCAGCTGTGTTCTGGTTAAATGACAAAGCAGGCTTGAGGGGCCGAATAGACTGCTCCTGTTCCTACTTCTTACATTCTTTTGGAAAGTAACTGGTTATTGTCCTGAAAATGGTGTTGTACGATGCTGCATTCAGGGAGAGCAGAAAGTTTGTTTGAGTTAACCGTGGATGCGTTAGATGGCTGTATTTACACTGAATCTGGGTCTGTAACATGACCCACATTTGCAGCAGAAGTTACAGAGAGGGGAAGCCTGAAGACAGGGATTGGGGGGACGGGGTCACTTCCTGACCAAGCCTGGATTTTCCAAGTAATATTCTGAAACTACACCAAACCATCGAAGTGGCCTCGATCTGCCCTGTGTAGCAGGTCTGAAGGGCTGAATGGAACATCAGAACACAGGGCTGCGGGACACGAGTGGGCCATTCGGCCCTTTGACACCACTCCACCAGGAAATAAGGACGTGGCTCATCTCATTGTGGTCCCAGCTACACTTTTCTCTCCATGTGCCATTGTCCCTGATTCACCTGTCTATGGAAAATCAGATGAAGCCAGCCTTGTTATAATATAAAGATTCAGCCATCCCAAACGTATGGAAAAGAGAATGAAATCCCACTTGGTGAATGTCTTCTCCCTCCGCTCTGAATGGGGTTGGAGCATGTCACTGTTTCTTTTTCTCATCCCACTCCTTCACTGTTCACAACAAATCTTACATGTAACCAGGTTGGTGATATGGCCGATGATAAACTCTCCGACTTGGTCAGGTTCAGTGCTAGGAACAAGTCAGGCAGATTTCTTTAGTCAGCCACAAGTAACGAATAGAGCAGCATGGTGGATCTGTTGTCAGAACTGTTACCTCACATCACCAAGGAGCTGGATTCAATTCCAACGTCAGGTCACACTCTACATGGAGTTGAACATTCTCAATGTATCTATGTGGGTTTCCTTGCAATGTTCCAGTTTCCTGCCACAGTCCAAATGTGTGCAGCTTAAAGTGGATTGGCCATGCTAGATTGTCCATAGTGCCCAGGGATGTGTCAGTTAGGTGGGTTATTTATGGGAAATGCAGGGTTACATGGATAGGGTTGGGGACATGTCTGTGTGGGACGCTGGTTGATGGGTCAGTGCGGATTTGATCGACAGAATGTACTGCTTCCACACGGTCGAGATTCTATAACAATGACAACAAGTTTGGGCCATAAAAATACCCAGTGGGTATCTACCTGATCCACTCTCCTCGACGTCTTGTATGTTTCAATAAGAGTAATTTGATAAAGTCTCCATAAGATAAGGCATTCTACCTTGGAATATATGAAGTGAAACATCTCTGAACCGCTTCTAATGTAATTTTATCTCTTTTCGGGTAAGTAGACAAAACGTAACCACATGCCCCAGATGATTTTTATGCTTGTGTTCTCAGTGTGGTGAGTCTTTGGAAATCTCTTCCACACAAAGCTATAAAGGCAGAGATATGAATAGTTTTGAGGCGCAGACAGAAGGTTCATAAGTAATGATATAGTCAACGATTATCTGGGAATGGGCAGGAATGTTCAGCATGGGGAAATGCTGACAGTGGCACAAAATGGCACTGCTCCAGAATGTCTGGCAAAACGAAATGATAATCTAGAAAACATTTTAAAAAGCTAACAGTGATAGAATAGCATTTCAAAGGACCATGGGGCTGCTCTGCCATTAGAGTGAGACCACTCGTGGTAGTTTATCCTGAGGGTCACCACACCTCGGGTGATACGTTGAGGGTGAGAGAGCATCCCCTTCACGGTAATCTCTGTCAATGTGGGGAATTGAACCTGCGCTGTTGGCCTCCCTCTATATCACAAACCAGAAGTCTAGCCAACTGAGTGGGAGACTGTGTAACTGGCAAGGACAGAAACAGTCACAGACAAAGGGCAAGAGAAACCTTCATAACAAGGATAAAAGTACAATTCAGATAATGGTCAAGGTAACGACTGAGGATAAAGACGTTCTCTGCCAGAAATTGTATTTTATAATGAGACAAGTGATTACCAGCTGTCTTTGGCTGAATACAATAAGGTGAGACAAGTGAAATAACCAGAATTACTAATTGTGCTTGGATATCGATAACCATAAAATAAGCGCATGTTTTTGATTGGTCTGGGTAAAACATACTTACCATGACATAAAAGTATAAAGCTGATGGAATATATTGTTAGGAGAGTGTGTTCCCATGGAAAATGTCCTCTAACAGGGGCTTGCAGAAAACCAGGCTAAAAGTGGCCAAGTGTCAACTGCAAAGTGACAGGAAGTTGGGGGGTAAATGACTGGAAGATCCTGCAACATGGAGCTGAGAAAACCATTCAGATCAGCGCTGACCTTATTAAATACTAGAATACGTTCGAAGAAATGAATGGCCTCGTGGTGGATTTGAATTGTATGTGATTTGAAAACTGTACACCTTTACTCCTTCCCATTCTGTGTTATTTGCTGGGGCATTGATATTTTCCAGAATGTGCGAATTCTTTGGAACACTATCTGGAACATTCCAAAATCAGCATTCTTCAGAATATTCCATCAACATGTGGGGATATTGCAAAGGCGAGTGTGTGTGTGTGTGTGTGAGAGAGAGAGAGAGAGAGAGAGAAAGAAGATTTTGCATGCAGTAGTAAGAGTGGTGTAGAATGAGACTTGATCGGAGGTACGTGCGATAACAGATATACAGTGAGTGTGAGGGAGTAGAGAGAATACGGTGACCCTTACCCTGACAGAGCGGGGAAGGTTATTGCTGCTTGTCCTGTATTGCTGGACATTTCTTCAGACCCCAGAAACTGCACTGAGCTGGGTGGTGAGGTCAGATCATGCTCAGTGGGTATGGAGGTGTGGCTTCCTCTGGGAAGAGAATAATCGTCTTCTGTACTAGCCCATCCACCATGATCTCTGTGTCCCTGTCGACAAACCTTGGTGTAATTGCCCCTTATCTGCCATGCTCAGGGTAAACTGTGCAGGGAAGCTCCAAACAGAGAAACTCAATCGTGTGCCCATTGTCCTTTTAAAGATGGCACTAGCGCCAGGGATCACGGAATATCCAGGGGTACCCGGGCGATCGTGAGTACCTCCAGCCATGATGGGTTGGAGAATTGGGCTGGCATTGAATGAGAGGGACACCACGGGATGGCTGGGAAGTTAATGAGGTGAGTTCGATATGATAACACCAGAAAACTTGTTCAGCCTCGTGCAGACAACACCTCTGTCACACTCAAGAACAATCACAAAAAGATAATTTTTTGTTAGGTTCAGCCCAATGAGTCAGACTTTGCTGACCCCACTCCCAGTTACAGAGCTGCGGAACAAATGCTCATCCAAAACTGTCCATCATCTAAACGCACACCAATATCCCATTCACCCATCAATCCTGAGAATACTGGCTCGTGTTGCAGGGTACTGTAGAAATATCTTCATATCATCATACTGAAACCTGTGATCTTCCATGAAATATTCTCTCAATCTCCCTGTCTCTTTTTCCCAAAATTCTTCTCTTTGTTGTTATTTAAACTAATTTCCCCACTATCTCTCTCTCTCTGGCAGTGATTTTCACACCCACAGCACCCCTTGTCAAGGTATAATGGAGATATGGAGCTGTAAATGCCTGGCAGCTGCACATGCTGTCACTTCCAGCATGGGCTGCAAGATTCCCCACGCTGGGCAGGGATCTAACACAGTGTTACTGAACAATGCACTGGGATAGGGTACACTGCTCTGCATGCTGGGAGGGTAACTTCTCCAGGTTTACAGATCAATTCACTGCTATTCACTGTACAGCCACCAATACTGAACAGAAACCTTGACGCTTATGCAAAGCAAGACACTGGCGTAGGCTGCATACCACCCCATGCTGGACACACTGTTTCATCTAGGTTACTGAATCAATGCACCGGTGTGGTCTGTGTTGGTTCCTATGTTGGACAGATAGCTCGTGGCCTGGTGAGACCTGTGCTGTATTCCATCCTGGATAGATTGTTGGGTAGTACTGAGCCTGGTCTGCACAGTATTCCATCTTGGACAGATTGCTGGATTGTACTGGGCCTCGTCTGCACGGTGTTCCACGCTGAGCAGATATCTCACCTGGGCTTATACGTGTCTCGGCTGCATCTGTGAGCAGGATTGAATATCCGGGATAATTCCTGATAGAGCTATCACTCTCCCAGCTTGGCGCAATCCGCTGTTAAACTCCGTATTTCTGCAACATGTTGTCCATTAAGTAATTATCCAATTAAAAGCTGAATATCTGTCCTTCTTGCGATGCACACGAGCAGATGTCCTTGAACATATATGATGAAGGTAGTCTTGACACGAATATTTTCTTATTTTAAAGGTAAATGTGAGGTGCTTTGTTTGGGTGCAATTCGATTGGTATTCAGCATTAAGCAAAATACAATATATTCAAACACAGTAGACAAAGTACAACAAAAACAAGAGTAACTTGGAATAACTTCATTCTATTGGAAAACATAACAGAATAATAGATTACTTAACTACTACACTGTAACTGCTCCAATATGGTAACATCCTTGAAGCACACACTTTTCACAAAACAAATTCAGGAAATAGATTGTTTCACATGCAGTTCTCCAATCCAGGAAGAAGGATCATCAAAAGACAATTCTGAGAAAAATCTCAGAGAATGTGTGGCCTTCCAATCCAGCAATAAATGGCGAAATGTAAAACTAAGAATCCTGGTTCTGTGAAAGCTTGACCATCAATACACAGGACCAGGCCGCGGCTGCAAGGCCCACAAGGAATGGATTGTTTCTACACCGCCTATGGCACTGTAGGTGTCTCTCAAAAATGCCTAACCCCACCTAAGCCGGAAAATGATGGTAAGATATATGTCAAAGTTAAACATAAATAAATAAATCAAAGAATGCTGCAGGCCTGGTGATCAGACACAGATGGCCTCAGGAGCCCAGAAATTCCTACCCTGCCAAAACGCAGTAGAATCATCGAGCGTGGAAAGATAAAGCATCATCTCGCTCCGTCACCTCTCACTTTACAGTTGGAGATGTATCATTAGCCCAGTAGTCAGCCATGTCAGCATCCCACCCAGAACAAGTATTTTTGTGACACATAAGGGATGCAGTGAAATGGGTTAACTGGAGCTGTTTGTTTAGTGATTATAATTGATGTCAGTCTCCATGGACTCTAACTGTGTCACTGGAGATTTTCCCTCTTTCATTGTTAAGGGGCTTCTTTGAACCTGTTATCCCGTAGTATTAGGGACGGCGTCATCCTCAACACGATAGAGATCAGCAGCCCCAGAGAGAGGGAGAGGAAGTGAATCAGAACAAAAGACTACAATGTTCCAGCAATGGATCCGAATCTGAGAATATTAAATTGGAATGTTCCAACAATGAACAGGAGTTTATCTTTGGGTCTTTACTGGCTTTCTCAGGATTGGCCATCGTTAGAATTGCGGATCGAAGCCGTACTGAGGATTATTCAAACTGGTTACTACCCTATCCTCGCTATTATTGGTTTTCCTGGTAAATCTTTCCCTGTCAATTCTATAAACTATGGTGAAGATAATTGCTGATTCTATTATTTATATTTAGCAAAGATGTACAGTATTTTATTCAGGTTCAGTCACAAACTCCACTTCCTTTTAATTAATTTTAGACTCTTCACTCATAACGCTATAAGAAGGAACATGACTGTTCACAATCTCAACCTGACTTTTGCCCTGAACTGTTTTATGTCTCTTCATTCTCTCTGTCATCGAACCTGCCCACACCCACCTCGATAATATTCCCAGTCTCCACCTCTGCCTCAGTGCTCTTGCTGAATTAAATATCATCTACACTTTTTTTAACTTCAGAATTTATGGCTCCCGTTGTATTCTGACCTCTCCATCAGTGACAAATATTTTGACCACAAACTTGTTGCCGTCATTACAGGTACTTCACAACAGGTTCTCTGTCTCAGATTCATAATGTCACTGGACGTGTAATTCAGAGGCAAAGGTATTGTTTGAAATCCTACCACAGCCGATGACTGAACTTAAAGTCGAATGACAAAAAAATGGCATGAAAGCTCACTGATGGAAACCATAAACAATCAGGATTTCTTTTAATATTTCACTGATAGCCTTTGGTAAAGAAACTTAACATTGTTGCCCCGTCTGGACTAAAGGCGACTTCAGTTCCACCATAAAATAGTTGGCTCCATGTTGTCTTGACAAATGGCCTCACAGTCAAGGGCAATTAGGATGGACAACACATGCTGCCCTTGCCAGTGATGCTGACATACCATGAAACAACAACATTAAAGGTGAAATAAACCAAGGAACTGTGGATAATGGAGATCTGAAATAAAATTCTCCAGTGTCCAGAGAAAGACAGAAAGCAAAAGCAAACAAAGGGATTGCTGATGATGCACTGGAAGGAAAATAGAATGACAAGTTATTCTAACATTCCTGCTTTTCCCATATTCCCGAATAACACGTCCATTTAGGTATGTCCCTGATTAAAGTGAGTTATGTTCCCTCTGTCTCTCTTCTCTGAGTGTGATGATCTATTCCATTGGCATTACTGGTGCTACCCTTACAGTTGCTGAGATACAGAAAAAGGTAATGTCAAAGTGTCAAATGCTTCTTTGGAGAGAGGAACTGTTACTGTGGGACTGTGCAAAGATGCAACAGCTTTCTCAGCCAGGAAGAGAAACTGAGGAGAGGGAGCATTTTCAACACTGAATGGGTGCACCATGTGTGTGGGGCATTGACTTGCTGCTGTCATTAGAAAGTCAGTGGGGTTTCTGTGGATGGTGTTCTCAGGTTTGTTTTGTCAGCTGCTGAGTTCATTCAGGGAGAACCGAGGGTCTGGTGACCGCACTCTGGACACTGCATTTACAGAGTGTCTGGGTCCATGGTAAACAAATGGAGTGAAGACTACACAGAAGGGAAGCTCTGGAAACAAGGAGGAGCAAAGTACTGCACTTTCCTTCCTAGGATTTCCAGGAAAATTTGTCTAAGTTGGACCCATTGAGGAGTAAAGTGTGAAAAAAGTTTGTTTCAAAAATGAGGTGCTGACTGAGATGTGTCCCTCCTTCAGTATAACCTATAGCCTCACACCAGGGACAGGACTGTGCTGGCTCACACCATGAATTTAACTGTTTTAATTCTGGAACTTTCCAGGCAGGAGTGGGAAATGTATCCACCATCTCTGAAGTGTAGTCCTCCGACGTATCACAAGCTGACAGAAGCCACCTGCCTGCTGAGAGGAATGCATTGATTCCATCTCCACAGGGGAACCTACAGAAACCACCTTCCAGATATACTAGAGAGAAGGGGGACTGGTGAAAATGAGGAAATGCAGGAAATTAGAATTAATGAAGGGTATCATTTTGGATATGTAATTGATCTTTATTTCATAAGTTGTTGCATCTGATGAGCTACATCTCAGAGTATTGAGG